>NC_034593.1:17114544-17129611 GCF_900095145.1 Mus pahari | reverse complement strand
AGCCAGGATCCATAAGTCCAGAAATCAAGGGTGAAGAAGGGAGTAGCTCCCCTCATTATCAGCCCTAGCGACCCACTTTTTTTTTTTTTTTTTTTTGCTTCCTATTTCCACTATCTTAATATCTACTAGGCTAGAAGTTTTGGGTTTAGAGGTAGAAGTACTCCTGCTAGGGATACAACAAATAGTCCATAAAAGTGGAAGCTCAGACTTATGCATGGTCACTTTGGGCTTCTGATGACCTTAAGCCAACAGGCTGAAAAAGGAATAACAGCATTAGAAGGGTAACAGATCTACATTACTATGCAAAAATTAGATAGATTCTCTATAACAGAGCTAAGGAAGATTATGTTACAATGGAGATAAAAAAAATTATGTCTGAAGAGCAGGAGATTATTTGGGGTACCTCTTGGTGCTACCATGTCTTGTGATTAAATTCAATGGCAAATTATAACAATATGATCCAGAATAACAAAGGATAACAAAGGGCACAGACCCATCAAAATGAACTATCAATGTCCAAGAAAAGAGGACCTATTAAGGAGCTTGCTAAGACTAAAGGAAATGCAGAATGGGTATTTCTGTAGAAATACAGAGGAAGGTAGTTCTAAATACTAGCTAAGGATACTTCATCAGTTACAGAAACAAGGATTATAATCAATGTGAGTGTTTCTATTGTACTTTGTTAAGAATGTTTATACAGATATTTGTGTTTTCAATTTTTGGTTTCTTTGTCATGTAATATAACACTAAGAGACTATCAATTTTTATCAAATTTAAGTTTGAGATACTAAAAGAATGCCCCTCAAGGGACATTGTCCCCTATTCTAAAATTTATAATGTGTTTGTATTTGTATGAGGAATAGTTATGTCATGCTCATATAAAGGGTATAATTATGGGCATAATTATGACCTGGTTATTATTTTCATTTGGAAATTAGGTATGACTTAAGGAGATATGATTGGGTGTCAAGTTCACAAGGGGTGGATTTATGATAGCTGTTCTTGTTTGTCAATTTTTCTACATTTGGAACTAATACCTCAGCGCCTGGGTACATTGGTGAGGGACTTTTTTTTTTTTTTTCTAAATTAAATCATTTGAAAGGGAAGACCCATTTGAATTTGGATCTCTTTAGGTAGAAAGATACACCTTTAACTCAGATCTTTTGAGTTAGGAAGAGTCACCTTTAATCTGAGCTGTATCTTCTGCTAGCTCTCTTTGCCTGTTTGACCTTGCTGTCACTGTGAAATCTATCGCTCCACTAGCATTAGAGTCTACTACTTTGAGATTCTGGCATATACTGAATGTAGGTGAAGGTGCCATTTTCCTAATTGGTTCTTGATTGTGTTAATAAAGATGGTGAAGCCAATCTTTGGGCAAGGAGAAAAAGGTGGGATTTCCAGGTCCCAGAAAGAAGAGGAGGGGTGAGAGGGGGTGGGGGTGGGGCTTTTTGACCAGACTTTGGAGAGAGAAGCACAAATCATGTAAGGCCTCGGGGGTAATTAGAACAGGTGGCGGCCTCCACCACCAGTGGTTCTGATATAAGATAGCTGATGAGTTTAGAGCAATAGATTCTTAGCTCTGTCTGGTTTTAAAATATTAAGGCTGTCTGATGTTACCCTCTGCAGTTGAGGTGGCCAGGAGGAGAAAGGGGGCAGCTGGAGGGATGGGCATGGAGGAACGGGCAGCATTCTACAGACAAACGAGCTGGCAGCTTGGCAGAGCTAAGTGAGACTGGAGTGGCTTGGTGAAGCTAGCTGTGGAGGCTGAGTGAGACAGCCTTTAACTGAAGCTGATCTTGGAGCATAGCTCGGCCAGTGGAACTGGGCAAGGAACAAGCGTGGTTTTATAAAATTACATGCAACAACTGAAGATCAGCTAAAAAATTAGTCTTGTGGACTAAATGAACATCTATGGGATTCTTGAGCATTCCATTGATCTCACCAATCTTATCCACACATTGTTGGAGTAGCTGACATAACCTGTTAGCCGTTGTAGTAAATCCTCATTTATGTATTTTATCTCCAAATAATATATCCCTCTATGTAGCAGGAATGGCAGGGTCACCTCTATGTAAACACCGGAGGCTGTGCAGCTGCAAAAGCATCTCCTCCTGGAGGACCTAATTGAGAACTGTCTGAGAGACCAAGCTTTCCTGGTGCAAACAATGCCAGTCAATCAGGAACTGCTATTTAGAAGAGATGCTTTCTTGGAACCAACGGGGGCATGGGTGGAGGATATTAAAGGGGCTTGCAGCAGTGTTCAGATGAACTTGCTGTGGTGTTTCTCACCTGCTCCTGGAATCTGTGTTGTTGACTTTGCACCATCTTACCCCCAACCACCAAGAACAGTTAGAGTCTGGCAGAAAGCTGTCCAGGACACAGGCAACATCTCTATATATTAAATATATGATATAATATATTAATATATGTTAAATACCCACATATCATATACATATAAACATGTACACCCACATGCACACACACACATATGCATATACATACATATTATTGTATATGTATATAATGTATGATGTATGGGGGTTTAGTAATGAACAGAATAAGTTCTGTTCTCTTAGAGAACACTGACTAATAATAATAGAGAGTAGGGAAATATTAGGGCCAGGAAGGTAGAAGGTCTGGTCCAGATGATGGGTGCTCCAGGGAGGACAAATCTTGGATCAGGGAGAAATGAGGAGGAAGTAGGACATGAAACAAGCTTGTGTTGAATCCTTGAAAACCAGTATCTTGGGAATGAAAGAGCAAGTGCTTTCTGAAAGCAACAAATTGAACCACTTCTGGGAACACAGCAGAATTCTTCAAAGAGGCTTGGGTTTAGATGGTCAGAACTGTTCCCATTGAGAGAATTTTCTTGACATGTTTTTATGGATTTTAGTGTCAGCGTTATAGTTACTTCATGTGGCTTGGTTATTTTCAGAATACAATTCTGTAAGCTCCATGAGGCCAAATATCAAGTTTGTCTATTTCCAAAGCTCCTAGTATAACTGTCTGGCAGAAATAAAGATTGTCTAAAGAAACAATGTCTTTACAGCTGAATATCATATTTGAAAAATGAACTCCAAAGAAATGCGAATTTCCCCAGGAATCTCATTCATGCTATAAGAAAGAACCCATGTTGTACATTGATTGTGATCTACCCCCACCCTGATCTATTCTTTCAAACATGACCACCAGAATCAATAATTCCAGGGAGTTGTTCTGCTGAGGAGAGTGAAGAGAACAAGGCCATTGTGAGGAAACTCCATATCTACCTATTGCATTTCATATGTTAGTTGAAAAGCTATTCCTCAATGGTAAATATTTGTTACATTTGTTATCAGCAATTAGTTTTGCATAATAGAACTTTAAGGAACCTCAAAATTGCCCACTCAAATACACCTTGCCTGTTGTCCCCATCCTGCCCTTTATGAATGTTGAGCCATGTGTTTCAGAACACAGAGCACAGCTGCTCTTGCTCAGAATAGCCCTAAATAGCTGGATCCCTACACACTCCTTCCAGTGTTAAATGTACTCAGATTTCTCAATGGAAGCCAGGAAGTGACTGAATTTACGTACTTGTTTCCTTGGTAGTCAGCAACTTTTCTCTTCTATAATTTGTACTCATCTCAATTTACCTGAACTTTCACAGGCTGCGTTTCCTGTATTCGTTTCTCCCACTGCTGTCTTTATCATTTCCCTGTTTCCACACAGGTCTGATAAACAGTCTCAGAGTCTGTGTGCAGAGCAGGATAAGGTTATTTTAGTCTGCATGTGCCATTTCAAATGATTGAAATGGATAAATACAAGACTATCAGACATCTGTGCCAGAGACCCTGTTTAAAGGAGACTCAACTAAAAGGAACATTGGACGGCTCAAGCAGAAACCTATCTTTTCTAATTTTTTTCAAAAAATATTTATTTATTAAAAAATACAATGAGATAAGTTTATGCTGAGAAATGCAGCAATAAATACACTTAGAGGAAACAGAGCAACTCTACAGTGATACATTGTTCCAAATGAAGTCTGCAAACACACCACCCAAACCTACATTTCTGGGAACATCTTTGTATACACACCTTTAGAAGTGCCATTTGGAAATGGCCTTGTCAGCTTAAGGAAGAGAATGAGTACACAGATAATCACAGACACATACTGATTGTGACTTTATTTAAAACTTAGCAGACAATACTACAGAAAAATATCAGTGTGTCAGGTTATAAACTCTGCATCTTAGATTTAGCTAGCAAAGACCACATTTAGCAAACCAAGATTTTAAGTCTTCTGTGTACATGACAGATACACACAAAACTGTAAAACATAACAATAGTTTCTTATTGTTTGAAATATTAGTTTAAGTATAAGATTGTAAAACAACACATAGATCTTCACAGAACTGTCTGCCCTTTCATAGCATCCCCTTACCTCATATACAAGATATTGATTATGCTATGGGATTTAACCATTTCAGCACTAAAATGCATCTATTTATGGAGGTGGACGAAGAGGAATATATGTAAGGCATTTTTTAAAGGTACAATAAGCATAGTAGTGTTTTAGGTAGACAAGAAAAGAATTGCCCAAGGCTAGGTTGTGTCTCACTGGATAAAAACAATGGACTTAAATACTTCCCCTCTGTGTGTGACTCTAATAATCAATGCCCTGGTAACTGCTGTATTTGTATTCTTTTTTGTTTTTGTTTTTGTTTTTGTCTCTGTGTAGCCCTGGCTGTCCTGGAACTAACTTTGTAGACAAGGCTGGCCTCAAACTCAGAAATCCACCTGCCTCTGCCTCCCGAGTGCTGGGATTAAAGGCGTGCGCCACCATGCCCGGCTTGTATTTGCATTCTTGGGATAGTCCTTCAGGTACTCACCATAATATTCATAGGGATATTTTGCCTGATAATCACTACCACTTATCTCCAACCCATTTGTTCCTGTGCCCTAGATTTCATGGTGAATGACAGATTTTGTGCAGGAGGCACATAAGTTGGGGTCATACAGCTGTCGCCCAAGGCCATACATGCTCATTCCTTTTGGGGAAGCAACTTTGTTGGTATCTGTCTGCCGAGAAATGGTCGAGTTATCTACTGGCTGTAATGTTAGCTTCTTGTTGTAGATGTCTCTTCTGGTACCTGGTGCTAGCATCGAGAACAATACTTGTTGCTTCTCATCTGTAAACTAATCACACTTTAGACAGCCTTTAATTTTCCTTCATCAAAAAGTCTTGTTTTGTTTCTCCGCATATGTGATGCCAATGTCAATGGTTATATGGAATCCTTTTGTTTGCACCAGGCCTGCTAGAGCCACTAGTATAGTCTGAACCTGGATCATATTGTCATTCTCAAAAATGCCATTTGCTTCAAATATGTCATGGTACTTCATACCATAAGCCTGCATAGCTTTAATAAAGTTGCTGATACTCTCCAACTAAGGCCAGTTTAGTAAGGATTTGTTGACTTTACAGAGCCTGGCCTGTTTTTTTTTTTTCCAGGCAAGGCTGGAAGCTTGTGCAAATGCACATGCTTGTCATCTCTTCTATTCAGGTGAGCAGATATCACCCTGATATTCATACTTGTTATGCAGTCTTCCTCTTGACCTAGGCAGAGAGTTGGTAGAAAGGGCCCATGTTGAAGTGTTGTCATGATGACTACCGAAAGGGGCTGTTCTTGGGAGGGTATGTATGTGTGTGTGTGTGTGTGTGTGTGTGTGTGTTTGTGATATAACAACTGAATTTTGTCAAATAGTCCCAAGAAAAAGTTGTCTGCAAGCTTAGAAGCCTGAGGCTGAGAATGTAGTGGAACAGGTCTGGGCACGTCCGGGCCGGCCCATTGTTAAAACATTCCTGGGGCTGACTGGCCATAAAGATAAAAGAAGAATGCAAGAACTAGTCCGGGCTATCTTGGCTGAGTCATCAGCCATCTGGCACTTCTTTCTGCCCATTGCCCTCCTGACATAGTTTGAAGTTATATGTTAACCAAATGTTCCACTGACCTAGATAAGCGTCCACCCCTCAGGTCTCCTGACATCCTGACTTGTACGTACCATTCTGCTAATGTGTAATTGTTTTTGCTGATGTTCAAATGAGCTAATCGTGTGAAACCGTGTCAATTCCTCCTATCCCCCGACCCTCTCCCTATAAAACCCCTAGCTTTCCAGCCTCATGGTCTATTCCTCTGTCTCTTGCATGAGATATGTATCAGCCTGGAGCTCCATCATTAAACTACCTTGTGTTTTTGCATCAAGAAGGTCTCTCGCATTTCCTTGAGTAGGCCCTTTCCCGAGACTCAAGTAGGGGTCCCCGAAAGGGGGTCCTAAGCTACAACTTGATACTCTGTTTTACCCAAAGGGATATGTGGATTGGCTGCTTATTATTTGGGCTATTTGTTGATCTGAAAATCAGGGTTATTCTAGAATTTTGATTTAGAAGTATGGATGAGTAATATTGGGTATGGTCTAAATCTTTATGTCCCCAATGTCTGATACACATTGCACTTCATTCCCCATACAGTAGTGTGGGGAAATGAGACATCTGAAACTTAATGAGGTCACAATGAAACATAGACTTCAGCCCTTGGAAGAGAGGCCTGAGGGAGTTTGTTCACACCTTCTACTAAGTAAGGAAAGTGATTGTCATCGACAATGATCAAGTTATCAATAGACACCAAATCTGTAGTCACTTGGAACTTCAACTTGCCAGTTTCTAGCACTGTGAGAAGTGAATATATGCTGTTTATAAAGGGTGTATTTTGGTTATTTTGTAATAGTAGCCTGAGTCCACTGACATAAATGACAACTTTCTGAGGCCTTAAAGGAATTCGAGTTAACTGGTAGGAATTCAGAGTTTTATTTGGAGTCACTGGCTTTGCATAAGAAAACAGGTGACTTTTTCCAGAGCTGTACTACTGATTCAGTGTTGTACAAATACAGGAAAAACCAAAGCAAACCCCAAACCAACCAATCAAACAAATAAACAAAAATCACTTAAGGCTTCAACACTGCTTTTGTGTTGAGATGTTAACTGTTATGCCCAAGTCTCAGGGACACAAAAACCACTGAGGAGCCAATTCCAACGTAAATACATAAAGGTCTTTATTATGAGCTCTTAAGCAAGGACTCTAACCATCCCCATTGCAGTGGGTCAAAGTAAGAGCCCAAGTCTAGGGGTGCACTGTATTTATTGTGGTTACAGCAAGCTTGGGGAATTTCCATACAGTCAAGCAAGTTAATATTTTAAAAACTGCATTTCTGGAAATTAATCTGCAGTAACCAAATACAAGGGCCAAACCACCCGACAAACTGTATGGTCAGGTTATCTGTTCTCTCTAGTATGTCTTGGGGTATCTCTACATACCTTGATACTACTATTGTAGCCTGACTTGCTGTTGCTAAGGGGATAGTCATAGGGTCTTAGGGTATCTCTACATACCTTGATACTACTATTGTAGCCTGACTTGCTGTTGCTAAGGGGGTTGTCATAGGATGTTTGCACAAGTGAACTTTGTAGTTTTCTTTATGGAATTGGAATATAGCCTCTGGTCTTACCAAAAATGGAGTTTCTTCAAAAATAGAATTGGTTGGGCTATTTACATTAACCAGTGTTAAAGATCACTTGGGTGAGTGAATATCTGTTAATGCAACTATTTTATCTTTCTTTGAAATTTTGTTAAAGGGAAAAGAGGGAAACTTTTCCTCTGTCATATTTGGTGGAGAAATCATATGACTCAGGCCCCAGTGTGGTTTAGCTGGTACACCTCATTTTGTAGTTGTAATAAACACTGCCTCCATCCAGTCTGGGGTTCTGATGCAGAAACAATGAGCTAAGTTGAACAGCCACAGCATAAGGATACTAACAATGTAATGGGAAAGATCCCTTATAACATTTATGTTTGTCCTCAGAAGGCAATTTCCTTTGGTATCATAGAAATTGAATCTTCTCTCATGTACATCTTTAATTAGTATTTACTAAAAAAACCCATCAATTTTGATGATACCATTTTGTCCAAAATATAAATTAAACTCTTGGCAAACTCCAGCATGTTTTTAAAATACAGAACATAGTCTGTTGGAGGCTTCCATTTAGTGGTAAAGCAAAGTAAAGCAGAATCCGGGAGATTCTACCACTTGGGAGTTCTGCCAAGCCTAGGTGAAGTTTTTGCAAATCTCAGACTCTTATACATCCTATTTCCTGTTCACCACTTCCAGCGAGATATAATTGTTCAAGAACTCTGAGGATAACAAGTCACCCAGAATCCCTCATGCTAACTTTTGTGAAGTCTCTTCGGAGGCAAATGGTTGAAAAGGGAGCCAGACTTTACCTGTTCGCTTAGTCCCAATTAGCCTTCACATTGCTTTACACTGGTGTCCCAAACCCTAGCTTAACCTTTTTTATTTTTTCACATTTCTGCTCTTCTTAAAAAGGAAACAAAAACTCATTAAATGTATTGACTGCCCTCTGTACCCTGGTCCCGGTGGGGCAGTGTACTTTTTCGGTCATCTCTTT
This sequence comes from Mus pahari, assembly GCF_900095145.1. Classification (NCBI taxonomy): domain Eukaryota; kingdom Metazoa; phylum Chordata; class Mammalia; order Rodentia; family Muridae; genus Mus; species Mus pahari. The sequence continues at coordinate 17,121,114 of NC_034593.1, read as the reverse complement.
GCCTACTCTGATTTTAGATTCTATCTGCTTCTGTGCATCTCTGTTGCTAAGCTTGGGGCACTGACAGCCTGCTTGGGGACTTCCTTCTTAGGTCTGCACAAACCTGTGCCTCAGTCCCAGTCCTTACATTTGACTTCTTGCATTCAACACTTGGAAAAACTGTATCTCACCTGGTCCTTCAAAAACAAAAGCACAGGACATAGTTCCCTCTTTCCATCTACTCCCTCATTCCTGCATCCTTCCTTCTTTCCCATCTCCCTTACTGTTAACATCACTGTGAAAATAGCTTCAGTGGTAGAAAACTTGCCAACAGAGGATGAGATTTCTTCTGTGGTCACTGTGCCAACTACATACTGTGGGGAATTCATGATTCTTAGCTTTGAATAGAATTCTAAGTGATAATGGAAATCAGAGAGAGGGAAAGGGAGAGAGAGAATTTTTATCTCCATTATGTGACCAAACATCTGATAAGCAGAAACTTAAAGAAGAAAGAGTTTATTTGTTTATTTTGGCATATAGACTAAAGGCATACAGTCTACCCAAGTGGTAAAGGCATGACAGGCCAACCAGAATGTGGCTGGTTACATTGGATTTACCGTCAGGAGCTGAGTGTGAACAGGAAATAGAGCCAAGACAGAAAACCTCAAGGCTCACTTGGATCAACAAGGCTCTTCTTCCTAAAGGTTCAGTCTTCCCCAAACAGCACCACCAGATGGAGACCAGCTGTCTAAACATGTGAGTTTATGGGGGACATTTCATGTGGATCACCAAAGAAAATATTATACACTTGCTAGCTGAAGGTGTTTCTGTGCTTTGATGTCTTACTCTAAGAAGGCAAACACAATGAAATAATCTAAGAATATCCCAAGCAAAGGAATTTTGTTGATGCTATTGCACATACATTTAATCAATTGTTTTATATGCCATGTATATAGTATAGCTAGCCTGTCAAATATAAATGAGCCCCTACCTAGAGAGAATGTCATGATTGATGTGAGATCTCTGGGAATTCCCAATCAGGATGAACTCACAGAACATGGAGACAAAGGAAATGTCTGTTTTTGAAATTAAGCCAGAAGCATTCAAATTACGTCATAGTCAACTTCAGTAGCAAATTTGCATAATCATTGCTAAAGAAGCTATTCGCTAATCTTCAAAAAGTATGAGAATCCTAATAGGAATGTATGTTAGAAATAAGAGAGACCTGTAGTGTTTTCTGTTGCACTAAATTGGTACAGATTAGGTAATATTATATGGGTGACAGATTCCTATTTTCTTTGAACCTACTTCCCTTTGCATGCTGTGACATACTAAACAAAACGATGTGCCTAAAAATGGGAAGGTAGACATAATTATCCTTAGACTGGAGAAGGGAAGTTGATCAGGTTGCTAAGACTTGATAACATCTCCCCCTTTGTTCTATTTCTAAAATCCCCAGGAAGTCTTCTGATCTGGAGTTTGATTTCCTTTGTAGTTCTACCTACCAGAAAGGATGTGCAGACAGTTGGCCTAGCTCCTGGACCAAGCATGTTTCCAGTTTTACATGAATAAATTGGCTTTTTGACAGAGTGAATCAGAGTATGAGGTTGCTTTGCATGAATCTAGCTCTAAAAATGCATGAGCCTAAAAACTGTGAGTCCAGGAAAGGACATTGGAAATAAGATATGGGCATTGTATAGTTGTATAGAAGAAAACCCTGAGGGTTTTTATGTTTGTTTTTGTTTTTAAGTAGTTAATTATTTTTCTCAAAGTGAAGTTGACATAGAACTTTAAGATCTACTGAAATCAGGTGTGTTCCAAAGCTGAGACCATACGTGAGCATTGAGGTGACCCTTTCTCACACAGGAATGTCTACTTAAGCCATTAGTGACTCTTCATGCCTGTACTGAGATAGATCATATTCTTTTGTGAGATTCTCAACAGTTACACACCAGTTTCCCAGGGTATCTCAATGTGTACTTTTTTTTAACTAAACAAGTAGTTTTTTTCTAAAGGAAGCTTAAGATTTGAAAGAAGAAACAAAACAACATTGGAAAAACAACTAAATTGGAAGTACCCTATCTAAGTGCAACAATGCCCTTTCTCAACAGTACAGATAAACAAATAAAAATCCCAATACCAGAAATGGCTTACTTCTTTTGGAGTTGATTTTCATACATGGTGCCTCATCTTTACTTTTTTTTTGCATATGGATAACCAGTTCTCCCAACATCATATATTAAAGGAGCTAATCTCTCCCTCTTTCTCTCTCTCTCCATCTCCCTCTCCTTCCTTCCTTTCTTTATTCTTACTGAAAACAGATTCTTTTCTCCTACAGTACATCTCAACCCCAGTTACCCTCCCGGTTTCCCTGAACCTACCTTCTCCCCTAGATCCATTCACCTTCTATTTCTTTCAGAAAAGAACAGGCCTCCAAAAACCAACAACCAAAGATGACAAAACAAAATGCAACAAGACAAGGCAAAAGCCTTAATATTGAGGCTGGATAAGGTCCCAATAGGAGGGAAAGAGTCCCAAAGCAGGCAATAGAGTGAGAGAGTGAGACACCACCCATGCTCTTACTGTTAAAGAGTTCCACAAATATACAACAACAACAACAAAAAGCTAAAAACCATAACATACACACAGTAGATGTTGCACAAACCCACATGGGCCCTGTGCTTGATGTTTCAGTCTCTGTGAGCTCATATGAGCCCTTCTTAATCGAATCAGTGACTCATGTTCTTCTGGAGTCCTCCATCCCTTCTGGCTCCTATAATCTCCCCCCCCCCTCCTGCCCTTCTTCCACAGCATTCCCTAATTCCCAATTTAGACTCTGCATAATTACTGGCTGTGGATCTCTGCACTTGCTCCTATCTCATACCACAGGAAGCCTTTCTGATGATGACTGGACAAGGCTCTGATCTATGAGTATAACAGAGCATCATTGGAAATCATTACATTGCATTTGTTTGTTTGTTTTTAACCAGTTGTGTTAGGTCTGTGGGCCATCCAGCTTCTGGCCCATCCAGGCAGTGTAAGGCATGGGCTCCCTCTGTAAGCATAGGCCTCAAGTTAAATCAGACATCGGTGAAATTCTGCATCACCATTGCCCCAGCATATCTTACTGGCAGGACAAATTGTAGATTGAGGGTTTTATAACTGGCTTGGAATCCAGGTTTCTCTTTCCCTAGTGTGAAAAGTCCCTTTACATACCAACAACACTAGAAAGTAGTAATAAAGGCTCAATGCAGGCACAAACTCAACCTCTCTATGTTCGGTGAGCTGTATAGATGGTGTCCTCAGCAGTGGGGTCCCATTGTCAGTTTTCAGAGAGTGATTCTTTGTCCTACCTTCAGTCTGGGTTGTTAGACATCTCCATGGGACCCCTTCGGCCAACAACTTAACCAAATGCAATCCAGTCCTACCAGTGGAAATCTTGCTTGACTACAAAAGAAGGCTATCCCAGACTCCAGATATTTGCATAAAATTTTCAAAGAACTAATAGAACAAATTAAAAATAAGTGGAAATAGGAAGAGCACTGAATCGGAGCAGCGGAGAGTCCTCTATTGCCTCTCACCTCTCATAGATGCTCTGGATTGCATTGACTCCAAGTGTGATGTTATGTTCTTTATACTGTTTGACAAGTAAATCATTTTACTCCTGGAAAAAGAATCATCATTCTGCACCAGAGATACACTGATTACCTCATAGTTTTACACCAGAGATACACTGGGAAAAAAAATCATCACTCTGCACAGAAATACACAGGTTACCATTCATTATTACATAGATAATGGAAAAACTTCAAATATGATTTCTAAGTTATTAAGCTCTATAAATTTAATTATCTTAATTATTTGTATGTGTTTTGACATGAGTAAACATGCATGCAAGTGTTTTTAGAGAGCATAGGAGGTCAGTGGATTCCATTAGAGCTGGAGCTACAGGCAGATGAGGGCTGGTGCTGAGAACTGAATTTGTCTTAATTGTTGATCACTTTTCCAGCCCCAACACAAACTTCTGATAGTTAACAAAGGAGCAGTTAGAAAGATTGGGTATAGAAACATCAAATTATTTTTTCATATTTGGGAGAAGCAGTCTTCTTAAATAGGTGATCAAAAATCATATGAAATTCTTCTCAAATTCTGGACCCACAAGGGCAACAGGAATTTAATCAGAGGTTTTGTTTTGCGAATTTGATATTGACTGACACACAGAAATGGTCAAATGGGCTGTCTAAGAGGCAATGGTGCAATTCTTGTGACCCCGGTAAATATTTCTTGGCCAAGTAGAGATGTGTTTAGCTTACCACAAGAGTAGAGAACAGAATATTCTAGAATGGAAAGGAAGTCTAAGTTACCCTCACACATACAGTGAGTTGTGGCTAAAAGATTTTTAGATGAAAAGACCAAGATATTTTACCAGAAAACTTGGAAATATATTAAAATGACCAATTTCAGAACAAAATGAAACAGATCACCTTAGCCAATGATCCAAAATGGTCTTTTCTCTTAGGAAACTATTTTGAGTCTGAGAAGTTAAATGAATTTATGAATGAATACATTTATAATATTGAATGGATGGAAACAATATCTACCTAAGCAAAGTAAATCAGAGCTTTGGGGGATTGAAAACTAATTTTATTGTGGCATTTATGATGTGACTTTCCTTAGACATTGTTCTTTTGTTCTTTGAAAGTCAGAATCCTTGCTTCCCGCTCCCTGGTGAAGAGAGCTGTAGACCTCTTCCCTTTAGAAAACCTTTCTGAGCATGAGGGGTCACTTCCTGAATATTGTTTCTTCAGCTTTAAGTTGCTGCTTCCCTTCTGGGGCACTGTGCAAAAGGAAACTGTGAAATATTTAATCTTTTAAAGTCAAATTCAAACAATCCCACCTTAAAATAGCAGAGCTGCTCCCTTTAAGCCAATCTGCACACAGACAGAAAGGGCATGCGTGCTGCACTTTGATCAAAAAGATGAAGAGCCTTCATGTGTGCTGTGAGAAAGGCAGCTGGGGAGTCTCACTGCTACTTTTTATTTCTGTCTCTTCTTTCTTCCTCGTTCAGACTTTTCTTCCCCCTCGCCTCATTTTTGGAAACCTGTAGGAACAAACCTTTTCCCTTTCCATATGACTCTTCTATAATTTGGATACACCCCGATGAAGCTGCCAGCATTATCCTGATACCTCTTTGCCCACAATCGAAATCAAGCCCAGGCAATATTCACTGCAAAAAACTCTCTAGAGAAAAGGCAGAGTTAGTGGCTGAAAATGGATGCCGCTGCCCAGGTTCAACCCAGAGATTATAAAAGGCTTTGGTGTCATGAAGACACTGAGACTCACATACTGCCTTCCCCTGAATGGTGAGTGCAATGACAGGAGCTGGACAGGTGGCATCATTACACATAGTCTTTACCTCTGAGCTAAAATGAGAAAGAACCTCATGCAGCATGCCTGGGCATGTTACCAATAGCTGGCAAAGTCAGCAGTCATGCTTAACAAATGCACAATGGCTTTAGGCTTGCATGTCACAGCTTGAGCATTAAGAATGTGTCTTGTGGGCTGGGGAGATGCTCAGTGGGTAGAACTTGATAACCTGAGTAAGGTTTCCTGGAACCAATGCAGAAAACCAGACACAGTACTGCAAGCCGCTGTGGGCAAGTGAAAGGTGGAGACAGTTGGCAGTTTGCCTGTCATTCACCCTTGTCTCAAACCAGGTGGCAGATGAAGACTGACACATGCACTATGATATATATACACTGTGGCAAACACTCTACTGAACTCACAAACGCACATGTGAACAGACTTATACATGTGTATATGAGATACAGTTTTATGAAATATAGTTATACCACATATGCATATGTAGTATATTTGAATATATATTAAGCCTTGGTGACTGGTGTACAGCAAGTTCTGTCTCTCACTGACAAGTTAAACAGGTTTGTTCTTTTTTTTTTTTTAATTTTAATGTGTTGAAGGTATATAAATTAAAGGGGCTGTGGTGACAGCTATAACTTTTCCTGTTTCATGTGGTTTCTCTACAGTATCCTTAGAGAATGCGTTTGGCTTTGGTAACATTTCAAATTTGGGAGTCACTCTAAATCCAGCTTTTCAGCTCCTGTTGAAAAAACTAGAAGTATATATCTTCCAATAAAAATGATTGGTTAGACTTGGGCGATAAGGCCCTACTGGATGAGGGCAGAACTAACTAGATGAACTAGCATTACTTTCCTGAAATCTGGCCTGCCTGACCTAGGAGTGTGTTTGAGTTGGTACCCCAGTAGCAAATAACATCTGAGCATCCTTCACCTCTATTATATTGTGTTACTTTGCAATCAAACTTTCCGGGCCAGGGAAATGGCTCTAGGGTAAAGAGCTTGTCTTATAAGCATGGTGATTTGAGCTTGGTCCTCAGAACCCATATGAGACCCTGACTCAAGAAACACGACAAATCCTAGCCAGAGCAATTCGACAACAAAAGGAGATCAAGAGGATACAAATTGGTAAGGAAGAAGTCAAATTATCATTATTTGCAGATGATATGATGGTATACATAAGTGACCCTAAAAAGTCCACCAGAGAACTCCT
>NC_034593.1:17110182-17112514 GCF_900095145.1 Mus pahari | reverse complement strand
GGAACAGAGGTGGGGGGAGGGGTATGGGAAACTTTCGGGATAGCATTTGAAATGTAAATAAAGAAAATAATAATAATAATAATAAAAAAAAAAGAAACACGACAAATGTCACATGTGCACCGAGCCTTGAGGTTGAGGCTAACCTTTGGACCCACAGACGCACATATATCTTTGGAGGGCCCTGTTGTTAGAACAACTGGCCTTAGGTCCAGTATGGAATTAATTTCCAGCTTTGCTTTCCTTGTGGTAAAGCTGGCTTCTCTTCCCACGCCTTTCAGGAAGCCTGCACACCCTTTCCTCTAACTTAGTGCCTTTTTCTTCCTTCTGTTCCTGGAACTGTTTCTACACTGATGCTTCCTGCACTCCAAGTCCTGCCTCCTTTCAGATACTTGTCTCTGCAGGCCTACCTGCCTGAAGGAATGTGGGGCAATGTTGTTGTGGAAGTACAACTTCCTTCTTTCTCTCTTCCTTTCTTTTTCAAATTTCCTATCTATTTGCAAACAAAGAGAACAAAAGCTATAATTTTTAAATATGAGTCTAAGTGGGCATGGTATTTATTTTGTCAATTTGTGGCTGCTCACTGGAATTCTGCAAGGCTGATCCTTGATACAAAATTAAATTCGAATTGTTCAGAGGCTATCATAGGTAAAAGTATCTTCCAGCCAACAGAGCAGAGCTGATGTCCTGCTCACAGCACAGAACAGAGCTGATGTCCTCATCACACCACAGAATGGAGGTGACGTCCTCATCACAGCACAGAACAGAGCTGATGTCCTCATCACAGCACAGAACAGAGCTGAGGTCAGAGCACAGAACAGAGCTGATGTCAGAGCACAAAACAGAGCTGATGTCCTCCTCACAGCGCACTGCACAGCAGCTGCTTAGATCTCTGCCTAATCCCTTACATGTATTGTTCTTAATCATTTTTTTTGCAATTAAAATTGTCCCTGCATACATTCCCTATACATATTAATGGAACTGGTTCTAATACTCTTATACATGCATACAGTATGAATTGGTCATATAATCATGCTTCTTACATGGCCAGAGCCCTTTCTTGTGTGTGTGTGTGTGTGTGTGTGTGTGTGTGTGTGTGTGTGTTGTATATGTGTGTGTGTGTATGCATTACTTTTGTTTTGTTTTTCAACTAGTACATTCATCCAGTGTACTAAACATTTTAGAAAGCAGCAAGGACATATGAATCACCCCATAATCCACAAACAATCAGCATTAACTATTTTCCATAATTTTAACACTTAAGACCCAGGATGGAAGAGAGCCAGAAAGCCAGAACATCTACTGAAAGAGAGATTGCGAGTGGGATGGAAACATGGAGGGAGGGAGAGAGAACACAAATTGGGGAAGGGAATGGTAGGAAGGAATAGGACTTGGAGGAATTGTTGATGAATATGATCAAGATACATTGCATGAAAATTCAAAGAATTAATAAAAAATATATATGACTTAAAAATAACTTTCCAGATAAATTTTGTCTTTGTAAAATTATTCCTTTTATATAATAGAACTGTATTCGTTTCCTTCTCCTTTTTCTCACTTCAAAACTTTCCATGTCACCCTCCTTGATTTCTTTCAAATTCATCGCTTCTGTTTTGATTATTGTTGCATATATTCCTAAATATACAAATGCAACCTCCTTAGTCTATATAATGTTACTTGTTTACAGTTTTTAGAACTGATAATTTGGTTTTCGATTACGGGTAATTTGAATATACTTGCCTCACGGGAAGAGGCGTTTAGGAGGTGTCCTTGTTAGAGAAGGTGGAGACTTGTTAGAGGAAGTGTGTCACTGTGGAGGCAGGGCTTTGAGATCTCATATATATGCTCAAGTCTAGCCAGTGGGATCCAGATTCTTCTCCTGGTATCTGTGGGAGACAGCATCCTCTGTCTGGCTTCAGATCAAAATGTAGAATTCTCTACTCTTCTAGTACCATGTCTGCCTGGTCACTATCATGCTTCCCACCATGATGATAATGGACAGACCCTCTGAAATTGTAAGCTAGCCCCAGTTAAATGGTTTCCTTATAATAGTTGCCTTTATCATGGTGTCTCTTCACAGCAATGAAAATCCCAATTAGACAATAAAAAAAGACTTCTGGGTCTTTCCTCCATCTACCATTAGCATGTCCATTGTTATGCTTGCTCAGCTCCTGTTTAGATAGTCATGGTGATGAGACATTTTCGGTATAGATTTTTGAGATTTGTAGGAGATATAATCTCAAAATAAATTCCCTGATTCCCTGGCTCTTAGAAACTTAGCTGCTCTGCGCCCAACACACACACACACACACACACACACACACACACACACACA
>NC_034593.1:17104716-17108641 GCF_900095145.1 Mus pahari | reverse complement strand
ATAGTGGAGCATGTGTCCTTATTACCAGTTGGAACATCTTCTGGGTATATGCCCAGGAGAGGTATTGTTTTATCTTCCGGTAGTACTTTGTCCAATTTTCTGAGGAACTGCCAGACTGATTTCCAGAGTGGTTGTACAAGCTTGCAGCCCCACCAGCAATGGAGGAGTTTTCCTCTTTCTCTACATCCTTGACAATATCTGCTGTCACCTGAATTTTTGATCTTAGCCATTCTGACTAGTGTGAGGTGGAATCTCAGGGTTGTTTTCATTTGCATTTCCCTGATGATTAAGGATGTTGAATATTTTTTCAAGTGCTTCTCATCCCTTCAGTTTTCCGCAGTTGAGAATTCTTTGTTTAGCTCCATATAGCTTATTATTAAGAGTAGTTTATTTCCCAAGTGAGACTTTCTTGGAGGAAAGTCAATTCTCATTTGCAGGTGGTTATCAATTGGAGGTTGCTTCTGGTTCAGGGATGGGAGCATGTGTCTACTCATTTCAATTCTGAGAACCCAATCTGGTACCGTTCTATAGTATAGGCTCTGCGGATGTTGTCTCGGTCTCTGTGAATCACATGTGTGTCATTGCTGATGATTTAGAGGGCCTTGTTTGCTCTCTGGCTCTTATACTTTTTCTACCATCTCTTGCAGGGTTGCCTGATTGCTGATGGGAGGAAGTTGATGGAGAAATTCCATTTAGGGCTGAAAGTTTCAATCATTTGCCTGCTCTGAGGTAGTCTCTAGCTTGAGAGCCTTGATGAACCTTATCTTGGCCCCTTTAATCCTATTTGCAAATGAGAAGAACTCAAGTCTGAGTTTTAATACATTGATTGTCAGGAATATTAGTAGAAGGCCTCATAATTGGTCATAGTTTTAAACTTCAAGGAGTTTTTAGTTATATTGGGAAAAGAGCAATTTAAGAGATAAGTTTGTTACATTAAATCTGAGAGTTTATTTGAATATACCGCACTGCCTATATAAGGCAGCTCCAAGTTGTAAGTGATTCAAAATTCTGAGTGTTGAAAAGAGAGACCTTACGGTGTGACTGAGCAGGATAGACACGATCTGATTGATTAAAATATGAGTAACTTCCTTATTTGGATCATCCTGTTAGAAAGTTCCAGATTATGCAAACAATGCCAAGCTGCCTTTTTCTTTGACTGACTACCTCATTTTCTTTTATTTTTGAAGTAACTACTTAAAGAAAACGGACATAAGTAAACGTGTTCAGTAAACGTTATGCCAAGTTTTCATCCCAGAAAGAACACTAGAATATCCCATTGAAGATCATAGCCTAAAGTAGGTCCCCCTTAAGGTTGAGAAAGTATTCCAAGTTAGTTTGCATCTCTGCTTCCTTCCATCTCTCCCTCCTCTCCACCCTTCACCCCCTTTCCTCTTTCCCCTATCCCTGCATTTGGGATGTTTATATGATCTTGCTCTGTAACCCAGGTTGGCCCAGAACTCCAGATTCTCCTGTCTCCTAACTGCTGAGGTTTTAAGTGTGTGCCACCAAATTAGTCTCTCCTTCAGTTAAAGGGTTCTATTATGGGACATACTTTAATTTCTTTAAAAAAAAAAAAAACTTTAAATGTCTCTGGTTCTTTAATTTTAGAGCAGAAATGTCATCACTGGAACAAGCTATTGTATATGTAGTTCTTAGAGTTAGTTAAGACTTACATAGTTTATTTTTTTATTTTATTTTTATTTTTATTTTTATTTTTGTCTTTTCCCATCCGCAATTGGGTAAAACTCTAACCTGCCTTAGTTTAACCCAGTTGCCAATCCAGATTCGATTTCTCGCCCTTTCTTGTTAGTTAAATCAACTCTGCTTAACTATATTAAAAGTGCTAAGAGATTAAACAAATGCCAGGGAGTCTGTGATACTGGTCTTTGACTGGTTCTTTGTTTGTGATATTTCTTTTGCATTTGCTGCCAAAGAGAGAGGGCTTGTAGTACAGTGGGCCTCAAGCCCACTCTCAGGATGAGTGCAGAGCCAAGGATCCAACAAGTCTTTTCTCTGTCTTTTCTTTGACTTTCTGTAGATAAGGCTGCTCTGCCTGGCAAGGAAAGGCCCTGCAGCTGTATAGGGAACTAACCTCCCCTCCTCCACTGTGGCTTAAGGCTAGCAACTTCTCTTTCACAGTCTCATAAACCATTTCATTATCATAATTTTGAGGATGTTGGCCAGGAAAAGAAATTAAGTGGAAGGCAGGAAAGGCAGTAATATGTGTGTTTATTTTCTGTCCTCTCTCCCTGGAGCTTTTGGACCTGAAGTGGATAGTGAATTCTAAGACACAGCTGTCCTTTTCTGAGAGTGGCAGTCTTGGAGGTGGGAGGGGAGGCTAAAACTAAGCAATGTTTGCATTTGCTAATCATAATAAAAAGGCTATTATGAGTTGATTGATTAATCGGTCACTGCAGATTTCAATTATAGCTCAGACACTTAGATGTTTATGTGCGTGTGTGTGTGTGTGGGGGGGTACATTAAGCCCTGGTTGTGACTGGCACTGAAACTTCCATAGTGTGAATGAAAATCAAATTAATTCTTTCTCTCTAAATGTGCTCTGTGAAATTATAAAGTGCTATGTAAATAAATTGGTGCTGTTTCTTATGCTCAAAGCTATGTCTTAGACTTGATGAATATTTATTATTAACTCATAAAGTAGAGTTGTAATTAATTTTATGAAATTGACATACTCAGGGGATGTATCATTTCTAGCTTATCTGTTAAACCAGGTGTATGTTTTGTGAAATAATTTTATATTAGTGATATTCATAATTCCATGGTTTGTTATATTGGTTGGTTGAAATTAGCATGCTTGAAAATTACTAAGGATAGATGCCTTCCTCACAATCAGCTTTAAACACCTTCTTTTTTTCCCTCTTAGTACACTAATTTTTAAGGGAGAAGAAAATATTACATTGCTCTCTTTAAATGTTAAAATACTAATGTGAGAGTGAGAGTAAAATGCATGTGACATGGAAAACTGGGAAGGAGACTTTAAATGTTTGAACAAGGGTAGACTAGATAAGACAGGAGGGGGATAGGCTAATTCAGTCCACAGATGTAACTAAGATTTATGGAAACCCACTTGTTTTTAAGCGAATTAAAAACATAATTGAAACGTGAAAAGGAGCTTAAACAGAATGGGTGGACAATGTTGCTCCCAGAAATCATGGGTTAGCAAATGAAAATCTTAGTGCTATGGGATAACTCCTTATGGTCAGGAAGACCTCAGCGACACTCAAAACAACACAGATTATTGCCATTACTCTATCTTGCCCATCATAACTAGATGGTAAGATATTATAGCTGAAGATATAGGATACTTTGCCTGCAAGATGTAGATGAATCCGTCTCTAAATGACTTGGAGATTCTTCCTTTTGCTGGCTAGCTTTCATAATAACAAAAGTTGCTATGTAGGCTGCGAGGGAAAAAAAAAAAAAAGATTATCAGTTTTCTTGCCCAACCCTAAACACTGCATCTTACAACAGCAGCCTGCCAGGCAAGATGGGCCCACTGGTACAGGAGTGGCGTAGTTGTCATATGTACAACAAACTACTTTCTGTTTGGATTTGATAGCTCCTCTTAAGGAGAGATTTCATATTTTTTTACTGTAAATCTGGTTAGAAGGACAGAGCTGGGAAGGTAATAGGCTATTTCAGGGAGAGGAATGTATTATTAATATTTTTGCTGAATGACCATATTATTAAACTACCTTCAAAATTTTTATGTATATACCTATAAATTTGTGTTGTCCTTAGCCTTCGTGAGAACTTTTCTTTTTCTTTTCTTTTCTTTTTCTTTTCTTTTCTTTTCTTCTCTTTTCTCCTTTCCTTTCCTTTCCTTTCCTTTCCTTTCCTTTCCTTTCCTTTCCTTTCCTTTCCTTTCCTTTCCTTTCCTTTCCTTTCCTTTCCTTTCCTTTCT
>NC_034593.1:17067070-17104689 GCF_900095145.1 Mus pahari | reverse complement strand
CTTTCCTTTCTTTTCCTTCCCTCCCCTCCCCTCTCCTCCCCTCTCCTCCCCTCTCCTCCCCTCTCCTCCCCTCTCCTCCCCTCCCTTCCCCTCCCCTCTTCTCCTTTCCTTGCCTTGCCTTTCTTTTCTTACAATGGGTAGCAGTTTATGCAAGCAGACTCATAACTGGTAAGTGTTAGGATTCAGAGCCTAGACAAGGAGCTGAGGTGGATATTTAACATACTGAAGTGGACCTGGCCACCCGTTTCTTCCAATATCCCATAGTGCCTAGCTGTAACTGGCATGGCTGGCTATTCTTGTATTCTGCTCTGAACTTTCCAGCCCAGGGGTTGGGTTTCCTCCAGGAGCATTTTCCTGTACAATCCAGACATTTTGGTCTCCTCTCTCCCTTTCTCTCTCTCTCCCTGCATGGACATAGTCTTTCTTGCCTTTTTTTCCCCTCTCCCCTCTATCTCCCTCCCCATGGCAATTTCCCTGGCCTCCTTGGGACCCGTGAACCCACCTGAGAGCAACTTTCCAGTAAAGCTGCCTTTATATACTTTAATTAGACTTGAATTGGCTCATTTCGTCAGCAGAGAATAACTGACCACAAAGTGCTGGGACTAAGTGACTGAGTATTTAGCCAGAGAGGAGCTATCTGTATCGTCTTCCTTTACCCAAGTCTCAGGAGACCTAACAGAAATGTGAGAAAGCTGTAGGGTGTTGGAGGAGAAGGTGTGAGAGTTTGTCTTCTGGTTGTGAGATGGCTGGTAGACACTCTTACAGGGCTGGGGGAGGGACCTAAGAGTGCTCAGCTCTGACTGAGGAGGTATTTGAAGTTGATGGCTGCTGGGGAAGGGAGAGTCATTTTTCTTTCATGGTGGCTACTACTAGGTTGCTTATGGTCCAGTAGATGACCCTAAACCTATTGAGACATGGGTACCACCACAGGCACTCAGTGGGATACTGGTGCAAATGATGGAGGACATAAAGTTGAAAAGGATATGTGTGGGAGAGATCTAGAGGAAATTAAACAGGGCAAAGATATCAAAATACATTGCACACATGTATGACATTTTTCAAAAAAAATAAATACATACTCTGTTTGAAAAAAAAAAGATTTAGAATACTGTATAAAAGAGGAAAAGGCAAGTGCAACAGGCTTTGCTGAAGCCTGCTAAGGGGGGGGGCTGGTTTCTTCTGGGGGAAATATGGTCATTTTATAGAATTATTTTATCTTTAATTCTTTCAAGTCTAAAAATGGCATCTGAGTTATATTTCTAGACCTGGGTGGTAAATAGCGTTTTGATAAAGAAAAAGAAAGTCTACTGTTTCCTTTCTTATGAGTAAGTCCAAACTGTCTTGTCAGACACCTGGCCAGAAAACCATCCCTCAGGAAACCCGTCTATTTTAGAAATTTAAGAAATAATACACTACCTCCTCCAACATGTTGTTGGTACTAAGGCTTTTTTTTTTTTTTAACCATAGTCCCCTTTCACATCTTGGGGTACACTACTTTGTTTCTGATGTGATTTATCTCCTACACGAAGCTGTGTGGGGCTCATTTGAATTTACCCAGTGTGGAGGAGCTGAGGGTGCCAGAGTAAGACCCTAGTCACAGCCCATAAACTGTTTGGATATGATATTCACTTATTATGATATTCACTTATTTAACCTTTCTAAATACTGCCGGCTGTCATTGCCTCCCCGCTAGGCAACCAGTGCACACTTTAATGGTATCTTTGACCTGGAGGTAGCAAGCTAAGCATCATTAGAACATTCGGGGTGTGGAATGAAGTTCAGTTCTTCACAGAAGAGGCCCTGTGAAGAAGGCCATGAGGAAAGTGGGTCAATAGCTTCTGCAAGGACAAGTCCATTAGGTCATGGGGGAGGGGGGATAATTATTCCTTTAATCTCATGAGCATGTTTTCGGGTGAATCTGCCTTTCTGTGACATTGTGACCTGGTAAAATGACTGATAGGCCCAGGTGGATGAACTTCAAAGTTTTTTGTTTTAGATTTATTTATTGTGTACATATGAGTGTTTTCCTGCATGCATGTATGTATAACACACCTATGCCTGGCTCTTGTGGAGATCAGAAGAAGGCCTCTAACACTGGAGTTACAAATGGTTATAAGCCACCATTTACTGGGTACTGGGAACAAAATCTGGATCCTCTGTAAGAGTAACTAGTGCTCTTATGCACTAAACCATCTCTCTAGCCCTTGGATTAACTCTTAATAGAGGAGACGGTAGTGTGTAATACTCTAATCATGGGAAAATATAGAATGCCATGTTTCCCTAAGGAGCTAGAAGTACTCCATTATTTTTACTAGAACTTAGAAGGATACTTATAATATTTTCTTTTCTAGCATTACCAAGGAAACAGAAGGTGGGGTTCAACACATCAAGAAGGAGGGATCTCTGCTCAGGGGAAGACTCCTAATTCCTATCTAGAAAGCTAACACGTTGCTGTCAGTTAAACCACATTTGGATTTCTCTCTAGTGGATATAGTCAACATTACTTCCAAAATAATATGGTACATTGACAACAATATCTTCAACGGTGGCAAACATTCAGATTTGAAAGTATGTCTGAAGGTTGAAAAATCTGAATTATCAGTCAGATTCAAGTTTGGCAAATAACACCAGTAATTTTGTCACTATTAGCATAAGACATAAAAATACTATTGTGTATGTCATATGTGTGTGTGTTTGTGTGTGTGCCAAATGTTATGTAATATAAGTGTAAATCAGCGCTGAAGTCAGCTTTAAAAAGAAAGCTTAAAAAAGAGTTTGACCCTATTTTATAAACAGAAGCCTAAATAACCGGGGTATGCTATGCCATATACATATGAGTAGAAAATGAGCTTCATCATAAAATGTAGGATGTGAACATCAGGCATATGAGTCTCTTGTGATCCCAGGAGGCTGTGAACAAAGGTTTGTTTTCTGACTGTACATGTGGGTGTCTCTGGGTTCCCCTCTGGTCTTCAAGATTCCTACAGGTAGCTGTCCTGGTTCTTAGGAAGTGAAACAGTGCCTTTTAGTAGTAACCTCATAATACATGCTTATTTAAATAACTAACTTTAGCTATTTCCATAATTTGACACAATGGAATAATGTCACATTAAAGAGCACCCTTCACAGGGCTACAGCAATAGCTGTCTGTAAGCTGCTTGCCATGTGTGGTGGTTTGAATGAGATTGGTCCTTATAGGTACTTATGTTTGAACACATGGTCCCCAGTTGGTGGAACTATTTGAGAAGGATTAAAAGGTGTGGTCTTGTTGGAGGAGGTTTTTTACTGGATTTGAGTATGAAGTTTCAAAAACCTAGTCCAGACCCAATGTCTCTATCTTTCTGTCTTTGTCTTTGTCCTTGTTTATGCCTCTGTCTCTGTCTCTGTCTCTGTCTCTGTCTCTCCCTCTGTCTCTCTCCTTCTCCCTCTTTTTGCCTGCTGCCTGAGGATCAGGAAGTAAAATGCTCAGCTCTTTACCACTCATGAAGTAGGATCTGGGAGAATGGAGTCAATGAATGAGGTGAACTAACTTCTCATGCAATACTCAACTTTATTCAGAGCATCAGACAGTTTACACTCTGAAGGTTAAGAGTCATCTGAGTAAAGTGTACAATCACCAGGACAAAATGCACATGGCAGAAAAGTCACATGTGGCAAAACATGGTTTTCCATTGAGGCATATAAACAAATAACAATATCCAGTTGTAACAAATAATCTGAGGTAGATTTACTCCTATCTCTTACACCTGGGAAGAATACAATAACACATCCCAAAAGCATTCCATGTTTTGAAGAAACTGATGTCACAAGAGTCTTGTCTTGTTTTGTAGGAGTTTTCTCACAATTACTCAGAATTCTCACATGACTTCACTTTTGGAGCAAGTTCCAATACACTGAGCTCAGTGCCATGCCTGCCTGCTTCTCTCGCTGATGATCAAGGGACTAACCCTCTACAACTCTGAGATTTCTTTTATGGCATAAGACCACCTAACTAGACGTGGTATTTCCCACAGTGGCCTGGGTCCTTATTTATTAATTAATATTTAGAGCTATCCACAAGCCAATCTGTTCTAGGCAATTCCTCAGTTGAGCCTCTCTTCTTAAAAGACTGCAGGTTGTGTCAAGGTGACACTAAAGCTTACCAGGACAATGGAAAGGCACTTGTTTTAGTCTCTTTAATACAGTCTTATAACTGTGTGGATCTGCAACCCTACTAGGTTCCTGGGAGAGATGACTTAAGAGAAAGGTACTTGAAATAATTCAGATGGGATGAAATGTTTTTATCCTATAAGACAAACTGATTTTATGGAATGCAGAATTCATATCCAAAGTATTTTTAATGTGTGGGTAAGAAATACATGCTCCCATGTAATCAGTTGCCAATAGTTTCAGATATGGCATGGGTTAGAATGAGGAAAGGGAGAGGAAGATAGGGAGACAGAGAGAGAGAGTGATACACAGACAGACAGACAGACAGACAGACAGACAGACAGACAGACAGACAGACACACACACACACACACACACACACACACAGAATTTCAACATTGTCCAATATGAAATGCTATAATATGCCACCTTGGCCTTTACAGTTCACCCTATCCCACAGCCTTCCCAGGATACTCTCCTTATTGTATTTCATAAAGGCTATGTTGATTAATTTGGTGTTATGTACATTTATGTTGCTATACATCTCCAGATGCCTACAAGATCTTTTCTCATTAGCCTTTTCCTCTGATATAGCATTGTCTATCTTGCTTAGTTTCTTTCTTGTTGCTGTAATACCCTGATGAAAGTCAACTTAAGGGCAAAGTGTTTCTACTCAAAGTTCCAGGTTACAGTCTACCTTGGTAAGGACATCAAGGTGGCTTAAAGGAGCTAGTTCCCTTCAGTCCATGGTAGAAGAGAGCAATGCATTCTGCTTGCCCGTTCCACTTATATATACAGACTACCATTAAGATAGGTCTTCTCAGCCATTCAGTATTCCTCAGTTAAGAATTCTTTGCTTAGCTTGGCACCCCATTTTTTAATTAGGGTTATTGGATTTTCTGGAGTCCATCTTCTTAAGTGCTTTATATATATTGGATATTAGTCCTCTATCTGATTTAGGATTGGTAAAGATCCTTTCCCAATCTGTTGGTGGCCTTTTTGTCTTATTGACGGTGTCTTTTGCCTTATAGAAGCTTTGCAATTTTATGAGGTCCCATTTGTCAGTTCTTGATCTTACAGGACAAGCCATTGCTGTTCGGTTCAGAAATTTTTCCCCTGTGGCCATATCTTTGAGGCTTTCCCCCATTTTCTTCTCTATATATTTCAGTGTCTCTGGTTTTATGTGGAGTTCCTTGATCCGTGTAGACTTGACCTTAGTACAAGGAGATAAGAATGGATCAATTCACATTCTTCTACATGATAACTGCCAGTTGTGCCAGCACCATTTGTTGAAAATGCTGTCTTTTTTCCACTGGATGATTTTAGCCCCCTTGTCAAAGATCAAGTGACCACAGGTGTGTGGGTTCATTTCTGGGTCTTCAATTCTATTCCATTGATCTACCTGTCTGTCGCTGTACCAGTACCATGCAGTTTTTTTTGTTTTTTTTTTTTGTTTTTTTTTTTAATCACAATTGCTATGTAGTACAGCTTTAGGTCAGGGATGGTAATTCCACCAGTGGTTCTTTTATCATTGAAAATAGGTTTTGCTATCCTAGGTTTTTTGTTATTCCAGATGAATTTGCAAATTGCTCTTTCTAAGTCTGTGAAGAATTGAGTTGGAATTTTGATGGGGACTACATTCAACATCCTTAATTGTCAGGGAAATGCAAATGAAAACAACCCCAAGATTCTACCTCACACCAGTCAGAATGGCTAAGGTCAAAANTTCAGGTGACAGAAGATGCTGGCAAGGATGTGGAGAAAGAGGAACACTCCTCCATTGCTGGTGGGATTGCAAGCTTGTATAACCACTCTGGAAATCAGTCTGGCAGCTCTTTAGAAAATTGGACATAGTATTACTGAAGGATCAAGCAATACCTCTTTTGGGCATATATCCAGATGATGCTCCAACTGGTAATAAGAACACATGTTCATAGCAGTCTTATTTATAATAGCCAGAAGCTGGAAAGAACCCAGATGTCCCTCAACAGAGCAATGGATACAGAAAATGTGGTACATTTACACAATGGAGTACTGCTCAGCTATTAAAAACAATGAATTTATGAAATTCTTAGGCAAATGGATGGATCTGGAGGGTATCATCCTGAGTGAGATAACCCAATCACAAAAGAACTCACATAATATGCACTCACTGATCAGTGGATTTTAGCCCAGGAACTTAGAATACCCAAGATACATTTTGCAAAACACAAGAAAACCAAGAAGGATGACCATCGTGTGGATATTTTGTTCCTTCTTATAATGGGAAACAAAATACCCATGTAAGGAGTTACAGAGACAAAGTTTGGAGCTGAGACAAAAGGAAGGACCATGCAGAGACTGCCCCATCCGGGATTCATACCATAATCAACCACTAAATGCAGACACTATTGCATATGCCAGCAAGATTTTGCTGACAGGACCCTGATATACATGACTCTTGTGAGGCTATGCCAGTGCCTGGCAAATACAGAAATGGATGCTCACAGTGGATGGAACACATGGCCCCTAATGGAGGAGCTAGAGAAAGTACCTAAGGAGCTGAAGGGGTCTGCAACCCTATAGGAGGAACAGCAATATGAATTAACCAGTACCCCCTGAGCTTGTGTCTCTAGCTGCATATGTAGCAGAAGATGGCCTAATAGGCCATCATTGGGAGGAGAGGGCCTTGGTTTGCAAAGATTATATCCCCAATACAGGGGAATACCTGTGCCAGGAAGTGGTAGTGGGTGGCTTGGAGAGCAGGGTGGGGGGGGGTCTAATTGACATTTGGGATAGCATTTGAGTTGTAAATGAAGAAAATATCTAATAAAAATTGTTAAAAAAAAAGATAGGTCTTCCCAAATCAATCAGTGTAGTCAAGAAAATTCCTTCAAGCTTATTCCTGGGCCAGGTTACTCTAGACAACCGTCTACTGACTCCTCTCCAAGCTGATTTCAGATTCTGTCACCTTGACAATTGAAATTAAGTATCTCATCTTGGTGTCTTCTCCCTGCCCATGAACACAGGGCTTTTTATTTTATCCAATGGTATATTTGCCAATGGTATTTGGCAAAGCCCATTTTCATCATCTTCCCCATGGGCTCTCATTCCAAGACTATTACAAAAGGAAAGACAAGACAGAAAGGTCATAGACAACTCCTTCCTAAGTGATTGGTAACAGGTAGATTCTCCATTTCAGGACACACTGTCATAAAAGTCTAGAGAGAGAGAAAAAAAATGTGGGTTTCTTTTATGTTTATTTTTCCCGAGTGAGGTGGCTAATCCATTGTGCTGTTTTCTGATGCACAGATGGAAACTTATCATGCAGATGAGTCTCTGAAGGAAATAATTTTTGTTTAAACCCTGCCTTAGGAACTGCAAGGGAATACAGAACAGGATTTCTTTAATGATCTGGCCATATTCTACTGCTGATTGCCAAGCCTGAAAAAATGTTTGGCAGAGTGTTTGGCTTGTGAGGTTTGGACACCGTCCAACTAATCTGCTTTGGAATTTTGAAATATAAATAAATGAGTTCCAGTACAAACTTTTTGAATTTTGAACTGTCGGGCTTTCATTTCCCCCCTTCCTTGCTTTCTGAGTATTTTTGGTCCAGAAATACCAGTCAAGCAGAAAGCAGAAAATTAATGGATTTTTCAGAGGTTATTAATGGCTATGGCTCTGAAGAACAAAATGAGAGTGAGTGATTTAAAACTTCATGTGTCTTCATAGTGACCGACCTGTGTGTGGAGATCCCAGAATGGTTTCTCTGAATTTGATTTAGGAGAGGAGGAGGAAAGTGTCTCCTGCTGCTTTGATCCTGCTAGAAGCAAGATTCTGAATGGCCCTTTGTTATACAGGACATACTCAGCTTTGTTTTACTTTCTTATCTGGTAGCCCAAGTATTTTTTTTTTTTTAAGTCCTTCAGCATTCTACCAAGCTGTGCTTGTCCCCAGAGTGATTAAAGACAAAATCAAGCATTCACGAGGAAGATGACTTTGTAAGCATGCCACCTCTGAGGATGTGTACTCCCTCCATCCATCTTCTGTCACCTCTAAACAGTTCAGCTGGTTCCTGGAGAGTTCTAAGGGGACACAGTTTTATTTTAATTAAAGGGAAGATAAAGGGAAGAACCTCCTACAATCATTTCATGAACACACACAGAGACAAATCTACACATGTTCACACATACAAAACATCGGTAATGGCTACTGTTGGTTGAATGGATCTATTATCAGGGATGTACCACAGGTACATCTCTGAATCTAACCAGAGGGAGTTTTTAGGTTATGTTAATTGAGGTGAGACTATGCTCCCCAAATGGGGCACTCCTGTTTCCTAAGCTAATATTGGAGAATGAGTACAAAGGAGAATTTGAGCTGAGCACCTTGGTTTCCTGATTGTAGATGCAATGTGAATAGCTGCCTCATACTCCTGATGGTTGTCAATATCATGGTGGTCTGTAGCCTCAGAGTCTAAGCCAAAGTAAGCCTGTGTTTCCTTCAGCTGTCTTTTTAAATTAGTACAGAGCAAAATAACATATGCCACAGGTGTTCGTCCTTGCAGGAATGCTCAGAAAAGCAAATGACTATAGAATGCTTTTGTATGTAGTGCTGTATTGCTCATATCTTTGGAGGCTGGGGTAATCTCCAATTCACTCCAAAGAGTAGCGATAAACAGATACTACTACTAACTTCTTCCTTTGATGATTACTCAAAACTTACAATACGAATATAGCCCTGTATATGATGTGCCCTTCAGTAAGACTGTGTCAATTTCAAGATTTTCTTCAATGTTTCAGGTACAGTAAAGTTTATTTACCTTTAGTATCAGTTTGAAGAAAGGAGACTAATGGTTCCTGGAGTATAATGCAATATAGTAAGATTTAAATGATTTCCCTCATACTGTTAAAGTTTTAGATCTTATCTTTTACTTTAAAATTTCATTTCGGGGGCATGGAATGTAGCTTATAAATAAAGGGTTTACCAAACAAACATGAAGATCTGAGTTATGTCCCTAAAATCCACATAAAATAATTGGCTTTAAGTGTCCACTTGACATAACAGAGACTTATCTGGCAAGAGAATTTTAAGGAGGGCTTATCTATGTTGGATTGTTCTGTGGTTGTTTCTGTTGGGACCGGTCTAAATAAAAGTAGTTGCTGTGGGTGGCACCATTTTCTAGACAGGAAGTTTTGAACTGGCTTAGAATTTCAAAAAATCAAGCAGAGCACAAGTGTGCAAGCAAGCAAGCACATGCACACATCACTTCTTTCTGCTCTTCACAGTGTATGTGATGGGCCCAAGAAGCTCCCAGAGCTGTGACTTCCAGCAGTGATAGAGTATAACCTGGAATTGTGCACTAAAATAAACCCTTTCTTCCATAAGTTGCTTGTTGTCAGGAAATTTAATCATAGTGACTGAAATGAAGCTAGGACAAGGGATGTGGTGGTGCAAGCTTGTAATTCTGTGTCAAGGAACATTAAAACCCCAGGGAGTCCAATCTCTAAGGTCCATAGACCAGCCAACCTAGCCTACTTTGTGAGTTCCAGGGCAGTGAGAGATCTTGTTTCAAAAACAAGGTGTACTACCCCCAAGGAACAATGCCTGAGGTTTATGACTGACTAATAAACACACACAAACGCATTTGAAGACATACTGAAACCCAGAACCACATATGCATGCATACAAACATAAACTTGCAGGTGTACATACACAGAGACCATGTCTGTGTAAGATTTTTCTGGAGGAAAAGGGATTTTTTTTTTTTTTTTTTTTTTTTAGTGTTTGTCCTTTTGCAGTGTCATTGAGCTTGTCCCATTGCATGTACGCTCCTGTGAATGAAACAGCCATGAGCCAGACTTGACCATGGGCTAGTTGGACAAGTGGGCAAGCCACCTGATGCCTACAAATGACCCCTAGCCAGTCCCCAATGACGGACACAGTCCCTCACTGTGTTTTATTTCTTCTGAACATCTTAGAACATAGTAGTCCCTGGAAAATCTGCAAGGCAAGTCAAAAATAGTTTTGTTTTTTATTTTCTCTGAGGGACTGTCATTCTCCTGCCTTCCTTCTTGAACTCAGTTGGGGTGCCTAGCACTTCCAAGACCTCCAGGTTATGGGTAAAAACCTTTCTGTAATGTCTGTTACTCCTCTTCTCATCTCTCGTCTTGTCTCATCTCTTCTTCCTTCCCCTCCCCTTCCCTCCCCTTCCCTTCCCTTCCCTCCCCTCCCTTCCCCTCCCCTTCCCTCCCCTTCCCTTCCCTTCCCTCCCCTCCCTTCCCCTCCCCTTCCCTCCTCTCCCTTTCCTTATTCTTCATCTTTTTCTGTTACTCTCCACCTCCTACCTCTTCCTTCCCTGGTGCTGACTTGGCATTAGGATTCTCATTATTGGCATGCAAACAGGTATAAACAGTGACTACATTATTCCTGTGTATCATAATGTTTGCTAAGCCTGATGGCTGACCTGTCTCACTTGGTGGCTGGTTAATGTGCATTTCCCATTTCCATAACTCTGGAGTGGATCACTGTGAGTCTTGCTAGGCTCTGATTAAGAAAGTGTCATGGACTTCACCCACCTGGAGATACCATGCCTGTGGGTGGTTGCATTTGGTGAGTGCATGGTGATGGACTGCAGACACAGGAAGATCTGGGAGAAGACCACATAGAATGAGTAAGGCCTGGAAGAAATGACAGGAGAAACGGTGTGTGAGGGAGGCTATTTATATTTCTCTTTTTATTGTGTTTGTTTTGCTTCTGAGACAGTCTCACTCTACTGACTAGCCTTCTCTTAAAACTCCCAGGAGAAATCATCCTCCTGTCTCAGTCTCCAGAGGAACTGGGATGACAGGGCCAAGTTACCATGTGTGGCTCTGCCTCTTTTATTTTATTTTATTTTATTTTATTTTATTTTATTTTATTTTATTTTTATTTTTGTCTGTGTGAGATTTGGCCCAGTCACCAAAAGAGAAAGGCTTCTTTCCCCCTGACCATATCATCAGGGACGGCTATTTGCAGCCATTTTCCCTCAGTGTTCTGTTGGCTCTGACTGGCACTGGTGTTTCTTAGTATAGGACTTAAAAAGCTTCGAATGGGGCTGGAGGGATGACTCACTAGTTAAGAGTCACACTACTCTTGCTGAGGACCTGGGTTTGGTTCCCAACACCCACATGGTGATCACGACTGTTGTTCACTCTAGTTCCAGGTGGTCAGACACACTTTCTGCCATCTACTGGCACTGTACACACATGATGCATGGACAGACTTGTAAGCAAAAGACTCATAGGCATGCAGTAAAATAAAACTCAGAGAATCGGACATTGAATGGCCTTATGAGGTAATATCAATGCAAAAGATGGTTGTAGGGATAATCCCTTATGCACTGTGTAAAAGTATTCACCTGTCAATAAAAAGCCTCTGGCCAATCAGCTGAGGCAGGATTAGAAGGTGGGATATGTGGCACAGAGAGACAATACTCTGAGAAATATTCAGGTACAGAGGATTTGCCCCAAACACTGACACAGATGGATGGTTGAACCAGAGGGGAAGTAGCTAACCACATGGTATGACTTAAATTAGTTTATCTAGAGTAACTGGCTTATGGGCTCATGACAATGAGCCAAAGTTATTGGTCTAGGCATTTGTTCACAGGTAAGAAGCCACAGAGTCCTTATTTTGGAACTCTCAGACCAAGACAAAGGCAGAGTCATGATTCAAAGGTGCCTGCATCAGTGACCAGGAAATGGAATTTCCTGTGCTAACCCACAGTTTGCAGGTTATTTGTTAAACATGTGATATTGTTTTGAAGAATATTGTCCTTTGACACAATTTCCTGCCATTTAGATTGGCAGAGGTATTAGTTCCTAAACTACACATTTCTCAATGGTTTATTATAAGAAACTTTGAAGGGAGGAGACAAGGAAATTACATAGAGATGCACATTTTCTTGTTTTCTGGTGGTTGATTCATCTCATATAAGCTAGTCTGTCCTTTATAAACAGTTTGGTCAAGACTCCATGACCCCATTTTTCTTGTATACTCACTCTTTGAAGATCAGAGAGATTAAGTAACTTGAGAAGGTCACACAGCTCATGTTCACTTCAGGCTCAACTTTAAACTACATCTTATTTACTTCAAAGTTCTTAGTTCTTTTTCATGCTTCTTTGTCAGAAGAGAATAGTGAGGAAAAGAGATGTATTCAGAAAGCGTGTATAAGGATTTCCTGGCTAGGGAGTAAGTTTGATACATGCGATAACTGGTAGTGTACTGTAGTTCATAAACTCAGCAAACTGATAGAACAAAGCCAAAGATAAAACCAAACAAAGTCAGAAACAAACCAACAAAAATGATGATTCTGAATCTGACTGTAAAATCATGTCCCTGCCCTTCCCAGGTCACCAGTTAGCTCAGAAGTTTTGGGTTATATTCATGTTATTTAGGTATAATTTAAATTATTGAACACGGTTATTTCCCCACTCTCTTAGGTTATCATACTCAAATTTATTTTAAAAAAATAAAACATTTTTGTTGTGTATATATGAAGATCTGTGTGCACTGGGGGAATGAAGGCCTGTGTGCTGGGATGTCAAGGTACTATTACTCTGTAGAGTCAGTTTTCTTCTTACACCTTTATGTGGGTTCTGGGCATCAGATGCAAGTTGCCAGGTTAGTGTGACCAGCACTTTGACCTGTGATCCTTCTCTCTGGTTTTCGAATTCCCTTTTATTTCACAATCTTTATTTAAATCCCTAAGATATGTGTAATATTTAGAGATTTCAAGAAAAATAAAACCAAGAGGGCACTGGCATGTATGTGTACACACACTTGTACATACAGCTGAGTGTTGCTTAAAGGTGGGGCTACCTCTGAAAAATGTGCTATTCAGTGATCCCATCATTCTGAGAGCATCATGGAGAACACTTTACACAGACCCACGTGGTACTGTCTATACATGACTAGGCTAAATCATGATCTGATAATGTCATTGCTTACATCGCTGCTTGCTGACAGAGAACTACAGATAGAGGCTTCTCAACTCAAAATGAGACAGATATTTTCAACTCCTTTAGTTATCCTAGGCTGAAAATATCATAGGTTTAAAATACAGGTCATGCTCCAAGCTTATACAGCATCATGACTTAGTCACATGAACTGTTTTGAGTTTCAACTGTTCACTCTGGTGTACTCTGGTGCACGAGAGTATACTCCTATATACTGCTATCCCTGAAAAGATCCAGACTGAAGATCAGAAAGAAACTGTTTCCTGAATATGTGCCATTTTTATACCATGATAGGGATAATCAATTATAAGTTGAGCCTGGTAGCAGCACTCCTGGATATGTGTGTGTGTGTGTGTGTGTGTGTGTGTGTATGTGTGTATGTAGTGGTATGATTATAAAGTATTCATTAAAGGAGTGGAGGTGAGAGGTTAATTTAAGGATTACCTCTCATGATCATGAGGCTGTTCAGACTAGTGTACATTTTTCATTTCAAACTAGTTGGGGATATAAAAAATTATAATGTGAACATATTTTACCAAATGTAAATTTAAAAACATTGACCAGAATACTATTTTACAAATGTCTCGATCATAAGTGGACATGAGTGGAACATTTTCTTTTTAATTAATTAATTGATTAATTAATTAGTTAATTTACACTCCACATTTTATTGTCCCTGCCTGTCTACTCTCCGACTGGCCCACATCCCACACCTCCTCCCCAACCCCTTTCTCCATGTGGATACCCTCACTCCACACATCACCTGACCTCTAAACTTGCTGGGGCCTCCAGTTTCTTGAGGGTTAGGTGCATCATCTCTGAATGAACACAGACCTGGCGGTCCTCTATTGTATGTGTGTTGGGAGCCTCATATCAGCTGATGTATGCTGTCTGTTTGGTGGTCCAGTGTTTGAGAGATCTCGGGGATCCAGATTAATTGAGACTGATTCTCCTCAGCTTCTTTCTGCATTCTCTAATTCAACAACAGGGGTCATCTGCTGTCCATTGGTTGGGTGTATCTGCACCTCTTTCAGCTGATTGTTGGGTCTTCTGGAGTGTGGTCACACTAGGTCCCTTTTTGTGAGTGCTCCATAGGCTCAGTAATAGTGTTAGGCCTTGGGACCTCCCCTTGAGCTGGATCCCACTTTGAGCCTGTCACTGGACCTTCTTTTCCTCAGGTTCCTCTCCATGTCCATCCCTGTAATTCTTTCAGACAGGAACAATTATGGGTCAGAGTTGTGACTGTGGGATGGTCCCCCTCTTCCTGATCTGATGTCCTGTCTCCCTGTTGGAGATGGGCTCTGTAAGTTCCCTCTCCCTACTGTCGGGTATTTCATCTAAGGTCCCCCACGCTTTGTGTCCTAAGAGTCTCTCACCTCCCAGGTCTCTAGTGCATTTTGGAGCCCCACCCCCACCCCCTGTCTCTGGGGTTGCCTGCTTCCATTCTTCCTGCTGGCTCTCAGGTCTTCAGCCCTTTTTCCCTCACCCAATAACAGATCAGGTTCTCCTTGTCCCCCTACAGCCCCACCCTGTCCACTTTCCCTCCCAGGTCCATCCCTCCCTCCCTGTGGGATCTAAAAGGGGTTGAGAGAAGAGGGGGAAGGAGGATAGCCCATGCCCAGCCAGAGTTCCTCCTATGCTCTGGGCAGGCAGATGGGGGAGGGCGGCCAGACGCTTTCCACTTGGCCCAGGTGAGCATCTAAGTCACTGACCCCACTCGACGGGGGGTGGGGGTGGGGGTGGACAATGGGCAGCCCCCCAAACCAGGGTCCCTGGGGCGACACCCTGTAGCCCTTGGTTATGGGAGAGAGGACTGAGGGAGAGAGGTTTCCACACAGGTGAGAATCTGCACAGCGAGCCTTGAGACCAGGAGACATTCTATGGTTTTAGGGCTTTATTATAGAAAGGCAGGGGGAAAGACAAATGGTAGAAATAGAGAGAGAGACTGGCCATGGTCAAGAGGAGGGAAGGGGGAAAAGGAGAGAGAGAGAAGAAAGGGTAGAGAGTAAGAGGGAGAGAGGGGAAGAGAGGGAGAGGAGAGGAGAGGAGAGGAGAGGAGAGGAGAGGAGAGTAAGGGGAGTAAGAGCTAGAGAGTGAGGAAGGACCAAACAGCCCCTCTTATAGTGGACTGCTTTATCTTATTGTTGCTAGGTAACTGTGGAGGAGTTTAGCTTGAAGGTCAGAAGCTTGGGACATTGGGACATTGCCTACATGACTACTAACCATGCTTCTCTTGTGGGCACTGAGGGGGGCGGTAACTTCACAGGAGCCAGAGTTCCAGGAAACATGAGAGAACTCCTTCTGTCCTATGTAGGTGAACTATCACCACCGGGTCCCGGGGTTCAACATCTAGCCTCAACTGGAAACCAGGCTGTCTATGCATAGCTCAATACCCCATACGTCCCCACTTGGGATTGCTTTCTTCTCCCTCCCAAGTGGTACTGAGGCGTCCTCACTTGGGCATTTCAGCTTGTTGACATTTTTTTAGTTCTGTGGACTGTATCTTATACTGTACTTTAAAAAAATTTTTTTTGGCTAATATCCACTTATTAGTGAATACATACCATGAATATCTTTTTGGGTCTGAGTTACCTCACTCAGGATGATATTTTCTAGTTCTATTCATTTGCCTGCAAAACTCAGCATGTCCTCATTCTTAATAGCTGACCAGTTGTGTAAATGAACCACATTTTCTGTGTCCATTCTTCTGTTGTAGGACATCTAGGTTGTTTCTAGCTTCTGGCTATCACAAATAAAGCCACTATGAACATGTGGAACAGGTGCCCCTGTGGCATGGTGGGGCATCTTTTGTGTATATTCCCATGAGTGGTATAGCACTTCTTCAGGTATATATAGTTCTTCAGATAGATCTATTTCCAATTTTCTGAGGAACCTCCAGACTGATTTCCAGAATGGTTGTACCAGTTTGCAATCCCACCAGCAATGGAGGAGTGTTCCTCTTTCTCTACATCCTCTCCAACATGTGTTGTCACCTGAGGTTTTGATCTTAGCCATTCTGTACCAATACCATGCAGGGGTTTTTGTTTGTTTGTTTGTTTGTTTGTTTTGTTTTTTAAGTCACTATTGCTCTGTAGTAAAGCTTGAGGTCAAGGATTGTGATCCCCCCAGAAGTTCTTTTATTGTTAATAATTGTTTTCACTATTCTGAACTTTTTGCCTTTCTAGATGAATTTGAGAATTGCTCTTTCTATGTCTTTGAAGAATTGTGTTGGGATTTTGATGGGGATTGCATTGAATCTACCGATTGCCTTTGGTAGGATGGCCATTTTTACTATGTTAATTCTGCCAATTTGTGAGCATGGGAGATTTCTCCATTTTCTGAGAACTTCTTTGATTTCTTTCTTGAGAGACTTGAAGTTTTTGTCACTTTCACGTGTTTGGTTAGAGTTACCCCAAGATATTTTATGTGATTTGTGGCTATTGTGAAGGGTTGTTTCCCTATTTGCTTTTTCAGCCTATTTATCCTTTGTATAAAGGAAGGCTACTGATTTATTTGGGTTAATTTTTATACTTGGCCACTTTGCTGAAGTTGTTTATCAGCTGGAGAAGTTCTCTGGCAGAATTTTTGGGGTCTCTTACATATACTATCATATCATCTGCAAATAGTGATACCTTTATTTCTTCTTTGCCAATTTTTATCCCCTTGATCTCTTTTTATTCTTATTGCTCTAGCTAGCAATAAGTGGAACATTTTCATATAGCAATCTTAGTACTTTATAAATATTCAGTGGGAGTTCTAGGCTCAATCTCTTTGCTCTGTGTAAATTGTCAAACTTTATTTAATTAGGCAACAGTTATGTAAATATATTTAAAGTGTGTTCTTACAGAGTGTTAGAGATTGTCAAATTCCACAGCAGACATATTTGTGTAAAGAAGAAAAATATGTGAAAGGAAACAATGTTTCTTAGGATTTTCTTTTAAGAGAAGTACAGAAGATTCCTTCCAAGGAAGTGAGTTTCATGTATCTGAGTTTCTCCTGGACACTCTGTCAAGAAGCATTAATGGTATTTTTCTGGACACATTCTTGGCCATGTGGCAACCATGGTTAACCAAGGTGGACACAAGTGGTTTCCCACTTCACAAAATAGCCTCTGGAATTCAAAGACAAAGGAAGGGCCAGGACCTCTCATAGTATGACTTGGAAGAACTTGATAGATAAGCTTCAGGCAGAGGAGGGCTTGAAACACCTGTGTATTTTTAAAATGTTCATCCCTCCCTTGATAATTTCTTATCAAGTCAGGCTTTTGGTTCTGATTCCCTTTAAAGTAAGAAGATAAACAGATCCTTGCTAAAAAAAAGATTATCATCAACCTTCAATTTTACTATGTAGCAAGATCAGCTGCTGCTCCTTCGGTTGTCTGGACCAAAGCATGCAAGTTCTCTGTCCTTCCCACTAAGATGGGAAATTCAGAATATCAGAGAGGCAGAGAGAACATACTCAAACTCCCTAATGAATCCAAAGTTTGAACCTCACTCACTGTCTCAGCCTCTGTGTGGGTTAGAGAGGTGGGCATGTTCCTAGAGGCAGTACCCACATGCTCTGGTAGGGTCTCTTTGATCCCAGTACCGTCACAGAAGATTTTCTTTCAGGCTGTAGTATCCAGCAAGGCTGTGGTCCCTTAAGTCCATTGCTTCCTCATTCACACTGAGGGTGATTTCTCCCTGTGTACACCTACTGTTACTACCGAGAAGCTAAGTTCAGTCTGCCTCTGTCTGATTTGATCTCAGTTTAACATCCTCATTTTTTACCATTTAAAAATGCTTTAAAGCTTATATATCTCAGAGGACAAACTGAAATCCTTCTGAGAATGAGGCTTGATGTATGTAATCATATGAATAAATAATGTATGAAATCATATTTGAATAGTTTTATCCTTATTCACTAAATGAAGCAATCCACCTTTTTCTACTTCCCTCCAAATAATTAGATTATCATAGTTCAATGAGATCACATGTAGCTTGTAGGTACAGTCAAGATCCACCGTGGTAAAATCTGATGGAGACTTGTAATAAAAACTTTCAGGTTAATTTTACATATGAGACAGATATACATTTTTTTGGTTCTCAATACCCAATGTCTCATCAATTATTGCCACCACCAATTATGTACTGAATGTGATCACCAGAATCCCTCCAAATTTGCCAGAGCCATGATTTATTGTGCTACTTTGGTCCATATTAATAAGAGTTAGTTATTTATAAAGTTTTTTTTCTGTTGTGGATTTGGTTTATTGTTTGTCTTATGTTAACTGGGTCCCAAAATTTCGTGGGAATTCACATGTTTGCATGTAAGATGCTGAGAATCCCTGTCCCCAGTTAGCTTTGATTGCTGTAAAGTTGCCAGCAGCCAATGGCTGGGCAGGGAGATAGAGGCTGAACTTTCAGGATTCCTGAGCAAGAAATGCAGGAGGGGGAGAAAACAGAATTTTTATGCAGGAAAAGTAATAAGATTCAGGCTTGAGGCTGCAGAAGAGAAAACATACAGTCATGTTTGAGCTGGGGAAGAGTGGCTTCTGTCTCCCCTCCCCCCCACAATTCGGTCTACGGTAAAAAAAAATGGAATATGAATTTTAGTAAGTAATAATTGAGTAGTATGAGATAGGAATTGGCAACATGGAAGTTTGGGAATGGCCCAGCCATTGAGCTCGTTAAGGCATATTAAATATAAGGTTTTGTGTATATAAGGTTTCATTCGAGAATCCAGAGCATTAGGCTGGGTAGCAAGGAGCTTGCCCTGCTGCTGCCTCCACCAGGGAGATTAGAATGGATTAATCAGTTACAGTTTTCTTGGAGGAGACACCATAAATTTTTAAGAGACATCATAGATTCTAAGGGAGTTCCTAGTCTTACAGACTGACTTTACTGGAAAGGAAGAAGAATCATGACACTTTTCTGGAATCAGTCTTTAGCAATGCTATATTCTTACTGTATGTAATGCTATGTTTAAATGTGGAGATGTGATTGACTGAAAAATAAGATCAGTGTTTAAGGAGTTGAAAAAGTGGATTTTAGCAAGAGAGACTGATTCACCCTTTTTAGGGTGAAGTCACAAAGGCTGACGTATAATGTCTATTAAGTCCATAACTAAAGCACCTACTACCGGTTTGTTGGGTGACAAAATGGAGTTAATAATCAACTTGCTTTGCTACCAAAGATGAAGAAAACTATTTCTTTTCTTTTCTTTCTTTCTTTTTTTTTTAATTAAATATTTGCTTTATTTACATTTCAAATGTTATCTACTTTCTCGGTTTCCCCCCACTCGCAGAACCCCTCTATCCTGTTGGTGTTTTTTATTTATTCAAATGAATTTTCAAATTGCACTTCCTAACTCTATGAAGAATTGCTTTGGAATTTTGCCAGGGATTGTATTAAATCTGTAGATTGCTTTCGGCAAGATGGCCATTTTTACCATATTAATCCTGCCAATCCACAAGCATAGGAGATCTCTCCATCTTCTGCGATCATCTTTGATTTTTAATTTAATTATTTATTTATCTATTTATGTATTTAATTTATTTACATTTCAAGTGTTATCCCCTTACCTTCATTTCCCCCTCCTGGAAAATACCTTTCCCATCCCCTGCTTGTATGAGGATGTTCCTTCACCCATCCACCCACTCCTGCCTCTCTGTCCTCGATTCCCCAACACTTGGCCATCTATCAAGCCTTCATAGGACCAAGCACTGCTCCTTCCATTGATGCCTGAAAAGGCCATCCTCTGCTACATATGCAGCTGGAGCCATGTGTAGTCCTTGGGTGGTGGTTTAGTCCCTGGAAGCTCTGGGGGGTCTGACTGGTTGATACTTTTGTTCTTCCTATGGGGTTGCAACCCACCTTGGCTCCTTCAGTCCTTTCTCTAACTCCTCCACTGGGGACCCTACACTCAGTGCAAAGGTTGTGTGAGCATCTGACTCTGTATTTGTAAGGCTCTGGCAGGGCCTCTCAGGAGACACTATATCAAGTTCCTTTCAGTAAGCATTTCTTAGCATGCACCATAGTGTCAGAGTTTGGTGACTGTATATGGGATGAATCCCCAGGTGGGACAGTATTTGGATGGCCTTTCCTTCAGTCTCTGCTCTGCATCTGGTCTCAATATTTACTCCTGTTGAGTATTTTGTTCCCCTTTCTAAGAAGGACTGAAGCACCCACACTTTGTT
This sequence comes from Mus pahari, assembly GCF_900095145.1. Lineage (NCBI taxonomy): Eukaryota > Metazoa > Chordata > Mammalia > Rodentia > Muridae > Mus > Mus pahari. Next base: position 17,084,385 of record NC_034593.1, on the reverse strand, counting down.
CTTCATTTTTCTTGTGCTTCATGTGATCTGTGAATTGTATCTTGAGTATTTAGAACTATTGAGCTAATATCCACTTATCAGTATGTGCATACAATGCATGTTCTTTTGTGATTGGCTTACCACACTCAGGATGATGTTTTCTAGTTTCACCGATTTGCACAAGAATTCCATGAATTCATCATTTTTAATAGCTGAGTAGTATACCATTGTGTAAATGTACCCCATTTTCAGTATCCATTTCTCTGTCGAAGAAGATCTCGTTTTTTTCCAGCTTCTGAGTATTATAAATAGGGCTGCTATGAACATAGTGGAGCATGTATCTTTGTTATATGTGGGGGAGTCTTTTGGATAAATGCCCAGGAGTGGTATAGCTGGGTCTCAGGTAATACTATGTCCAGTTTTCTGAGGAATCTCCAGACTGATGTCCAGAGTAGTTGTACAATCTTGCAATCCCACCCACAATGGAGGAGTGTTCCTCTTTTTCCACATCCTCACTAGCATCTGCTGTCACCTGAGTTTTTGATCTTAGCTAATCTGACTGCTGTGAGGTGGAATCTCAGGATTGTTTTGATTTGTATTTCTCCGATGACTAAGTATGTTGAACATTTCTTTAGGTGCTTCTAAGCACTTCGAGTTTCCTCAGTTGAGAGTTCTCTGTTTAGCTTTGTTCCCCATTTTAAAATAGGGTTATTTGGTTCTATGGAGTCTAATTTCTTGAGTTCATTGTATATATCCGACATTTGCCCTCTATCAGATATAGGTTTGGTAAAGATCTTTTCTCAGTCTGTTAGTTGCCAGTTTGTCCTATTGACAGCATCCTTGGCCTTACAATTTTCTGAGGTCCCATTTGTTAATTCTTGATCTTAGAGCATAAGTCATTGATTTTCTGTTAAGGAACTTTTTTCCTGTGCCCACATGTCTGAGTGTTTGACATGTTTCCCCACTTTTTCTTCTATCAAATTCAATGTATCTGGTTTTATGTGGAGGTCCTTGATCCACTTGGACTTGAGCTTTGCACAGGGAGCTAAGAACACATCAATTTGCATTCTTCTACATNNTGACCACCAGTTGAACCAGCACCATTTGTTGAAAATGCTATCTTTATTCCACTGGATGGTTTTAGCTCCTTTGTCAAAGATCAAGTGACCATAGCATGGTGGCTTCATTTCTGGGTCTTCAATCCTATTTCATTGATCTATCCCTGCCTGTCACTGTACCAATACTATGCAGTTTTTTTTTTTTGTTTTTGTTTTTTGTTTTTTTTTTTATCACAATTGTTCTGTAGTACAGCTTGAGGTCAGGGATGATGATTCCCCCAGAAGTTCTTTTATTGTTGAGAATAGTTTTCTCTATCCTAGGTTTTTGTTATTCCAAATGAAGTTGCAAATGGATCTTTCTATCTCTATGAAGAAATTGAGTTAGAATTTTGATGGGGATTGCACTGATTCTGTAGATTGCTTTTGGCCATTTTGACTATATTAATCCTGCCAATCCATGGGAGATCTTTCCATCTTCTCAGGTCTTCTTCAATTTCTTTCTTCAGAGACTTGAAGTTCTTGTCATATACATCTTTCACTTGTTTGATTAAAGTCACACCAATGTATGTAATACTATTTGTGACTATTGTGAAGGGCGTTGTTTCCCTAATTCCTTTTTCAGCCTGTTTATCCTTTGAGTAGAGGAAGGCTACTGATTTGTTTGAGTTAATTTTATATCTGGCCACATTGCTGAAGTTGTTTATCAGCTTTAGGAATTCTCTGGTGGGATTTTTGGGGTCACAATCATATCGTCTACAAATAGTGATATTTTGACTTCTTCCTTTCCAATTTGTATTTCTTTGACCTCCTTTTGTTGTCTAATTGCCCCAGCTATAACATCAACTACTATATTGAATAGATAGGGAGAGAGTGGGCAATCTTGTCTAGTCCCAGATTTTAGTGGAATTGCTTCCAGTTTCTCTCTATTTAGTTTGATGNNGGCTACTGGTTTGTTGTATATTGCTTTTACTATGTTTAGGTATGGGCCTTGAATTCATGATCTCTCCAAGACTTTTAACATGAAAGGATGCTGAATTTTGTCAAGTGCTTTTTCAGCATCTAATGAAATGATCATGTGATTTTCTTCTTTGAGTTTGTTTATATAGTGGGTTACATTGGTGGATTTCAGTGTATTGAACCATCCCTGAATCCCTGTGATGAAGCCTACTTTATCATGATGGATCATGGTTTTGATGTGTTCTTGGATTCAGTTTGTGAGAAGTTTATTGAGTATTTTTGCATCAATATTCATAAGGGAACTTGGTCTGAAGTTCTCCTTCTTTATTGAGTCTTCAGATAATATAGGTATAAGCATAGTTATGGATTCATGGATCAAATTGGGTAGTGTTCCTTCTGTTTCTATTTTGCGGAATAGTTTGAAGAGTATTGGTATTTGGTCTTCTTTGAAGGTCTGATAGAATTCTCCACAAAACCCATCCGGTCCTGGGCTTTTATTGGTTTGGAAACTATTATTGACTGCTTCTACTTCTTTAGGAGTTATGGGACTATTTAGATGGTTTATCTGCTCCTGTTTTAACTTTGGCAACTGGTATCTTGTAGCCTCCCCCACTGTTGAGCAGGCTGGCTCAGACCTGTTCTGCCACTGTGAATGAGACCACCAAGGGTGGAGTCTTCTGACCTAGATAGGTCTATTGTTCTGCCACCTGTGCTCTTCTCCAAGACACTGCTACCCAATGAGAGGCTGAATCTGTCTTCCAGAGATAAGCAACAGCCTGGACCAAGTGCTGACAGCCTGACAACAAAGCATCAAGAGCCTGGCATGGCGGGGGGGATGGGCCTTCCCCCTTTATAGGCTCAGACTCTTAATAAAATCTTGGGCCTTGATCAGAATTTGCCTTGGTCTTGTTATTTCTCCCGCTGTTTTCCTCCCATACAGTTCCAGCCTCCCACTCAGTAATCCAGTTCCTGTAGCTGCAAGTGGCTATAGTACCTGTTTAGAAAATTGTCCATCTCATACATATTTTCCAGTGTTATTGAGTATAAGCTTTTGTAGTAGGATCTGATGATTTTTTTTTTTTTAAATTTCCAAGGTTTCCATTGTCTCCTTTTTCAGTTTTGATTTTATTAATTTGGATGCTGTCTCTGTGCCATTTAGTTAGTCTGACTAAGGCTTTATCTATCTTGTTGATTTTTCTCAAGAAACCAGTTCCTGGTTTTGTTGATTCTTTTTATAGTTCCTTATGTTTCTATTTGGTTGATTTCAGTCCTGAGTTTAATTATTTTCTGCCGCCGGGCATGGTGGCCTTTAATCCCAGCACTCAGGAGGCAGAGGCAGAGGCAGGTGGATTTCTGAGTTTGAGGCTAGCCTGGTCTACAAAGTGAGTTCCAGGACAGCCAGGGCTACATAGAGAAACCTTGTCTTGACCCCCACCCCCCCAAAAAAAAATTATAATTATTTTCTGCCATCTACTCTCCTTGGGTGTATTTGTTTCTTATTGTTCTAGAACTTTCAGGTGGGCTGTCAAGCTGCTAGTGTAAGCTCTCTCCAGTTTCTTTTTAGAGACACTTAGAGCTATTGGTTTTCCTCTTAGTACTGCTTTCATTTTGTCCCATAGGTTTTGGTATGATGTGTCTCCATTTTCATTAAATTTAAAAAGTCTTTAATTTCTTTCTTTCTTTCTTTCTTTCTTTCTTTCTTTCTTTCTTTCTTTCTTTCTTTCTTTCTTCCTTCCTTCCTTCCTTCCTTCCTTCCTTCCTTCNTTTCTTTCTTTCTTTCTTTCTTTCTTTCTTTCTTTCTTTCTTCCTTCCTTCCTTCCTTCCTTCCTTCCTTCCTTCCTTCCTTCCTTTCTTCCTTTCTTTCTAATTGAGTAGAACATTTTTCAGCTTTCATGTGTATTTGTACTTTTCATTGTTTTTGTTGGTATTTAAGACCAGTCTTAGTCTTTGGTGACCTGATAGGATGCATGGGATTATTTCAATCTTCTTGATTCTACTGAGGGCTGTTTTCTGATCAATTCCAAGATCAGTCTTGGAGAAGATACCTTGAGGTGTTGAGAGGAAGGTATATTCTTTAGTTTTAGAATGAAATGTTTTATAAATATCTGTTATATCCTTTTGGTTCATAACTTCTGTTAGTTTTACCTTGTCACTGTTTAGTTTATGTTTCCATGATCTGTTCATTGCTGAGAGTTGAGTGTTAAAGTCTCCCACTACTATTGTGTGGGGTAAGATGTGTGCTTTGAGCTTTAGTAAAGTTTCTTTTATGAATGGGTGCCCTTGCATTTGGAGCAGAGATGTTCAGAATTTAGAGTTCATCTTGGTAGATTTTTCCTTTGATCGGTATGAAGTGTCCTTCCTTATCCTTTTTTTTTTTCTATGCAATATGATTTTATTAGCTCGGAAACAGTCTGAACCAAAAGATAGTTAAAAATGGCCAAAAATATTTAAAATAATAGTCATTTGTTCCTTACATGAATATTTTCAGCTGGACATTAAATTACTAAACACATGGAATCCCAGTACGTCAGGTGAACATCCAGTGTTGCGTGTGGGCACTCCTGGGTGTGGAATCTTGGTAGCGCTGGGACTCTACTTCCAGAATAGGTAACAGGAAGGCCAGGCTGCCTTGTCGGCACTGCTCATTCTGTTGGCCCTCTGTGATGGAGGCTGACACAGAACCCTGGCCCTTGTTGAAATCACTGATGTACACCCACTGTCCATCCACTGACTCTTTTCTCAGGGTCACCTTATTGTCTCCACCTGACACCGCCAAGATGTTTGCTGTAATGAACCAGCTCACATGCCACACAACATCATTGAACTTGTATAGGAGTTTGGGTGAACACATACTGCCTGAGGTATCATGGCAGGTCCATATATACACTTGGCCATCCTGAGAGCAGCTGTCAATGGTGCTGGTAGGCATGCCAATGGAGGGGGCCCAGGCAACGTCTCGGACCCAGTCGCTATGTGCCTCTAGCTTCTGTTCCTCCTTCCACTGGCCATCCTCCTCTTCCCTCCATAGCTTGATGAGGTTGTCGCAGCCACCTGATGCAAACTTCTTGATGTAATTGGGTTTCTGCCCTGATGGTTGGTCTATAAGACATCCAGGCACAACAGCTGGGGTCCAACTGACAGCATTACAGCCAATCGTGTGAGCATTGTTAATCTTCTTCACTTCCCACTGGCCTTCCCCTGTATAGGTCAGCAGTGTGGTGGCCCCATCTGAACTCCCACAGGCCAGGGTCAGGCCATAGTCATGAGGGGCCCAGCAAACAGAATTCACTGAGGAGTCGTGTCCCAAGTGCTCATGGGTCTTCTCCCAAGTGCTGTTTTCCTCCTTCCAGATGATGACTTTCCGGTCATAGGAACAGGAGGCCAGGATATTGCCATACATGGGGTGGGCCCAGGCCACTTGCCACACTGGCCCCTCATGTCCTCTGAGGTCTGCGATGAGAATCTGCCCTCCATTCCGCACATCGAATATTTTGACAGACCTATCCAAGGAGCAGGTTGCTAGGCGGGTGCCATAGTAGTCCATCTGTGCATCATGAATCATGTCCTCATGAGAGGTGTCCATGGTGTTAATTACTGACACCATAGCTGCAGCAGCGGCGACCCACGGCCTCGGACGTGGCAGCCTCCTTATCCTTTTTGATAACTTTTGGTTGAAAGTTCATTTTATTCGACAAATAGAATGGCTACTCCAGCTTGTTTCTTGGGACCATTTGCTTGGAAAATTGTTTTCCAGTCTTTCACTCTGAGGTAGTGTCTGTCTTTGTCACTGAGGTGTGTTTCCTATATGCAGTAAAATGCTGGCACCTTTTTACATATTCAGTCTGCTAGTCTATGTCTTTTTATGGGAATTGAGTCCATTAATGTTAAGAGATATTAAGGAACAGTGATTGTTGCTTCCTGTTATTTTTGATGTTAGAGGTGGAATTATGTTTGTGTGGCTATCTTCTTTTGGGTTTCTTGAAATTGACATTTATTTTGCTTCTTCTAGGGTGTAGTTTCCCTCCTTCTGTTGGTGAGTTCTATCTATTATTCTTTGTAGGGCTGGATTTGTGGGAAGATACTGTGTAAATTTTGTTTTGTCATGGAAGGTCTTCATTTCTCCACGTATGGTAATTGAGAGTTTTGTTGGGTAGAGTAGCCTGGGCTGGCATTTGTATTCTCTTAGGGTCTGTATGGTATTTGAACAGGATCTTCTAGCTTACATAGTCTTCAGTGAGAAGTTTGGTGTAATTCTGATAGGTCTGCCTTTATATGTTATTTGATCTTTTTTCCCTTACTGCTTTTAATATTCTATGTTTGTTAGGTGCATTTGGTGTTTTGATTATTATGTGACAGGAAGAATTTCTTTTCTGGTCAAGTCTATTTTGAACTCTGTAGGCTTCTTGTAAGTTCATGTGCATCTCTTTCTTTAGGTTAGGGAAGTTTCTTTCTATAATTTTGTTGAAGATATTTACTGGCCCTTAAAGTTGGGAATCTTCACTCTCTTCTATATCATCCTTAGGTTTGGATTTCACATTCTGTCCTGGATTTCCTGGATGTTTTGGGTTAGGAGCTTCTTGCATTTTGCATTTTCTTGACTGCTATGTCAATGTTTTCTATGGTATCTTCTGCACCTGAGCTACTCTCTTCTATCTCTTGTATTCTGTTGGTAATACTTGTATCTATGACTCCTGATCTCTTTCCTAGGTTTTCTTTCTCCAGTGTTGTCCTCCTTTGTGATTTCTTTATTGTTTCTATTTCCATTTTTAGACCCTGGATAGTTTTGGTCCTTTCCTTTGCCCGTTTGATTGTGTTTTCCTATAATTCTTTAAGGGATTTTTGTGTTTCCTCTTTAAGGTCTTCTAGCTGTTTACCTGTGTTCTCCTGTATTTCTTAAAGGGAGTTGTTTATGTCCTTCTTAAAGTCCTCTATCATCATCATGATTTTTGATCCGAATCTTGCTTTTTTGATGTGATAGCGTATCCAGGGCTTGCTATGGTGGGAGAATTGGGTTCTGATGATGCCAAGTAACCTTGGTTTCTTTTGTTTGTGTTCTTACACTTGCCTACCATCATCTGGTTATCTGTAGTCCTTCCTGCCCTCTCTATATCTGACTGGAACGTGTCCTTCCTGTGATCCTGGTTGTGTCAATACTTTCAGAGTCCAGCTGTCTGTTTCATCCTATTATTCTGGGATCCTGAGATCCTGGGTGTGTCAAAACTCCTGGGAGTCAAACTGCCTCTGGGACCCTGAGATCCTGGTCTGTGTAAGTTCCTTGTATCCGATGCTCCTGTGCTCCTGTGCTCCTGCGCTTGTTAGTGTGCCTGGTAGTGGAGCTTCCTCTGGGTGTTGTGGGACTGACTATGGAGCTCATGCCCAAGGTCTGCTCAGGGTACTGGCCCAGAATGGAAGGAACCAATGCCACTGGTTGGTCATGGTTACTGTGTCCCCGGATCCCTCTGGTCCCAGTTCCTCCCGGTGTTGTGACAGATGTTGTATCCTCCTCACCTTTGATCCTATGATCCTGGGCATGTTAGAACTCCGGTGAGTGGAGCTTCTTCTCAGAAAACTATTTTAAAGAATGAGAAGATGGCTTAAAGACCTGAATTTGAATTTCTCAATTCTTGTTTTGGTTCTGTTTTGTTTTCCCCAAGGCATAGCTGTATATATCTATATCTCCAGTGTTGGGAGGCAAAGCCAGGTGGATGCTGGAAGTCATCCTAGCCATAACACTGACCCTTGTGTTTAATGAGAAATCCTGCCTCTAGGGAATAGAATGAAGTGTGACAGAGAAGTACAATCAATATTCATGTATGCACACTGCACACATTTGTACTCTCATGCACACATACACAAACACACACACACATACACACACATCAAAAAAAATTAGGTAAAAGTTGTATGACTTAGTGAATCTAATTTTTCATAGAGTATGATCAACTTCTTTTGGTCTGTCTACCTTATTTACAGTAGAAAATCATAATAAAATTATATGGGACCTAATACTTCAAAACTTATAAACTTTCTTCTTCTTATTCACGCTTATTTATTTTGTGCTTGTGAATATATGTGTATCCATATGCATGTCAGAGTATACCTGTGAAGGTCAGAGGACAACTTCCAGGAATTTCATTCTTGTTTCCACCATGTGGATCTTAGAAAACAAACTGAGGTAAGGCTTAGCAACACGTTCTTTTACCTGCTGAGCCTTCTCTTCAGACCCTTATTTACTTTAAAGGAAAACTAATTCATGCACTCTAAATTAGCTTGTGTATAAACAATTCCATGCTATAAAGTAAAGATATATAATGTCTACAGGAGTGCATAGATTTTTTTTTTTTTAGCAACAATCCTGTCAGCTTTTTCCAATAATAAAATAACTTAGAAATCCAGGAGGTGTGATAAATGGAGCCATACCCTTTGAACTGGCTCTGTGTCTAACACAGTACAGAAATCCATTTTAGTAAGACATATTTTTGAAAATGAAAATGAAGACTCTTTACAACACGACCAATACAAAGTTTAAAAATCTATTGTCTATCTTTTACTGTTTTTATGACCTTTGGCAGAAACTATATACAATAATTTTACATAAAAGTCACCAGGAAATTTTACATACATAAAGAGGGATGGCTAAATACAGCCCAGATCTGAGTTACTTTTATCCCAATTATAGTTCACTAGGAATATGGTTTACATTGCTTAATTATGTGAAGCTGAGGAAAGGCTAAGATGTAGGTCTGGAGATGCACATAATTAGATGTTGGGTCAAACAGTACCTCAAAAACACTGTTCCTAAACACGGTGCAAGCCAATCATCACTGTGAATTTCAGTTCATTATTTAGATAATCCTATTATTACAAAGATGCCTTTTTACCTAGCAGAGTCTCAGATTTTCATTCAGTCCCTGAGTCAGGGTTACTCTGTTCTCTCTTGCTTTTGAAAAAAAATTCATAATTTTTGGAAACTAATGGTCCATTTCATGCAAATTTGATTTTATATTTGTCTATAGCACTCTATAGGCAAGAAGAAAATCAATATAATCAGGTTGTCACTCTTTAGGGAGAAAAAATTTATCAGAAATATTTGTGTCAGAAGAATAAGGAGTTCAAACCCACAAAAATCATTTGACTTTATAATCATTTAATTGTGAAACTGCTTAATTTCCAAAATCAATTGTTAACTTACAGAAGTGCATTCTGTTTTCTAACTTGTAATAGCCAATCTACTTTGAGGGTCTGGTATACAGGTTTTCTCTAAATTTTGAGGTCCCTGAGATTTGTACTCATCTCTAGCCAGCTGCATCTGTCCTGGGACCTCATCAATTTGTTTGATTCCATGAAGTTCAAGGCTTAGTGGAGGAGAAAAAAGAAAAAGGTGATTGGAGGGTCCAGCACATCCTCCTCCACAACATTCAAGATATCCCTGAATTACAATGATAAACCCTCAGTAAGTTTAGGTTGGCAACATTCAAATGCAGATCCATAGAGCCAACTTTTAGACTCTGAAATGCAATGGTTGGAGGGAGTCTCAAAGAGCCTTATGGGAACTGGCTTGTTCTAGGGTACTGTTCCCGATCTTTGTCAACTTTTGTGGAGAAACTGAATTTTATACAGCTTCAAATGCAGGTAAGACAGTTTCTCATCACTAGGAGAGATGGACTAGAGCAACTAACATTATCCACAAAGTCTCAGCACCTTTGACTGAAATAAGTGGTATACTTCTGTTAAGTAGCCCCATCTCTGGCCAGCATTCTGCTTTCCTTCACCTGCTGTGTAGTAAGGGTTGTATTCCATATCACTAGTCATTTCACCAAAGACACTAAAAATTGCTTTAATTCTTCCTGGGCATCCATGAAAATGTTTCCAAGAACTTTCTGCCTGTGGTTTGAATAAGAATTGTTCCCATAGGCTCATATATCTGAATTCTTAGTCTTCATGTAGGAGAACTGTTTGATAGGATTAGAAGGATTAGGAATGTTGCCTTGCTGAAGAAAGTGTTGCTGGGGGTGCACTTTGAGAATGAAATAGCCCATACCAGGCCTAGTCTCTCTCTCTCTCTCTCTCTCTCTCTCTCTCTCTCTCTCTCTCTCTCTCTCTCTGATGTTTGTGTATCAGGATGTAAGCTCTCAGCTTCTGCCTGCCAACATGCTGCCATGCTTTCTGCCATGATAATAATGGATTAATCCTCAAAGACTGTCAGCAACTGCCCAATTATTTTTTTTTCTTTTATAAGAACTGCATTGGCCATGGTGTTTCTTCACAGCAACAGTAAGCAAGATATTGGCCCACTTTTTGACTTTGGAATGTGTAAAGCTTCCCTTCAAGCAGATGTTCCATGTACAGAGTCTGCAAACAGAATAGCTTGTTGCCATACCAAGAGCCACTTCTTCAGTTATGTAGATACCAGGGTATCTTAAGGAATCTTCTTGATCACTTCATATGCTAAGAAAGAGCTTTACTGTCAGAGTAACTTCCCTATGTCCAATCCAGAGTAATAAATTCCTGGTCCTCATGACTCTAGCTTTCTTCATCTAGAATTTGGCTGCCTCACTGTGATTACTTTCTGGGGTTTAAGAGGCCATCTATGTCTTAACATATGTATTCAACCAGCCCAAAAGTGTTTTACTCACAAATCCTTAGCCCTTCTTCATTTGAGCATAAAGAGCAAAGTCATGCATAGTGCAAAAGAATTCCTTGAATTTCTTCTCTGGCTTTGGAGCAGTACTGGGGCATCTTTTCCCATTGTTCATGGATAAAAATAAGGAGTGTATTCTTGTTTCATGATTATGCTTAATTCAAAACTCCTGCCATTTGAGATGTGATTGAGAATATGCATAATGAACAAACAAACAAGAAACAAGCTTGTGAGATTGGGGACTAGGGTGATAACCCCTAATTTGTTGGAAAGACATGAATCATAATATTCTGTCACTATCCCCATTACGCCCTTAAATATTTTACTTTTAAGTGTGTGTGTGTGTGTGTGTGTGTGTGTGTGTGTATGTGTGCATGTGTGCTGGAGTACAGGTTCCCTCAGAAGACAGAAGCAGACATCAGATTCCCTGAAGCTGGAGTTATCATTGATAACTCACATGGGTACTGGGATCTAGATTCATGTCTTCTCCAAGAGCAATCTGTGTTTTAAACCTCTGAGCTATTTCTCCAACCCTATCAATTAGTTTTCAAGCCACAGTCCCTTGGTGTTAGAATCAAGTCCAATATATGGATAGGGTAGATTGGATTCCTCAGCAAGGTGGTGCAGTCTCTCTGGTGAGACATGAGTTAGTTAGGGACAGGTTTGAGTGCTCCAAATGATAGAGTGCCTTTAGAATTAAGATTTTGCGTAGTTTGACTTAGGCTGTCTCCCATGGGCTCAGAGTTGACGACTTGGTCTCCAGTTTGTGGTGCTGATTAGGGAGACTTATGTGTCGCCTTGTTGGAGGAGGAAGCTTTGAGAGTTTAGAGACTTATGCCAATTCCAAGTTGCCCACTCTGCTTCTAGTGTGTCCTTTTAGATGTGAGCTTGCATTTTCCTTTTCCTGCTGCCAGGACTGCTTCAGACTGCCATTATGGACTCTTATATCTCTGAAATCATAAACCCTAATACAACTTTCCTTTCGTAAGTTGTGTTGATCACAGTATTATTTTTTTATCCCAACAACAGAAAAGTGATTAATACAGACATCTAAACTATAAGTCTATACTAGTTTTACTCCTGAATCTGTTATTAAAACAATCTTCTACAATAGTGGGGTTAGGTTTGTCTTGTAAAACACTGGCCATGTTGTGCCTTCAGGTATCTAACTCCTGTACCTCTGTGTATCTATCTCACACAGTATATCCTACACAAAAAAGGAGTAGAGACTTGAAAGAAGACAAGAACAGGAGGTTAGATCAAAAGCAGAGAGAGAGAGAGAGAGAGAGAGAGAGAGAGAGAGAGAGAGAGAGAGAGAGATAAAGAGAGAGAAAGCTGATGAATCTATGGCAAAATATATGGGCTGAAGACATAGCTCAGTTGGTTGTATGCATGATTCCTATCATTCATGATGTCCTGGGCCAAATATCTAACACAGCCTAACCTGGGTATGGGGGTCATTACCTGTAATCCTAGCACTTGGTAGGGTTGATAGTGGTAGGAGCATCAGAAGTTCCAGATCATCCTTGGCTATATAGGGAATAAATTCAGTACTACTTAGGCATACGTAAAATCCTATTTTAACAACACCAAACACACACACACACACACACACACACACACACACACACACATGCACACACACACATCCACCCACACACACAACAACAACAGCAATAACAACCAATTATCCCTCCATCCCACTAAATCCAACTGAACAAGAGGAAGAGGAAGAAGAAGAAGAAGAAGAAGAAGAAGAAGAAGAAGAAGAAGAAGAAGAAGAAGAAGAAGAAGAAGAAGAACAACAACAACAACAACAACAAGAACAACAACAACAACAACAACAACAACACCTGTCTGAAGGAAAGAGTGAGTGAACTTCAAAGACCAACTGTGTTTATGTAGCTGATCTAGTTCTTGGGTTTTTTTTTTTTTCCTTACTAAGAAGATCTGAAATGTGTAAGTTCTTAATATTCTTAACATTCACATAATTGGATGCATATAAAATTGTTTCAATCAAAGAAAGAATAAGTTTAGCCTATGAGTAAAATCTGGCTTCTTCCCAAAGAGAGGGATTCATCAGACACAATTTCAAGCTACTGCAATTGACACGTTCAAAAAGTTACAAGATCCACAGGCTGTACCAGAATATTACCATGGCAGTGAGTCCTTTCTAGGGAAGAAGAAGCTCTTGTGGAACTGCCTACAGGTTGAGTAGGGAACTTAAGGGATGCAGCTTTCATCATTCATCCTCTATAGTGACTCCGAGTCACCCATGTTCCTATAAGTAATACCTAAGAGCAATTTACTGATTCAGTAAATTAGACATGAGTGCCATAGTTTCTTCTGGTCTGTCCTAGTTATTCTGTATGTAGCTGATGGACATTTGCTCATGTCTTCTCAGGAAAGGTCACTTAACTATTTTCAAATGAAACTCACTGCAATCTTTATCACAATGGTGACTCTATAATGACCCTTCAAGTTAAAAGCATTTCCACTACATAGGGGGTTGTTTAAATACATAAATCATGCCTTGTGTTTACCTGTGTTTGTATATATTCTGAGTAGCTAGCACACATAAATGTTTAGAAGTAATTGGCCCCTTTCTCTTTGGCTTCATAATAGCCCTTTCCTACTGATCTCCTAGACATGCTATATTCTGATTCAGTTACCATCCAAATGTGCATTGCACCTCTGTTCTCTAAATATTTTTACTAATCTCTTCAACAAGAGTCTTCTGAATGTATGTGTTGCTCGTGTTCCTAAACTCTCTCCTCTTGTTTGATGACTGCCAATGCTCTGAAAAGAAAAAGGTCTGCACCTTCCATCATTGGATTGGAAGTAGCCTTTGTAAGGGATATTCCCACTCCTAATTTCAGTGCCTCATTTTGTGGCTCTGTTACCATTCAGTCCTGGAAAAAGCTCACTGAATATCCTTGATTGTACTTCCCTGTACAGTTGTCCTTGCTAGGATGCTTGTGGGACCTATGTGATCTTGATTCACTATGGAAGCTACCAAACAAATAAACAAACAAACAGGTTCCCTAGGAGCAGGAAGAAAAGGTGAAGAGTTTGCAGGGCACTTGTTAGGACATTTGGTACACTGTGATAAGATCTGCATACCTCTGTCATTGCTTTGAAAATGGGGCTGAACCAAACCACGAAAGAAGACTGCTGTTCACTATTCAAATGACTGCTGTCATGGCTGGCAGCAAAATGATCCGGGTTAGGTTAAACATGAACCTTGGGTCAGCATGACTTTGCCAGTGTTGGCTGAAAACTTCTGGAGTCTGACACCAAGACATGTATTCTTTACATATTTAAATACAGTAAATCTTCGGGGGGGGGGGGGAGTTTCCTCCTAGAAATTATCACAACAAAGCTTAAGGTGTGGCTACATTAAAACTGCCCTGTAAAGTTTATCATGTCTTTACCAAAGTACCTGTATCTTTTCCCACAAGAATTGGTTCTATTAACTGAGAAGCTGCTCAGGATAAGGGTCTAGGGAAGAAGTATTTGTAATAAGCACAGAGATGATGGGTTCTATTGATTGAGAATGTTCAGGATTCTGGGGTCTTCTGATGAGGGCTGTCTGTACAGAATAGCAAAGATTACTGGATATCAACACATCCATTCACAGTCTTCTGGAGGGAAAACAGCTGTCAATTTCTTTCATGAAAGAAATAAGCCTGCATTGTTAAAAATTCCGGTTTTTCAAATGCTTAACTGTGAACACATGTCCTCTATGAACTATCAGACCTCTTATTTACTTAATACCAGTATAGGATGGCTCCAGACTCAACCCTAGGTACTTTGACCTGCATGTCTATGGACTTGACCTAACTGAGGTGGTGAAAGAATAAAAAAAAGAGGAGACATATGATATGTACAGAAAAGCTGTGGTCAAGTGAGCTGTGAGTGAGCATTCTGATGGAGTGGTACTATCTACACAGCAAGCCTAAATCTTCATTATGTTTATTATTCATTACTATGTTTATCACAGCAGAAAGAGTTAGCTAGTCTTGTAGTAAATCTCTGTAGGTGAACAGTCTCAGGGTATAGACACCCTAGAAGGAGGAAACTGCACTTGCCAGTCTTTGCATATACTGGCATGTCATTTCTAAACACTGGTACTCACACACAGCAGCAACAGTCACACTCAGACCAGAGCAAAGCTTTGCTATCCCTGGGAACTTAAACCCTAGGGAAGGCTCTGTTAAACTTACAGGAGTCATGCATTGGTCCTTGATAAGGCTATGTCCATGTCAAGAATACACATTTAGTCAAGGCTTTTCCCCAAACCCAGGCATTGTCACATGGATGTTGGAGAATTTGTGCAGAGTCACAGCATAGGTCCTAGCTGCCCTAACAACTCAGGTTTGGTTACCTATCCTCACTAAAATAAAACCAATAAGTAATAATAAAGAACAGCGATTTAGTTTACATAGTCACATTAGGAAGAGGAACAGAGGCACAGCATTACCTCCTTCCCTCAAGTCCATCTTTCCAGTCCTGATATGAGGTTTAGCTTCAAGTACAAGGTCAAAGATATACATAGCTAAGCAGTCCAGATCAAGATGTGGCCTTAGCCATCATCATTGCCTCAGTACCAGGCTCCCTTACAAGATATTCTGACAGTTTGTCAGAACTCTGTGAAAACCTCCTTTAGGGAGACATGTTACTCTTCTGGCTGGCACAGGGATCAGCCTTTACCTTCCCCTGGCAAGAGACTCCTAGGGAAATTCTAAATCCTTGGGGACCATCATCTCAGTAGGTTGATAGCAAAATCCAGGGGCATGAGTGTCCCTTAAACTATCTTAATTAACTTCTGCCAGGATGTTTATAGTGGTTCTGGCTCAAAGTGTGCATGTCTCAGTCTCCTCCCTCGCTTCTCACGTATATGATTACAAGTACCAAGAGCACACCTGAGCTTGACTACAGACCATGGGAGCTGTCTCAGAAACTCTATAAATTGCAAGAGGAGAATATGCAGCTGCCAGGGCGGTCTGCAGGTGTGGGGTATTCTCTCATCTGGCAGCTCTGTCAGAGAGCTGTTCAGAAACGAATGTAATACAAAACTCTCACCTAGCAGTATTACCAGTAGTCTCTGAATACTCCATGCTCAAGGACAACACTCTTTGTTGTACTGAACTTGATGGCAGCTCTTGGGGTTGTCAGGTCTTACAGGAGCCAGAGAAAGAACAGCACGATACTTACTGGATGGCTGGTTTTGAAATAGGAAGTATTTCAAGCATAAAGAGATGAAACATCTGTGAGTAACCCAAATATCTCCAATGCGTATATTAGAATGGACATTCTCTTCTTTAAGAAGCTTCACAAAGCCAGCAAACACTGCAAGAAAACCAAATGATTCTGAATGGCAGTAGATAAAATGAGCAGTGGAACTGTGTATTGGCCTGATGGTAATGAACTAGGCTTGCTCATTTCCTATCTACAACTTTTATGTGGTGGTTAAGGGATAAAAACCTTTTGTATGTGGGGCGGGAGGGGGGTGGGGGGATTCAACAGTCTGAGAGGTGTGACAAATTCACTTTCTAGGTGATAGGTTCTATGTGTAATACTATGTAATGTCTCTCCACAGGATACCAAGGCCTTGAGACTCTTTGGCACAATGTTGTCATTTCCTTTTCTGATTTCCATGTGTGGTTAATTTCTACTGTCAACCTGTCACAACCTGGAACCTCTGAGAAGAGAGTCTTAACTTTTTTTAAGACTTATTTTATTTTCTTATGTGTATGAATGTGAGTGTTTGAGTGTGGGTGGTGTGGATGTGAGTACAAGTGCTCATAAAGACCAGATCCTCTTTGAGCTGGAGTTTTGAGGTGATTTAAGCCACAGGACTTGGGTTCTGAGAACAGAACTGTTACCCATTCAACTGAATGTGGGTCCTTGCAACTGAAGATGGGTTCTTGCAAGAGCAGCAAATGTTCTTAACTGCTGAGACATCTCTCAAGTCTTCTAGCAAGAGCATCTTAATGAATTATCTGATGAGTTTGGCCTATGAAGGGATTGTCTTGATTCTCAATTGATGCAGGAAGGCCTATTCCATTATAGACAGTATTATTCCACAAGATGTGGTCCCTGAACTGTGTAAGAGTGAACAAAGCTAGCAGAGCTTATATAAATTAGCAGGCAGCATGGGGACATTTGTTTCTGTGTTCCTGATTGAATGTGATGCAACCTGTTGTCTTAAGCTGCTGCTTCTGAAACTTCCCTACAGTGATGAACTGTAACCAGGAATTATAAGCTAAATAAACCCTTTTGCTCTTGGTTGCTTTTTGTCAGGATATTCATCATAGTAATAGACAATGAACTAGGATCCCTAGTAAAAACTATCAGCTAAGGACCAGATTCACAGTACTATTTAACATGTTTCTGGTCATTTGGGTGAATCCAAGACTTTACTTAGTTGAGCCTGGTGTCACAGACATATGTTGGTAGCTACTTGGGAAGCTGATGAGGGAGGTATTTCAAGTTTAAGACTTGCTTGGTCAACTTAATGAAACCATGTAAAAATAGATGTTATATAATATATATTCAGTTAACTATTTTTATGCATTAATTTATATTACATACACAATATATATTATATATTCACTTGTATATGTACATGTACAAATTCAGACAGACAGACAGACAGACACACACACACACACACA
>NC_034593.1:17053600-17066355 GCF_900095145.1 Mus pahari | reverse complement strand
TTGGCTAGCATTCATGAGACCCAGTGTTCAATCTTCAATCTTGGGACCATATGGATAAATAAATTATAAATATTATTCAACTCCTCAATTAATGAGAGAAATAGTAAAATCCTAAAGGTTTTTTCAACGGACATTTGTAGAGCTGAGTATTGACAATTAAATGAAAGGATGCTTATTTTATTGTCAGATTACTAGTTCATCTCTGAAAGTAATATAGTTGAAGGCATTTTCTTCTTTTTGTCTTAGAAAAAATGAAACAACAACAACAACAACAAATCTGGCTTCATAAAACCTACATCCTGATACCCAATTAGCTCCAGGAGAAAGCCAGCCTCCCAGGAGTGCAGACAAGCCTCTGCGCGCAGGTAAGACCACCACTGCTGCTCAGAGGGACCCTCCCAGAACCCTCAGGACAAAGGGACCAAGGAGCAACCTGGGACAGTAACCTACTGATTTCTCTCTGCACCCCAGAGCTGACCCTGTGCTCTCCATACCCAAATTCTTCTCTGAGAGAACTAGTCTACCAGGAGTAATGAAACACAGGATTGCAGGAGGGACAAGCCACAGTCGGAGACAACATGACCCGCTAACAGCAGAGATAGCCAGATGGCAAGAGGCAAGGGCAAAAACATAAGTAAATGAAATCAAGGCTACTTGGCATCATCAGAACCCACTTCTCCAACCACAGCAAGTCCTGGATACGCCAACACACCAGAAAAGCAAAACTCTGATTTAAAACCATATCCTATGATGATGATAGAGGACTTTAAGAAGGACATCAATAACTCCCTTAAAGAAATACAGGAAATTACAGGTAAGCAGGTAGAAAACCTTAAGGAGGAAACACAAAAATTCCTAAAGATTACAAGAAAACACAACCAAACAGGTGACGTCATTGAATAAAACCATTCAGGATCTAAAAATTGAAATAGAAAGTGAGAAGTAATCAAAAAGGGAGACAACTCTGGACATAGAAAAGCATAGGTACAGAAGATACCATAGGAAACATTGACACAGCAGTCAATAAAATGCAAAATGCAAAAATTTCCTAACCCAAAACATCCAGCAAATCCAGGACACAATGAGAAGACCAAACCTAAGGATAATAAATATAGAAGAGAGTAAAGATTCCCAACTTAAAGGGCCAGTAAATATCTTCAACAAAATTATAGAAGAAAAAAACATCCCTAACCTAAAGAAAGAGATGCATATAAGATGTATACAAGAAACCTACAGAATTCCAAATAGATTGTACCAGAAAAGAAATTCCTCCTGTCACATAATATTAAAAACACCAAATGCATAAAATAAAGGATATTAAAAGCAGTAGAGAAAAATGTCAAGTAACACATAAAGGTTGACCTATCAGAATAACACCAGACATCTCACCAGAGACAAGGAAAGCTAGAAGATCCTGGGCAGATCTCATACAGACCTTCAGAGAATACAAATGCCAGCCCAGACTACTATACCCAGCAGAACTCTCAATTACAATAGATGGAGAAACAAATATATTCCATGACAAAATCAAATTTATACAATATCTTTCCACAAATCCAGCCCTACAAATGGTAATAGATGAACTACACCCAAGAAAAAAAACAAGAAAGTAATTTTCTTTCAACAAACCCAAAAGAAGATAGCCACACAAACATAAAAATAACATCAAAATTAACAGGAAGCAAATGGTGCCAAGAAACAAGCTGTAGTAACCATTCTAATACCAAATAAAATTGACTTTCAACCTAAAGTTAATTAAAAGAGGTAGGAAGGACACTTCATACTCATCAAACTTAAAATCTACCAAAATGAACTCTCAATTCTGAACATATATGCTCCAAAAGCAAGGGCATCCACATCTATGAAAGAAACTTTACTAAAGCTCAAAACACACAATGCACCTCACACAATAATATTAGGAAACTTCAGCACCTCACTCTCAGCAATGGACAGATCATGGAAACAGAAACTAAACAGAGATGCAGTGAAACTAACAGAAGTTACGAACCAAATGGATTTAACAGGTATCTATATAACATTTCATCCTAAAACAAAAGGGTATACTTTCTTCTCAGCACTTCCTGATACCTTCTCCAAAACTGACCATATAATAGGTCACAAAACAGTCCTCAACAGATATAAGAAGATTGAAATAATCCTATATATCCTATCAGATCACAACAGACTCAGACTGATCTTCAATAACAACATACATCATAGAAAGCTCACATGCATGTGGACACTGAAGAACACCCTATTCAACGATAACTTTGTCAGGGAAGAAATAAAGAACAAAATTAAGACTTAAGAATTTAATGAAAATGAAGGCATAACGTACCCAGACTTATGAAACAATGAAAGCAGTCCTACGAGGAAAACTCATAGCTCTGAGTGTCTCCAAAAAGAAACTAGAAAGAGCATACACTAGCAGCTTGACAGCACACCTAAAAGCTCTAGAACAAAAGGAAGTAAATATACCCAGAGGAATAGACAGCAGGAAATAATCAAACTCAGGACTGAAATCTACTAAGTTGAAACAAAAAGTACTATTCAAAGAATCAACCAAACCAGGAGTTGATTCTTTGAGAAAAATCAACAAAACCGATAAACCCTTAGTCAGAAGAGCCAGAGGGCACAGAGACAGTATCCTAATTAACAAAAGCAGAAACGAAAAGGGAGACATGACAACAGAAACTGAGGAAATCCAAAAAATCATCAGATCCCAATACAAAAGCCTTTACTCAACAAAACTGGAAAACCTGGATTAAATGAAACATTTTCCTGAGAGATACCAAGTATCAAAGTTAAATCAGCATCAGATTAATGATCTAAACAGTCCCATCACCCCTAAAGAAATAGAAGCAGCCATTAAAAGTCTCTCAAACAAAAAAAGCAAAGGACCAGATGGGTATAGTGCAGAATTCTATCAGACCTTCAAAGAAGACCTAATTACAATTCTCCTCAAACTATTCCACAAAATTGAAACAGAAGGTATTCTATCCAATTCGTTTTATGAAGCCACAATTACTCTGATACCTAAACCACACAAAGACCCAACAAAGAACAAGAATTTCAGGCCAATTTCCCTTATGAATATAGATGCAAAAATACTCAATAAAATTCTCACAAACTAAATCCAAGAACACATCAAAATGATCATCCATCATGATCAAGTAGGCTTCATAACAGGAATGCAGAGATGGTTCAATATATGGAAATCCATCAACGTAATCCACTATATAAACAAACTCAAAGAAAAGAAGCATATTGTCATCTGTTTAGATGCTGAGAAAGCATTTGACAAAATCCAACACCCCTTAATGTTAATAGTCTTGGATAGATCAGGACTGCAAGGCCCTTACCTAAACATAGTAAAAGCAATACATAGCAAACCAGTAGCCAACATCAAACTATATGGAGAGAAAGTTGAAGCAATCCCACTAATCAGGGCCTAGATAAGGCTGCCCACTCTCTCCCTAAATATTCAGTATAGTACTTGAAGTCCTAGCCAGAGCAATTAGAAAACAAAAGGAGATTAAAGGGATAAAAATTGGAAAGGAAGAAGTAAAAAATATCACTATTTGCAGATGATAAGATTGTATACTTAAGTGACCCCCAAAATTCCAACAGAGAACTCCTAAACCTGAGAAGCAACTTTAGTAAAGTAGTTGAATATAAAATTAACTCAAACAAATTAGTGGCCTTCCTCTACACAAAGGATAAACAGGAGGAGAAAGAAATTACGGAAACAACACCTGGACAATAGTTACAGAAAATATAAAATACCTTGGCAAGTGAAAGATCTGTATGATAAGAACTTCAAGTCTGTGAAGAAAGAAATCAAAGAAGATCTCAGAAGATGGAAAGATCTCCCATGCTCATAGACTTGCAGGATTAATGTAGTAAAAATGGCCATCTTGCTGAAAGCAATCTACAGATTCAATGTAATACCCATCAAAATTCCAACTCAATTCTTCACAGAGTTAGAAAGAGCNATTTGAAAATTCATCTGGAATAACAAAAAACTTAGGACAGCAAAAACTATTCTCAACAATAAAAAGAGCTTCTAGGGGTATCACTGTCCCTGACCTCAAACTGTACTACAGAGCAACAGTGTTAAAAAAATGAACGGTATTGGTGCAGTGACAGGCAGGTAGGTCAGTGGAATAGAAATGAACCCACACACAAAGGAGCTAAAACCATCCAGTAGAAAAAAAGACAGCATTTTCAACAAATGGTGCTGGCACAAGAGGTGGTTAGCATGTAGAAGAATGCAAATTGATCCATTCTTAACTCCTTGGACAAATCTCATGTTCAAGTGGATCAAGGACCTCCACATAAAATCAGATAACTGAAACCTATAGAGGAGAATGTGGGGAAGAGCCTTGAACATTTGGGAACAGGGGAAAAATTCCTAAACATAACACCATTGGCTCGTGCTGTAAGGTCAAGAATCAACAAATAGGACATCACAAAATTGCAAAGCTTCTGTAAGGCAAAGGATACTGTCAATAACATAAAAAAGCAATGAACAGATTGGGAAAAGATCTTTACCAATTCTAAATCTGATAGCGGGCTAATATCCAATATATAGAAAGAACTCAAGAAGTTAGACTCCAGAGCACCAGATAGCCCTAATAAAAATGTGGTACAGAGCTAAACAAGGAATTCTCAACAGAGGAATACAGAATGGATAATGTTCAACACCCTTAGTCATCAGGAAAATGAAAATCAAAACTACCCTGAAATTTCACCTTATACCAATCAGAATGGCTATGAACAAAAACTCAGGTGAGAGCAAATACTGGCAAGGATGTGGAGAAATAGGAACATTCTCCATTGCTGGAGGGATTGCAAGCTGATACAACCTCTCTAAAAATTGGCTTGGCACTTCCTCAGAAAATTGGACATAGTACTACCTGAGGACCCAGCTATACCACTCCTGGGCATATATCCAGAAGATATTCTAACATGTAATAAGGACACATGCTCCACTATGTTCATAACAGCAAGGTTTATAATAGTCAGAAGCTAGAAAGAACCCAGATGTCCCTCAACAGAGGAATAGATATAGAAAATGTGGTGCATTTACACAATGGAATACTACTCAGCTATTAAAAACAATGACTTCATGAAATTCACATGCAAATGGATGGAACTTGAAAATATCATCCTGAGTGAGGTAACTCAATCAGAAAACAACACACATGATATGCACTCACTGATAAATGGATATTAGCCCAAAAGTTCAGAATACCCAAGATTCAATTTGCAGACCATAGAAGCCTAAGGAGGAAGACCAAAATGTGGATGCTTCAGTGCTTCTTAGAAGGGTAAACTAAATACAGGAGGAAATACGGAGACCAAGTGAGGAGCAGAGACTGAAGGAAATGTTACCCAGAGAGTTCCCCACCTGGGGATCTATCCCATATACAGCTACAAAACTTTGATGCTATTGTGGATGCTGGGAAGTGCTTGCTGATGGAAGCATGATATGGCTGTCTCCTGAGAGGCTCTTCCAGAGACTGACAAATACAGAGGAGGATGCTCAAATCCAGCAATTGGATTGAGGGCAGGAGTCCCTGACGGAGGAGTTGGAGAAGGGACTGAAGGAGCTGAGGGGGTTTGCAGCCCCATTGAGGGAGCAAAAGTGTTCACAAGCCAGACCCATCAGTGCTCCAGGGAACTGCACCACCAACCAAAGAATACATATGGAGGGACACATGGCGCTGGACACATATGTGGTAGAGGATGGCCTTGTTGGACATCTCTGGGTGGAGAAGCTCTTGGGCCTGAGGGTGTTTGATTCCCTAATACAGGAGAATGCCTGCTTGGGAAGACAGGAGTGTGAGTGTGTGTGTATGTGTGTGTGTGTGTCTGTGTGTGTGTGTGTGTGTGTGTGTGTGTGTGAGTGTGTATGTGTGTAGGGAGCACCTTTATAGAGGCAGGGGGAGGGGGAATGGTAGAGGGTTTCCAAACATGAGACCCTGTAAGGGGAGAACATTTGAAATGTAAATAAAGAAAATATCCAAAACAAAATAAAACAAAACAAAAAGACCCTGTTTCCTAAGTTTGTAGCAAAATCAAGCTAATTTAGAAAGTTAGGTGATTCTTTGTCCTCTTTATTTACACGACTGGACAACTCTTTATAATCGGCAGAGAAATCCCAAATTCGTCATTTAATCATCTGTTAAGTCTTCTTTATTTGTTTTTGCATTTTCCTCTAACAACATATTTTATGAAAATGCAATTCTTTTAAAATATTTTATTTTTTCTTGAGAAAATATCTTGTTGTGTATCTATGACTCATTTAAAAGTCAAGGCAACCAAGGCGATTCTTTTGCTTAGTACAAGCCTCTAGTAACTTTCTCCTTTAACAATAAAAATTTAGACTAAATATCATTCTTAGTGAGGTATCCCAGACCCAAAAGGACATGCATCGTATGTATTCACTTTAATGTCAGTATTGGCCGTAAAGTACAGGATACCCATGTTACAATAGACAGGCCCAAAGAAGTTAAATAACATGGACTGCCCAAGCAAGGATGCATGACTCTCACTCAGAGGGAAAATGAAGTTGTCATCTGAGGTAAATGGAGGGAAGGAACTGGGTGGGAAAGAGAATGGAGAGGGGGATGGGCAAGGGGCAGGTCAGGTATAGGGAGACGTGGGGAGAGATGTTTGGGAAAGTGAAAAGAAATTGGTGTAGACTGGGACATCTATGTTGGACCAGAGGCTTGGGATCGGGGAGGTTCTAGGAAGTCTATGAGGGGGACTCTAGCTGAGACTCCTAGCAGTGCAGGATATGAAGTCTGAAGTAGCCACCTCCTGTAGCCACTTCCTGTGAAGGGATAAGGACATTAACTCATCCACAAAAATCTTGGACCCAAAATCTTTCCTGCTTATAAAAAGTGCAGGGACAAAGATGGACCAGAGAACCAATCTATGATACTATTAACGATACTCAGATATGGTTCCAGAGAAAATCCTAGCATAATTGTCCTCTGAGAGACTTCACCCAGCAGCTGACCAAAACATGCAGAGACCCACAGCCAAACATTAGACAGAGCTTGGGAAGTCTTGTAGAAGAATTAGGGGAATGATGGAGGAACCAGGTGGGAATAGAGACTGTAGAAGAAGACCAACAAAGTCAACTAACCTGGACCCTTGGGAGTTCCCAGAGGCTGAACCACCAACCAAAGAGTACACAAGGGCTGGGCCTAGGCCTCTTCACATATGTAGCAGATGTGCAGCTTGGTTTTCATGTGGCTCCCCAACAACTGGAGTGGGGCTAACTTGATTCTGCTGCCTATCTGTGGATCCTGTTCCCCTAACTGGGCTGCCTTGTTTGGCCTTAGTGGGAGAGGATGTGCATAGTCCTGCAGTGACTTGAGGTGCCAGGGTGGGTCAGTACCCAGGGGGACCTCCTTTTTCTTAAAGGTAAATGAGGAGGGGCTATGAGGAGAAGTCTCAGGAGAAATGGGGGGAGGGGTGCTGTGATTGGTATGTAAAGTAAATAAATAAGTAAATTAATGGAGAAAAAGAAAAGATTTGAATAAAAATTTTGCAGGGAGGGGAAGATTTATGGAATATTGGCCCTTGGTGAGATAACTACTTTTGATCTAAAAGGAAAAAAAGGAAAAAACATAAGAAAGCCTCACGTTAGACCCATGAAAAGAGAATGGTAAGCAAGGTAATTTAATATAGATCCCATCAATGTTAAAAGGCCATGCCCTGAGTTTCTTATTACTGAAAATATTCAGAGGCAGTCAGCTAAGGAACTGTTCAGAATGTAGTATTGGTAAGAAAGAACATTGCCTTTAATGATTTTTCATTTTGTATATAATTTTTTTCCTTGTTAGTTTGACACTGGAGCTACATTGAGTTCAATAAGGAAATGCGTGAGGAACAGTTTTTCATCAGGTCCTTATGTAACCTGGGTTGTATAGTCACAAATGACCAAATTCTGAACTCAAGCAAGCTCAGCCCAGTCTGGTTATATGACCCTGGGCAAACCAATAAATTCCCTTATATCTCTACTTTGTGAACTCAAATAAATAAGAATGGTGCTGGCGAGGATGTGGAGGAAGAGGAACACTCCTCCACTGCTGGTGGGATTACAAGCTGGTACAACCACTCTGGAAATCGGTTTGGCGGTTCCTCAGAAAATTNGACATAGTACTACCATAGGATCCAGCAATACCACTCCTGGGTATATACCCACAAGATGTTCCAACTGGTACTAAGAACACATGCTCTACTATGTTCACAGCAGTCTTATTTATAATAGCCAGAAGCTGGAAAGAACCCAAATGTCACTCTACAGAGGAATGGATACAGAAAATGTGGTACATTTACACAATGGAGTACTACTTATCTATTAATAACAATGAATTTATGAAATTCTTAGACAAATGGATGGATCTGGAAGATATTATCCAGAGTGAGGTAACCCAATCACAAAAGAACACACATGATATGCACTCACTGATAAGTGGATATTATCCCAGAAGTTTGGAATACACAAGATACAATTCACAAAACACATGAAACTTGAGAAGAAAGCCAAAGTGTGGATACTTTGGTCCTTCTTAGCAGGGGGAACAAATTACCCATGACAGGAGTTACAAAGACAAAGTGTAGAACAGAGACTGAAGGAACGACCATCCAGAGACTGCCCCACCTTGGGATCCATCCCATAAACAACCACCAAACCCAGACACTATTGCAGATGCCAACAAGAGCCTGCTGACAGGAGCCTGATATAGCTGTCTCCTGAGAGGCTCTGCCAGTGCCTGGCAAATACAGAAGTGGATGCCTACAACCAATCATTGGACTGAGCACAGGGTCCACAATGAATGAGTCAGAGAAAGGAGCTGAAGGGGTTTTTAGCCCCATAGAAGGAACGACTAACCAGTATCTCCAGAGCTCCCTGGGACTAAACCACCAACCAAAGAAAACACATGGTGGAACTTGTGACTCTAGCTGTATATATAGCAGAGAATGGCCTAGGTGGTCATCAATGGGAGGAGAGGCCCTTGGTCCTGTGAAAGGCATATGCCCGTATAGGGGACTGCCAGGAGGGAGTAGGTAGATTGGTGAGCAGGGGTGGGGGAGTGGATAGGGAATTTTCAGAAGGGAAACAAGGAAAGGGGATAATGCTTGAAATGTAAATGAAGAAAATATTTAATAAAAAAGATAAAAAAGAAAAGAATGGTGACTGGCTTTGCTTTTAGGTTAGGAAAAGCACAGAAAAACAAAAGATACAGAAAATCACAAAATCTTAGAAGAAGCCAAGATATAAAGAATAAGACATTCTAGATTAAGCTAAGTGAAAAAGATAATGAGAGTATGTAACAACCAAGGTTGGGACATTGGACACTCTCCCAGAACAACAAACTTTGATGAGTTAGGTCTTTGGATTTGTTTTGGCTTTTGGTACTGTCTCTAAGCTGAGTTTTATGGTCTGAATGGCTTTTTTTTTTTTTTTTCTTTTTTTTCTTTTTTTTTTTTGTCATGGGGTTAGGTGTGCAAAGATCTTGGGGCCTGCTATTATCTGGGGCCCTGTTACATTCTCCACTGGTTTTAATAAATAATTCAAACTGAGGTCTTATCCTGCTCTACAGAAGTGGAAGTTGGTCCTAAGGACCATTAATTTTACTGAACTTATACACCACTAGTCATATAGTTTACGGTGCAGAAGCCTACCTTTGATCCAATCAAAATGAGAATTAAGGGTTCAATAAGTATTGATAGCAGAGTAGGTATCCAAGGGAACTAAGAGAGCAGAGACAGGTATCAGTTAACTGCTTTATGCATTTGTCTCTTTTTCTCTCTCTTTTTTTCTAACCATGGCAAGATTTTTTTTTTAAAAATTTCTGATCAATTAGCATAGAAATAACAAGTTTTCCCCAAAGCTAGACATAATTTCATTGATCCTATGAGATCCTATAAGACTCTTCATTTTGTAGTATCATTTCTGCAAGGTCCTGGTCAACCTTGCTATTTAGTTTGTAAAGAATCAGAAGAGGCATAGTTTTTCAAGCCCTTAGGTACAAGCCCTTAGGGCATATGTCCACCGAGTATTCTCAGGTGCTTGGTAATACTGATGTTATATAGATGAATTAACTCATAAGGCAGGATAGCAGCCAGCGTAATAAGGGGAGAGTGCCTAGGTTAAAGTTTTAGATATCAGACAAACCTTAGCCTCTTGTAAGTTCCCCAATGTTAATTTGGGCTTCTCACAGTGAGTTTTGTTAGTAAATGGGATGGCAGTTTGGATAGTTCTTACACCTATATAGTATAGGGGCCAAGTATCTAAGCTTAACCAGCAAAAATCTTGGCTGATTTTTGGCTGCGAAAGAGTAACTCTATCCTTAAGGTTCCTTCCTGTGGCAGAGTCTGCTTCCCTGGGGTTTTGCTGTTTTCCAAAGGCCAGAATCTCTTCAAAGGAAAATTTCAGGAGGCTTCAGTATTACAACCCCAATTTTTGCAATAGAAACACTTTTTTTTTTTTTTTTTTTTTCCGGCAAGAAGGAGGCCCAGCAGTAGGGCATGCATAGAATTATAAACTCTATATTCCTATTTCAGAAAGGAAATCCTATATCTTCCCCTTTCTCCATACAACCAGACACTTAAAATGGGCATCAACAAGTAGAGATCAAGTTGGAATATGGATCACTTGTCTGTAGTCACCCTAACCATTAGGCTTCTCTTTACCTGACTTCCTCAGTTTGCAGTTCAGGCCTGATGTCTGTGGAGGTTGGAACATGACCCTATATTTATACCCACAGTGCAAAATTCAAGACTCCGGAGGAGTTAGAGGGACAGGGAATGCAAGGGCTTGAGGCCCAGGGAAACATTAATTTAATGGGTGCATAGTTCAAAGGCAGTCTATTTTGTAAAAGCATCTGTGGATTCCACTTTCTCGACCTGAGTGTGGTGGATCCATAGTGTAATTCCAGCTACCTTTACTGCTGCAGGAGTAGAGAAAGAACTTTTCCAGGTTGCTTCCAGCACCCCTTTTGCTACTTGCTTGAACTAGACATGATCACTGGACTCGAAGGGAAGTTGGTAATAGACTCAGAGGTCAGCTAGATCTCTTGGATAGTTCCGTGAATAGCCTGTAGGACCTGTATTGACTTTAGAAAGGAATGGCTAGAGAGTTCTGCTAAACTGTTGGTCTCTGAGCCTGAGAAGAAGCGAGGGAGGTTTTCCAAAATTAATCTCATAGTGGGGTAAATCTCTCTCTATGGGGTTAGTGGGGTAAAAGCATAGCAAAGGAAGGAGGTTTATCCATCCTTTGGTAGACTCTAATCAGAGTTTTGTTAGAGTTTCTTTTAATGTCCTGTTTATTCTTTTACCTGGTCAAAACTCTGAGGTCTATATGCACAATGAAGTTTTCAATCTTTGTCTAAAGCTTTAGCTATTAATTGAAAGATTTTTTTGCTGTGAAAGCCAGAACACCAGGGATCCAGTTCCTAGAGGAGTTTTTTTTCACCTACTCTTTGAGCAGTTTCAGTCCACTTTGGGGATGGTTTTAACCAACTAGAAACAGTATCTATAAAAACTACCAAGTACTTTTATCCCCCTCCAACTATCCAGGTCTTGTTTGAAGCCAGTTTTTCCCAGAATGCCCCATGGTATTGGTCTCTTACTTGGCCATGGATAGGTTGGTTGACTTACTTCTGTCAATAGGACGCTGAAGGATGTATTTTAGGTCCAAAAGAATGAACCCTTGTTTGTATGGAAGAATCAGACTCATGAGAATCAGAGGTCTAAGGTTCTTTTATAAGCAGAAGAGGCATATTCCAAGGTGATTGGCAGGACACCAGCATGCCTGTCTTTTCAAGCTGGGCAATATGGACTACAATTTCCCATTTTGCTTCCAGAGTTGTGGTGCCTTTGGCCCCAATCAACCAATGCTCACCTGATATCTCAGGATGTGGAGGTCTCAGGAACTCAGGAGTCTTAAGCTGTAGAGCATTTGATGGGTATAAAAGACCCATGAGACTGTGGACAACCTGTTTATTGAAATTGAGGGGGACTAGATTATGTAGTGTGAGTTCCAGGGGTGGGTAAGGGAAGGGAGGAAGTATTACAGTGAAGGGAGGGAACTTCAAAGCATATCAGCTAGATTAGCAGACTGTGGCTCACATGATTTCTGAGAAGCCAGTTCTCTGACAGGGAAAAGAAGTTTAACTGCATTTATTATGATGTGGCCTCTGTCTCTATGTAGCTGAGTTGACCCATGCCTTGTTTGAGTAGAGAGTGGCTCCCCTCTTGCCATGCTCTCTGAGAGCTGTCTGTGGTAAAGGCAGTGCTCTATGTCCATTATCTGACTTGGGAAACCACATAGGGTCAGTATTGTTTAATTTGTAGCTTAATTGGTTAGTTGAGCAATTATAGGCATTTGGGGTTGAGCAAGTCCTGACATGTTGGTTTCTGTTCATATTTCTGGACTCTTTGTTGTCAATCTAAGAGATAATCCACTGTATCTTTTGATTGAAGGCAGAACTTTCAGCTAGGAAGTATTCTTCTGATAGATAGTGATGTGTTAGAATAGCGGCTTGAGTCTGAACACAGCAACCCAGGCCAAAACAGTTCCACATGTAAGAGGTTTATTTGGAGAGAGAGTGGAAAGGAAGGTAGCAGTGGAAAGAAAAGGGGAAGAGACAGAGAGAGACAGAGAGAGAGACAGAGAGAGACAGAGAGACAGAGAGAGACACACAGAGAAAGAGAGAGACAGAGAGAGA
>NC_034593.1:17019835-17053515 GCF_900095145.1 Mus pahari | reverse complement strand
ATATATATGGATGGTGATGTGGTCATAGGTAAAGGTGGGAGGTAAGCCCAATGGATTCTGGGAATATGGTAGCCGTTGTCTTGGCAACAAGTGTGTAGGTCATGATGTCGCCTATGTGATGTCACAGGTCCAGATATTACCACAGCTCCATCCTTGTTACTATAAAGAGAAGAAAAAGAGGAGGGGGAAGCTGATGGTGAAAAGGGAATGAGAACATCATGTCTCTTAAACTGTTTCCTGCGGCCTAGGGGCATCATCAATTTTGGGGTGTAGTTGACTTTCACCATCAGGATCCACTTGGTTAACATTCGTATCTGGTTCCTCTCTAGACAGTGGCTCTTCTGAGGACAGTGGCTGGTAATCCTGTAACAGGAGCTGATTAATAGTTTGTTTAGAATTTTTTTGTATTTGTCATTGAAGGAATGTAGAAACAAGATTAATGAGGTAGGGAGCAAATAATAATGCCAGGAAGATGACTGGGAAAGGTGTTACAAAAGGGAGTATCCAATTCCATACAGGATTTTAGAAAATCCCAGAACTGGAGGTCTCATGGTCCTTGAAGTTCTTTATGTCTGACTGTAGTTCCTGGATTTTATTTCCCATTATCCCAGATTGGTTGACACAGAAACAGCATTCTCCTTGATGCTACAGGCAAAGACCACCTTCTTTAGCTGTCAGGACATCTAGCCTCCTTTGGTTTGAAGCACCACAGCTGCCAAAGAATCTATCGATTTCAACAACTCCTGTCTCCCACCTAGAACCCCGTGGGTCTTGTATATAGAAAAAGAGTGTCTTGTGGTGTTGATAGAAGAAATGATTGATCCATGATCCTAGAATATGCATCTGTCAAGACCAATATGGGCAGCCCCCATATTCATCTGGCCATTTTCTATAATAATCTTTTGTCTGGTCAAAGAGAATATAAGTATAGAGATAATAATGTTTATATGGGTTAACAGATACAGGGATGACAGCAATTTGGATTGGTTCCTGGCATCCAGCTATGGAGCAGTTTCCTGACCCTATCTGGAAAGACTGTTTGTTATCTGTGGTGGTTTTTTGGACTTCGAATCTCCAGCTGTAAGGGCTACCCTGGATGGAAATGAATAACATGGGGAGGACGAGAAACCCATGTCTAATCCAATGAGGTTGATCTAATCCAATTGGTTGTCTAATCCAATTTGCTGCTGGAGTGGAGTCCCATTTTCTGGGACAATAGGGGTTCTCTTGACATCCTCCAGAACTTAACAAAGCACAGTCCTGTTAGCGTCGATGTATATGACAGAGGAATGAAAGGTTTGAGGTGAGACAGATGGACCCAATGAGAGAGTCCCTTGGGTTTAGTAGCTGTAGGGATCACGAGGATTACCTTAAAAGGGTCGTTCCATTTAGGAGAGAGGGGTGAGGGCCAATGATCTGGAGGAGATAGAAGGACTTGGTCTCCAGTGTTGACGTGCATGTGGCCATGGTAGATGGTAGTCAGCAAAATTCCATTGGAGAAAACAGAGTTGGCAAAGTAATGGGGTGAGTAGATAGTCTGGAGGGGAGAGCATTTAGGTGAAAGATCAGGAGTTAGGACTGGACGTCCATACATGAGTTCAGAAAGTGAGATGAGAAGAGGTCGCTTGGGGAAAGCTCGTAGCCTGAAAAGAGCCAGAGGTAGGAGTTTTGCCCAATCAAGTGAAGTTCCTGTGATGGCTTAGCAAGAGCAGTTTTTAAAGAGTGGTTAGTTCTTTCTACTTTATCTGAAGAATGAGGATGGTAGGGAATATGAAAATGCCAGGAGATATCCAGGGCCTTAGATAGAATTTGAGAAACTTGGGAAGTAAATTCGGGATCATTGTCTGATTGCAGAGAGTCTGGAACACCAAACCAGGGGATAATCTCTTGGAGGAGGAGATCAGAGACTCTCTGAGCCCTTTTGTTGGTTGTGGAAAATGCCTTTACCCACCCTGAGAAGGTGTCCACCAAGACCAGGAGGTACTTGGCATGTCTCATAGTGGGCATGTGGGTAAAGTCAAGCTGCCATTCAGTTCCAGAAAGGGAACCTCTAGCCTGATGGGTAGGAAGAGGGGTGCTATGATACCTTGAGTTGGAGTCAGACATCTGACAGATTTTGCAAAAAGCAGTGATAGATTTTATAAAGCTTAGGTCCTCAGGAGTAGGTTGTAGGTGGGTCTTGACAAAAGAAGACAATGCTTATCTGTTAGAATGAAAGAGTTGGTGAAGAGAGGACAGAAATTGGCAGGTGTCAGGGGGTGAAGGTGGAGATGTAGGTTGTAGTATAAGAATGTCACGGGGAGAATGAGAAAAGTCTAGGCCCCTAAGGCCTGAAGCTCTAGCTGCCTCGTCAGCTCTGTTGTTTCTCTTGGAGATGAGAGAGTCATCTGTCTGGTGAGATCTACAGTGGCCAATTTCAATAGCTATGGGGAGATGGGAGGCCTTTAGCATGGCCATAATTTGGTTTAAATTAATTACTGATCCTCCTTTTGTGGTAAGAAACCCGTACTCCTTCCAGATAGCAGCGTGGGACAGGAGAATATGAAAAGCATATTTAGAATCTGAGTGGATAGTGAGGGCTTTTCCCTGTGCCAGTTGAAAGGCACGGGTAAAGGCTATTAGTTCAGCCTGTTGATTGTTGGTATAATCAGGAAGGGCCTGTTCCTGATACTATGTCTGATACTATGGCATAGCCAGCTCTTCTGGTCTCTTTGTGTAAAAAGGAGCTGCCATCTGTATATCAGGTATAGATGGCCTGAGGCAATGTGCCCTCCTCTATGTGGGAAGGATGAGGTAATAATTCCTCTAAAGTTTCAGTGCAGGAGTGAGATAGGTAGTGATCCGTATTTGGTCAAGGAAGAAGATTGGAAATATTATGAGGTGGGCATGATTGGAAGGTCAGTGTGGGGTCTTCTATTAGAGCTACCTGAAGAGAAAGAACTCTGGAGGGAGTTAGATGCTGTAAGCCTTTAAAAGTTAGGAGCTGTGACAAGTTATAAGAAGAGAAGACAGTTATAGGTGACCCAAAGGTTAGTATTTCTGACTCTCGAATAAGGAGTTCAGTGGCTGCTAAGGTATGGATACAAGGTGCCCATCCCTGGATGGTTAGATTTAGTTTTTCGACAAGTATGCTACAGGTTCAAAAGAAGGTCCCAGTTGATGACTTGAGACTCCATGGGCAAATCCTTCCTTTTCAGTTACTGAAAAAAGAGAGAAAAAAAGGATGAGTCAGGTCAGGGAGATGTAAAGCTGGAGATGTAAGGAGAGCTTGTTGGGACCTTTGAAAGGGCTTGGTAATAGGTTTGAGAAGAGGTTCGTGGGTAGGGCCTAACACTGATTCACATAATGGATGAGAAAGGAGGGAAAAGAAAGTAACCCATGAAGTAAAAAACTAGCTATTCCTAGGGATGATAAAATCTCTTCCTTTGTAGAAGGAACAGGTAGAGACTGAATCAGATTCTTTCTATCTAAGGTAATAGCCTAGTGGGTTGGGGTAATTGTTAGTTCCAAATGGGTGACCTGAGGGGTGGACAGTTGGACTTTAGAAGGTGAGACCCTGTAGCCTCTACTGGAGAGGAAATTTAGAAGAGCAGAGGTGTCAGCTTGGCTAATTTCTAGAGAGGGGCTACAGAGAAGGACTTCATCTATGCAAAGTATAATCTTAGATTTAGGGAGAGACAGTGATAGCAAGTCAGAAGCCAGGGCCTGACCAAATAGGGGCAGGTTGTCCCAGAATCACTGAGGTAGAGCAGTCCAGGTAAGTTGGGTAGAAAAGTGGGTATCAGGATCTGTCCTGGTAAAGGCAAACATGTTCTGTGACTGGGCATCTAGAGGGATAGAGAAAAATGCATCCTTGAGATCTAGGAGTGAGAAATGGGAAGTCCCTGAGGAGATAGTGGAAAGAAGTGTGTAAAGGTTAGGATGGAGAGGAACCACTGCAGAATTCATGTGCCTGAGGTCTTGAACCAGGAGATAGGTACCATTAGGTTTCTCAACTACTAGTATACGAGTATTAAAGGGGGGAAAGGTAGGGCGAAGGAGTTTTTTTCTCAAGAGGTCAGAAATGATAGGCTTAAGTCCCCCGAGGCTCTGAAAAGAGAGAGGGTATTGAGATTGGGTTATGTACCTGGTAGAGTAAAGTAATTGGATAACACGAGAATGATATTTAGCAACAGAGGGGTTCTGGATGTCCCAAACTTGGGGACCTACCAGAGAATCTGTTAAAGGAAATAACATGGTAGTGTTGGTTGGCTGGGTAGAAGAAGGAGCAGAGGAACTGCTGGTGAACTTGGGTTTAGGCAAATGGGGTGGGGGAGCAAAAGAAATAGAGGTTCCCAGCCTACCTAGAAGATCCCTTCCCAATAAGGGCACAGGACATGTTGGTACTACCAAAAAGGAATGGGTGAGAGGTACACCTCTAAAAATGCAACAAAGTGGTGGGGTCTGGTGAGGGAAGTAAGGCTGTCCTCCAACCTTGACAATAGGAAGAAGAGAAGGACAAGTGGGTCCCCAAAACTCCGTCAGGACCGAGTAAGTAGCTCCAGTGTCCAAGAGGAAGGAGATAGACTGCCCACATACCAGGATATCTACCAGGGGTTCCCTGCTAGTGACAACAGTGGTTGCATCAGGGGAGCTTGGGTCTCCTTAGTCGGCCATAGCCAAGCCTAGGAGATCAGCTGGAGTGTTATCTGGGGTGATGTCCCTCTGTTCTGTGTAACATAAGGGCAATCAACAGTGTAATGTCCCTCTTGATGGCACCTAGGGCATGGCCCCCTTGGCTTGCAGAAGTCAGGGCAGGCTTTTGCCCAGTGACCTTGTTGACCACATTTGTAGCAGGTACCTGGGGGGGGGGTGTCTCTGGGTTTTAGAAGACCTGGAATCTGGGGCAGTGTCTGGAGGTAGTTGGACTTTGCTGGCATATGGTATTTTTGTTTGCAGACTTTCTCATCTTTTCCATGGTACACTTTGAAGGCCAGCACTAAAACTTCTGCCTGTGGAGTTAGGGGTCCCCTCTCCAGCTTTTTCGGTTTAGCCTTTATGTTGGGGTAGCTCTGGGAAAAGAAGTAGGTCATCAGAAGTTGCTTACCTTCTGGGTTTTCAGGGTCCAGATTGGTATGCTGTAATAAAGCCTTTGTGAAATATTCTAAAAATTGAGATGGATTTTCCTGCTTGTCCCAGTGGTGTGCCTGAAGTTACATTTGAAGACATCATAGCACCCATTGGAGGGGATATTGGATTTTTTTGTACCAGCATCCTGAGAACAATTCAACAACCAAAAAGAAATCAGCCAAGCTAGAGGCTCAAGTTGTCACGTGGGCTCCCTAGAAACTACACAAATGTCCTGTCCTACACTTACTGTCCTGAAAGGACTTTACCCTGGATCCAGGGGTTTCTTAAATGACTGCAAGAGCCTGGGGGGAGGGGAGTGAGAGCCACTTTCGAGGGAATGGTCAACCAAGGCTCCATGTCCTAACTCATATGCCAGCTGGGAGGCGTGGCTGTAAAATGTCAACCCCTTAGCTCCCAGAAAAAGCTGGCCATGCCTTATCTGGAAAATTAAGGGCCGTCTTGACGACTGACTCCACCAATTAATATGCCAGTGTCTGTGTGAGAATTCTATTGAGCTGGTACATAGAAACGTGGAACTGAGTGGGTTAGGTGTGGGCCTGACAGAAGCTAGCCCCATAAGTTGGACTAGGGTGGCACAGCTCACTTGGTAGATGTTCGAATGTCCCGCGGCGGTGGCAGTTGCAGCAGCTCACCTGGTGGAAGCCTGTTATTCTTGAAGCACTCAGCTGAGGAGCCAGGATGCTGCTTGTTCCACTGCTTCCAGCCACTGCACACAGCAGGCCAGGCAGAGTGAACCCGTGCACTCACAGCAGCCGTGGTTGCAGGCTGTGGCCGGTGGTATTAGCTCCCTCCGTGTGGCCATGATCTCACTGCTTGTGCTGAACCCCTGCTTCTGGCTCCACATTGGCTGTTGAGGGTACCACTGATTTCCCCGGTTTCAGCACTAAATGATGTATTAGAATAGTGGCTCATGTCTGAACGCAACACACTAGGCCAAAACAGTTCCACATGTAAGAGGTTTATTGGGAGAGAGAGGGGCAAGGATGGTGGTGGTGGAAAAGGAAGAGGCAAAGACAGGAGACGTTCCGCTTATATGTATGGATAGTGACATGGTCATAGGTAAAGGTAGGAGGTGAGCCCAATGGATTCTGGGAATATGGTGGCGGTTCTCTTGACAATAGGTGTGTAGGTCATGCTGTCACCTATGTGATGTCACAGGTTTTAGAGGTCCTGATACCAACAGATGGTAAGACATCAAAATTTTCTTGGGTAACTCCATGTCTGCATCTTGTCATCACAGAAGGTGATGGTGGCTTTCAATTTATGAAAATCATTTGTATCATTCAGTTCTCTGTTGTTAAACATCTTCAGAGCTAACTCCAGCAACTGGGACCCACTTGTACCTCTGAATTTTTCTAACTTTTCTAACTCTTTTTCAAATATCTGGAGCCAACTGGTTGACAAAGGAAATCGTTTTAGCAGTTGTCTTTAATTCATTAAAGTGGATCTAGTGAAAATTGTTTAAAGTGTTCTTGGTCAGTGTTGACGAGAAGGGAAAATGTATTCTGCCCAGACTGTGTTGTTTGGAAGGAATTCCTGTGCCAGACCTAGGGGTGTGTTTTTCTACTTTTTGTCAAAGAATGGTAAGTTTTGAGGATCGTTGGTTGAGAAGAAGACATGAATTATGAAAGAGAAAGAAGTGGAACTTTCTCTTCTCCTTTCGGGGCTACTTAGTGCAAGAGAGAATGCTCACCTGCAGGAATTATTTTTTTCTCGATGTTTGCACATTCAACATAGATGGCAGGAGGTGCTGGATGAGAGTCCATGCCCTTCCTCACCTCCACACAGGTACCAACCCTAAACAGGAGACCTGGCAAAACCAAAATGATTTAGCTCTCTAGCAGGAGCAGGCATAGGTCTTAAGATAGAGGCTTCTCAAATGAGAGAAAGTCACTGTTCAGTACAGGGAAACAGCCACTCATAGAAAGACACAGACACACACACACACACTGACACATGCACACACACATACACAGACACACACACAGACACACACTCACGCACACATACAGTAAGGACAAACAGATGGGGCCACCACACATTCATACACTTGTACCCTCTAGGACTCCTTTGATTATCACACTCTTCCTCATTCCATGAGGCTCTGAAAACCCTGGTATCTCAAGGTTTGGTCACTGGGGATATTGCTATGGCCGCAAGAAATGTGGTGTATTCACCAGAGAATATGGCTCACACATAGGTTTAATCCGATAGAAGGACTTTATGAGCAGGCTGATGACTACACTAGTTGTTTGGGATCCCACTGTAGACCTGAGCCTTTCTCAGGATGAGCTCTTAAGTACAAAATCCACATTCTGGGTTGAGATACATCAGTTAACAAGAACAGTTACAGGAAACAGAACTACAGAAACTAAAGAGCAAGGTTAGTGTATTAGAGACATTCCCAGAACCGTGGACTTTGATGGACTAGGGCTTTGTTTATGTTTTGATATGTGGTACCACCAACATGCTAAGTGTTATGGCCTGAATAATAGTTCCATCCTGGAGTCAGTAGTGCTAAGGTCTCCAGGACTACTAAGGTCTGGGGTACTGTTACAATCACACTGATTATGATACCATAGATTTGTTCTGAATCTCTGTTATCTGCGTAATTTTCCACAGTGCTATATACTGTTCAATAGGCTTTCCCCTTCATGTATTTGAGCCATGTTAAATATTGTAAGAAACAGGCACAGAGTATGGGTAGTAATGTGGATATCTCTAAAGTCATTCCAGGAAATGAGCTTTGGTTTCCTGGTTCCAGAATCCAAATATTTATTTATTTTACTGCAGAAGAAGGAGAAAAAGAAGAAGAAGAAGAAGAAGAAGAAGAAGAAGAAGAAGAAGAAGAAGAAGAAGAAGAAGAAGAAGAAGAAGAAGAAGAAGAAGAAGAAAAAAAAAAAAAGAAAAAGAAGAAGAAGACATCATAGGTGAATGATGTTTGCCTGCAGTGCAATGTTAGTTGAAGACCAAACCTAGCTCACAGGACAGGGGATTCTGGGACTGGGAAGGTCTTTTAGCTTTTAGCAAGGATACTGGACATTTGTATCATCACATCTCAGGATGAAAACCCCATGATTGGCTGGTGGGCTGTATCGGAAGCAAACTCCTAGAGAAGGAAGCATCTGGGTTTGGAATAGGAACAGAGTACTGAGTACAACCTAGGGGTAGGAGCAGAGTAATGAGTGGGTCACAGAGTCGTTAGATGCCATTAGAATGGACATAGACCAGGCAAGAGGATGGACATTAGGGTGGTGAGGAGGAGGAGGATGACAATGACGCATTGTACAGAACTGCCATATTTTCAGACTATAAGTGCCCTTTTCATATTATCTCAAACAGCTCTTGTATGGGTTCTTAGATGGGGCTGCTTTTATTCGCCATTTGACACTAACAAAGTGAAGCACACTGAGATTTTCACAGAACGAGGTCATTTGCTAATTAAATGGCAAAATGGGAATTTTAAAAGCCTTGAATTTTTCTTTTTAATTTTACATCTAATTAAAATTACTCTGTGTGTGTATGTAAAGGCCAGAGAACAACCTGTGGGTCATCCTTCCTTGTTTTTGTAGAAAAAGCTTCTCTCTAGGATTTGTTTGTATTTGTGTCTCAGAGTAGGTCAGTCTGGCTGGGCCACTGGGATCTGCCTGTATGGTCCCTCTTACCTTAATATTAGAATAATAAGCATGAGTCACTGTATCTGTCTTTACAAGTATGCATTAAGTGTCTTGTTTTCATGTATGTTCGTACCTTGAATGTGTAACCTGTGTCCATGTTGGAATTACAGATGGTTGTGATCCCCTGTGTGGGTGCTATGAATCAAACCTATACAAGAGCAGCTGGTATTCTAAAAAGCTGACCATCTCTCCAGCCTCTGTATCTGGCTTGTTAATGTGGGTTCAAACTAGGGTATTTGTGCTTGCAGAGCCAAGCTGTTAACAAACTGAATTATTTCCTAGCCACACAACACTTGCTCTTTTGCTGTATATTTTTTTTTTATAAATTTTGAGAAATAAGACATGGCAGTCAGGACATAAGACAATGACAATTCATCTCTGAACATTCCTCCATTTCTAATCAGCTCCCAGCCTTGGCTTCCAGGTGCAGCAAACACTGATCCAGTTTTTCTTCTATAATTTTCCTTTCCTCAGAATGTCACATAATGGAATGACACTGTATGCAGGCTTCCAGCTTCAGATCCTCTAACTTAACCATGCATTGTACACTTGAGATCCATGTGCCATATTAAAGCTCAAGGCTATCAGTGTAGTATTAGAATTAGCTCTAGGGTCTCTGGCTCCACAGCCACTTCCCGATCATTTGTATTGACAAACCGTTTTGAGAAAACTAGGTATAGCCAGGTAATGTCTGAGGTAAAACATCTTTAGATGTTTAAATACAGCTCTCATATAGTTCCAGCAACTCTGTTAGAAAGGCTGGAGCGGTGTGAAAGAAAATGGTCCTCATAGGCCCATAGGGGAGTGGCACTCTTAGGCGATGAGGCCTTTTTGGAGGA
This sequence comes from Mus pahari, assembly GCF_900095145.1. NCBI lineage: Eukaryota > Metazoa > Chordata > Mammalia > Rodentia > Muridae > Mus > Mus pahari. The sequence goes on along the minus strand of NC_034593.1, from coordinate 17,043,869 downwards.
CGTGTATCTCTGGGAGGTCTCAGATGTTCAAATCAGACCCAGGGTGGTGTTGTCTCTTTCTTCTGCCTGCGGAATCAAATGAAAAAGTCTCAGATACCTCTCCAGTACTATGTCTGCCTGCCTGTCACCATGCTTCCTGTCATAATTATAATGGACTAAACTTCTGAACTGTATGCCAGACCCAATTAAATATGTCTCTTTATAAGAGTGGCCATGGTCATGGTCTCTCTTTAGAGCAGCAAAACCCTAATTAAGACAGCTGGGAGTTATTAATTTTTGACAAAAATTTACAGTCAGAAAAACCATACTATAGACTTTGACTAAATTCATCAATCAGAGTGGTGTTTCATTAGGACACTTTGAACAGGGGATTCATTACTGCCTGTGTATAGATGGTTACTGTGAATTTTCTCAAGGGATTGAGAAAGAAGATAATTTGGATTTATGGCATGTCTCTTGGCATATGATCTGTCTCCTGCTAATAAAAAAAGGGTAAGCTTCTTGCCAGAAAACCAGGCAGGCTACTCACAGCCCTCTTCTCTCTCTATTCCTGAGACCCACATTCCTATCCTCATTCCTATCACTGCAACAAAACACCAGCTGCAGTCTGCCCTCACTTCTCCCCATAGCTCTTGTGGATCCCAGAGTCCATTCCCTCTCTAATCTCCTTCCCCTCACTCATTTCAATATCCCAGCCTCCAGCTCCAACCACATGCCCTGCTAGCCCAAGGGTAGCTCTTCCCAGGGCAACAAGAGGCTGAAAGAAGATCCACACCTCTCCCACTGCTCCTGAGATCCAATTCTGGCTCCAGCGTCATCCTGCTCTGTAGCATCCCAATCACCCCCCATTCCTCCCGGATCCCAGCTCAGGGGAGCATGAAGACCTTCTCCTCCACATAGACTGAGGCAGCAAGCACAGAGCCTACACAGGTCTGCACCAGGTTCTCTGTATACATATTATAGCTATAAGCTTATTATTTTTATGGGACTCCTGACTGTGACAATGAGTGGGTCTCTGGCCCTTGAGCCTGTTCTTGGGCCTCCTTTTCTACTATTGGGTTGCTGTGTCCAACTTCAATGTGACAGTTTTTCTTCATCTTATTATATTTTAGTTTGTATGTTTGGTTGCTACCTCTAAGAAGTCTGCTCCTCTGGCAATGGGCAAAAAGGCACCTTATTAGTGGTGTTCTTATATCAGTCAGGGGCAAAATGGATGGCAGTCCATTATTCATTCTAACTTGATGCCTGGTTTAGTAGCCAAAGCTGTCTTATGCCTAGAACTCATAAAATCCAGTCAAAACAAATCAAATCCAGGCAGTACAGTGTGGGGGGAGGAGGAGAGACAGAGACCTGTGGACTACCATTCCACCCACAGAACTTCATTCCAGTGTACTGCACAACCAGGCCATAGACACCTGCTTGCTGCCACTGATGGCCTTGTCTGAGTCCATGGCTATGCAGAAGAAGCATTTGGTGTCAATAACTGTGACTCATATTACCACTGGAGAACATGGGCATGACCCTGGTCACAGTAGTCGCTGGGCACCATGGGGATGTCCAGGGGCTATGCATAACTGGTTCTGTCTGGATATAGAACTCTGAATAGCTGGCCCCATCTCTCACCAGAGGCAGCATTTGGGAGAGTGGGCCCTGCACCTTTCCCAGGGAGCACAATGGAGCTAGCCATGTTGGGTGTGGAGGACGGGGAGTGGTGATAGTGGCAGTAAGCCAGCCGGGAGGGCATGAGAAAGCCCTTCATAGTCTAAAGCACTTGGGAGAGTGGATGCCTACACCCTGACTGGGCAATACAGTGGAACTGCCTCGGGAGGCATGGGTGAAGTTGAGCTTTCTACTTCCCCAGCCCCAAAGCATGAGAGCAAGAAAGATACACACTGTGACGTACTACAGATTTCACGGTGAGGTCTCTTCTATGCTTTGTTGTTATTGTTTGTGTTTGTTGTACTTTAGTGGGGAGGCTATAAGGGTGAAGCGAGGCTATGAGGAGACAAGAGATAAGCAGGACTGAGGTGCATGATGTAAAACTCACAAAGAATCAATGAAAAGTTAAAAAAAAAGAAGCCTATTGTTTTCTAATGAGAGACAGAAAGGGAGTGGATTGCAGGGGAGACAAGGTAGAACAGGAACTGGGAGGAGTAGAGAGAGGAAACTCCTACATAATAATCAAGACGGATTGTATGAGAAGAGAATATGTTTCCAATAAAAGAAACAAGGGGGAGAAGGAGTAGAGTTTTATAAGTAATGCTAGCACTATATTTTGGATGTGCAAAACTCCTCCTAATCTTATTTCCCCTCCCCTCCTCTCCTCCCCTCCGCTCTCCTCCTCTCCTCTCCTCTTCCCTTCTTGTTCTCAATCTCTCTGTCTGTCTCTGTCTCTGTCTCTCTGTCTCTCTGTCTCTCTCTGTCTCTGTCTCTCTCTGTCTCTCTGTCTCTCTGTCTCTCTGTCTCTCTGTCTCTCTGTCTCTCTCTGTCTCTCTCTCTGTCTCTCTCTCTGTCTCTCTCTCTGTCTCTCTCTCTCTCTCTATATATATATATATATATATNNNTGTGTGTGTGTGTGTGTGTGTGTGTGTGTGTGTGTATGTATGTGCGTGTACAGGACAGAGCTTAACCTCACTGCCCATCAGGAGTTGTCCACTTTGATTTTTGAGACAGGGTCTCTCACTGTCCTGGAACTTGCCATGTAGTTAAATCTGTCAGACCAATTAGCACCAGTTAAAAGTGTGTAACCAATAAGCACCAAGCATCTTCCTGTCTCCTCCTTCCCAGTGGAGGAGTTACAAATATTTCCACCAATCAGAATTGTTAGAGGGTTCTGGGGAGTGTACTAATGGCCCTTGTGCTTTGTGGAAAGAAATTTACTGCCGGAACCACCTCCTCAGTTCTTCTAATTTGGCTTCTTTTTCTTTTTTAAGATTCATTTTATTTTTAATTATAAGTATGCATCGACATGGAGGTCCGATAAGGGTATCAGCTTCCATGGAACATATGTCACAGGTAGTTGGATGCAACCTAGAGCAGGTGCTGAGAGCTGAACTTGGCCTCCTTTTACTGCTGTAATAAGACATTATGCCAAGGCGATTTTTAGAAGAAAGTGTTTAACCTGGGGATGCTAGTTTCTGAGGGTGAGTTCATTACCATTATGGAGTAGAACATTACAGTCAGCAGGTAAAGTACTGGAGCAGTAGCCAAGCACTTGGTGCACAAGCACAAGGCTAGTTGGGTATCCTATAGACTTTTGAAATTTCAAAGCCCACTCCAGTGACATAATATTTTTCAATAAGGCCATACCTCCTAATCCTTTCCAAGTAGTTCCACCAGTTGTGGACAAAGTATTCAAATATTTGAGCCCGTGGGGACCATTCTTGTTCAAACCACCACACTGATGTTAGATGCAATAGGACAGGCTATCTCAAGTGTCTGCCATCAGAACTTCCCTCCCATGATAGACTATCCTCTGTTTCACTATAAGCCCTAATTGACCATTCCTCCTACAAGCCACTTCTTGTCAAGTATTTGGTCACAGGGACAAGAAAAGAAGCAAATAACCTGTTAAAGTCTGCAGTCAGAAAGAAAACTTGCGGAGGAAGAACACGAGTGACAAGGTTAACAGTGAAGTTGGGAGAGGGAGGTGTCTCAGTGGAGAAAGGATGATATTATTGGGCTGGAAGAGTTTGGAAAGTCTCATTCTGTGATTCTATCATCAGTTCTGCCTTTCCCCAGATCCTCATTGTATATCAGCTCTTACCAGCGTATTTTCTGTGTATTTTTAAATATGCTATCTAATCTCAAGAAGATGATAGAGGAGCCATACTCCCTATATTTCAGGGTTCTCATTCATGCCTTTGGTCCTTGGTTAATATAAGGGATTGGCATCTTACCTATCACTAGGTGTCTTTGTGAGGTACCTTGGAAACATTGCAGGAATGACTAAGGATAGTGAAATAAAAGCTACTGTTGGTTCTGAGAAAAACCCTTAGGTCAGGAACCCTGAGGAAGTAATGTGATTTGAGAGGAAGCTTTATACTGGGCTAGGAAAAGATGGGAGACAAGGAGCCTAGGATAGTGTATAGACTCGGTGGTGTGTAGTTTCTTTAGTGAGGTCAGACCTTTGCTACCTGCTTCCCGCAGAGCCTCTCCGCAGTGAGACATGCAGCCCTCATTCCTCTATGGGCCACTGAACAGAAGAATTCAGGCATGTGTAATGATAATCTATTGTCCAGTGTAACATGAGGCTATATCTAATCATCTCCCTTCCAGGGAGGCTCAGAGAGAGGAAATAACTCCAAATAAGTTTACTTCTGCAAGATTTATCTTCTACTCCTTGAAACACAGTAATAATTGTGGAGTGGAAATTCCTGCCTGGCCAATTTCATATCAGTTCTGTGACACTAAAGAGCATTTGCTACAATATAGTGATAAGGACAGATTCAGACCAAGTTCTTCTAAATTTCATACTACTCTGTACTATACTTTTTTTCTCATTAAAAAATAAAGTTATGTTGATGACTGATCCCAGGGTGAGCGCTAGGCCAGTGCTTGGTCATAACTTAGCTTTTCCTCCTCATTTTTTAAACGAGTGCGGAACTGAAACATACCCTTCCAATCACACACTAGATTTTTACAGTGACATTCATAGAAATAAAATATGTATGCCATGAAATTGTCAGTTGAGAAATAATATAATGCATAAACTACTGGTCAAAGTTAGATTGCACTAAAAATAAAAAAAAATGGTCTTATTTTTAAGTGTTCTATTTGAGATATTTAAATATGCTCCTTTTGGATATTTTGATCATAAAATAAAGCTTTTACTTATTAATAGCAAAATTTCATAGACCGATTTTTCCTTTTTCTTTTTGGTTATGTAGAGAAATATTTTGCTACTTGAGAACATTAAAAATCTTTAAATATTAACTTGGAATGGGGTGGGAAGATAGCTTGATTGCATGTGTGTGTCTTTTACTTGTGAATTCAGGGGGTGGGGAAATAGCTTGATTGCATGTGTGTGTCTTTTACTTGTAAATCCAGAACTCTGGGGTGGGTGCAGATCTGCAGGAGCACCCACTGGAGCAAAGAGCAGACCTTTAACAATTTACTGCTACGATCCACCTCCATTGAGACAAAGTCCTTCACTGGCCTGGAGGTCACCCGTTAACTAGACTGGCTGGTCGGGTAAGTCCTAGGATCCTTCTCCTCTCAGTCACCTTAGACTGGGATCAGAAGCATATGTCACCATGCCCAGCATTTTTTACAGGGGTCTTGGAGATCAAACTCAGCTCTTCATTCTTGCAAGGCTGTTCTTTACCAATCAAGCTATTTTTCCCGGAGGGGAGTGTGTTAGACACATGGTAGTTCAGGAGTGGCCCAGCCATTGAGGTGGCTAACACACTCCCATCCAATATTCCTGAGGTGATACAAGCTAAATCTTCATTTCATCTCTGCTACCCCAGACGCGATTGGGGGAGTGGCCCCTGGGGCTACTTTTCCAGATTCTTCCGTGTCAGTGGGCTCTTATGTCTCGTTTCCAGATTCTTCCGTGTCAGTGGGCTCTTATGTCTCATTTCCAGATTCTTCCGTGTCAGTGGGATCTTATGTCTCGTCTCTCTGCTTCTCCATCTTGGAGATTCTCCTCCTTTTTTTCCTCTGCATTTCTTGCTCGGGGATCCTAAAAGTACTGCCTCTGCCGCTGGCTTTTTATAGAACAGTCAAAACAAACAAACAAAGCCAAAGCAAAACAACAACAACAACAAAAAAACCCAACTGTTGTCAGGGACCTGCAGCAGACGTGCGAATTCCCATGTAAGCACAAATCAAATCCCCAACAGTAGATGACATTCTTGAGAATGGCACCAAAGTTTGTCCTCTGCCCACAGCCCTCTCCCCTGCCACACACACTTAATTATCTTGAACTCATGAGTATTCAGGAACAACAGTCTGCTAGGGCATATGATTAAAATTTGTTTTCTCACTGTAACAAAAGAGAGATATAAAGTGTTCTGACTAGTTTGATGTCAACTTGACATAAGCTAGAGTTAACGGAAAGGAGGGAACCTCAGTTCCCTGGGTTGGTAGCACTGGATTCTATAAGAAGTAGGATAAGTGAGCCGGGAGGAGCAAGCCAGTAAGCAGCACCCCTATTTGGTCTCTGCCTCAGTTCCTGCCTCCAGCTTTCTGCCCTATTTGAGTTCCCGTCCTGACTTTATTTGATGACGAACAGTGATGTGGAAGTATAATCCAAATAAACCTCATCCTTCCCTAATTGGTTATAGGTCATGGTGTTTCATTACAGCACTAATAACCCCAACTAAAACATAAAGTTACATGATATTGTAATGCAGTTTCACTTGGTAAAAAGCAATCATTGAATCTTTTTCAGCAAATGTTTTCTGAACAGTGAACGAGAGGTTAGCCAAGTTCCTGACTTCCATGAGAATCTATAAGATGAAAAGTAAGTGTTTAATATGCCAATAAAAAGCAATGTTTAAGGTGGAATGCACCCCAAGAAGCTGGGGAGAGGTACAAGGTGCTTGTAGTATGAGATGAGATAAGATTCTGGAGTAACTGGAGATCTCTGAGCTGTTTCTGGAAGGATACTGGACTCAGAGATATGTTTAGTATTTCTCTATGTGATGTGTATATGATTTTTATACCTGCTTGTACTTATTGTATAAAGGGTTAGAAACATTTTGAAACATCATCAAAACAGCCAAAGATAAATAGATTCTAGTCACCAAATCCCCTCTGGCTATTACCTCACTCAGGGTCTGGGCCGTGCACGGTTCGAATGCTTTCAGAGATAGCATTGACAAGTGATGGATACCACTTGTCTCGATAGCATGTCCCTTCCCTTTCCTTAGTTCTCAGTGACACATGTGACTCGACGGTTTTAAATCTCACTTATCCGACTTGTGAGTCTGCCATATTTGTTGCCACTAAATCATCTTTCATCTTCAGTTCTTATTTACTTTATTCTCTGTCATCTGGCAATGCATGCTTCAGGAAAACATGGAGTGAAGGGTTTTTTTGTTTGTCTGTTTGCTTGTTTTGTTTTGTTTTTATCTCCATCTTGTATGGTAGCATATAGTTCACTATGTGAGTTCAATATATCTCCAGTGTAAGTTGACTGTGCATGATCTTTTCTGGTGATGGATGCCCTGGATATAATATGATCAGTGCTCAAGAGCACACTGAGAGCTGTGCAAGCTTGAGTGCTGGATCATTCACTTTGTGCCTGTTTCCTTATCTGTGAAATGGGGAGAGTCTATACTACATAGATTAATAAAAACACTGAGTTCTATTTATGTCCTGTGGCATATGGCAATTTCTATTGGAATATGTACTTATCTGGTTTCCTTTTGTAGCCTGAGTTTGGTCTCCCCCAAAACATCTACAGGCAGACATTAGGCATGTATTCCTTAGATTCAGGAAGTCTTCTTCCATGTTGGCTGGTACCATGAGTCTTTTATCAGTTTTTTCCCCCTGAGGCTTGTCTCAAATTCCCAACCTTTTCAGCATCCTCGGATCATCCTTTGTTTTCGTTGGCTTCAGACAAGATCTCATGTAGCCCAGGCTGGTCTCACTCACTGTGTAGCCAAAGGTGATTTTTTTTTTTTTTTTTGCCAAAGGTGATCTTGAACTTCTTAATTGTGTGTGTGTGCGTGCCACAGTATGTAAGTTTGTGTGTGTGTGTGTGTGTGTGTGTGTGTGTGTGTGCGTGTGTTCAGGTGTGCATGTGTGCATGTCTACATGTGTAGGTCAGAGGAGAGGCCTGGGTGTTGTCCCTTAGGTGTTGCATACCTGTTTTTAAGACATGATGTCTTACCAGAACGTGGGGCTCAAAGATTAGGAAGTTGACAGCTAGCAAGCTCCTGAGGATTTCAAGTATACCTGACACATGGATTTTTATATAGGTGCTGGGGATTGAATTTAGAGTCTCATCCTTGTGTAGCAAGCATGTTATAGAAGTGACATATCATCATTCTCTGATCTGAAACTTCTGACTTACCTTCTAAGATCTAAGGCCGCAGTCATGCACCACAGAGCCCAGCATATATGATACTAGGTATGCAACCCAAGGATTCCTGCATACTAGGCAAGCACTCTAGAACCTCATGCCCAGTCATCTGGTTAACATTTAGAGGTGGACTTTCAAAATTTTGTCTTCCTTGGTCTATGCTTTATGCTTACTGTTCTGGGAAAGAGTTGGTACTTAGCCATTTCACTACAAGAAGCCTAACATTCCTATCCCAAAGACACAGCTTATTCTGATTTTCAATGGAATTGTATCAAAACAAGTTTCATTGTTTTGCAATAGTTAGTCCTCACTGTGGCTTCTTCTGCCCCATCTATGAAATTCAGTTTTTAATGTATCATGTAATAACAGAAAGGGGAGGTATGTTTTGTTTAAATGATTGATATTCTGAACACAAACATTGGGATAAGAAATATACCTCTTCTCTCCAATCCATTCCTCCTCCATCATCTGTGGCTCTTATCTCTCAATTTTTTTATTTTTAGTTTAGAACTTAAAGCAAAATGGAACTCTTGTAATTTCATTTATATATTAGAACTAATTGTTTTTATGATGCTTAGCATTTCTGTGTTCAGAGACTTTTGAATGTGTACTGGGAATTAGTGTTTATGTCCCAGGATTTTTATCTCTAGCAGAACAGGTCAATAGGGGCTTACCTTCAGGTTCTTTATGATCCTGAAGTTGGGTGGTAGCATGTGTCGCTACAGAGTGATATGCTTAGAAAAAGGGTGACCCCTGTTGAGGGTTGTAGACACTCACTTTGGGTGCATAGAAAAAAAATGAAGTAAATATTAAGTAAAGCAGTATTATTTTTGGATAGAAGACCCTTCCTCGTTTTCTTTTTCTCTCTGTGATGCATTCTTGGACTTAGCAACTGAAAGCGGAAACACTAAAAATGAGCTTTCTTTTTTTTTTTTCTTTCTTCCAAACTGCATTCCCCACATGGCTGACAGTAGGTTAAAAATACTTGGCTGGTAGGAAAAGTGAGAGATGAGATGACTCAGTCCCTCCACAAGAAGACTCTGCCAAGGCTGGTCAGGCCCAGCAGCACCAGACACCATGTCCTACTAGGCCACCTTCAAGATGTGAGAATCTGGCCTGCCTGTGACTAGATAGAAAAAGATTTATGAAGGTGACAAAAAAAATGTCAGGGTGACAATTCAACCCTTACTCCTAATTAAAAACAGTAGAGAGTTCTTGGTACAAGCCCAACTCTTTTGAGCTCAGGACTTGTGTTCTGCAGGCCACATGCTCAGCACACTGGTCTGGTTTGGTCTACCAGTCCATCAGGATGCTAACTGAGCTTGTGACTCCCTTTCAGCAATTCTTACACATTGCTCTTAGCATTTAGACACGAATATGGACTTCCCCAACTGGGCTGAAAGCTAGTCTTGACATTTAACTTTTAACTCACTGTAATACTCACTTCTACTAGTCTATCTTCCATTTTTCCTTTCTCCATTCCCCTGTTTTCTCATTTCCTTTCCTCCCTTCTTTCCCTCCCTCTCCATCTCCCCTCTCCTTCCCTCTTCTTTGGTTTCTCTTCCTTCTTCATTTCTTAGACTCTTCTTTTTATCTCTCCCCCCCCCAGCTGGTTGTTTAGAAAATTTTTAAACAAAACTTTAATTTCATAGTTTTAGAAAAATACTGGAAAAGGGGAAGACAGTTTGGGAGCTCCCATGTGCCCCTCAGTCACTTTTCCTCATGAAAGGCATCATATATTAGTAAGGATCATACTTACTAATGTAAGGATCGTATATTAGTAAGTTGTGTTTGTTGCAGTATGTGAACAATATTTAGTTTTAAGTAAAAACTATATAAATGACATGGATACATGATCATAAGAAATCCTTCCGTTGCTTTTGTGTTGAACTCTGGTTTCCACAGGTAATCTGTCCTACATACACTTCAACAGTTTCCTGATGCGGTGTGTAGCCTTTCCAGATTACTGTGACTGCTCTGTGACTTGGTGCTTGAGTGCTTCTTGCCACTATACAGATGTTTTTCCTTCAAAGTAAAGTCTTCCAGCTGTAGTAGTAGAAGAAGCTATTGGTGACACACTTGTAAACTTTCATGCCAGTATTCCTACCATGTCTTTGTCACTTAGGGTCACTATTGCTATGATGAAACAACATGGCCAAAGCCACTTGGGGAGGAAAGGGTTTATATGGCTTATGTTTCTATATCACTCTTCATCATCAAAGGAAGTTAGGACAGAGACTGAAACAGGAACTTGGAAGTATCCTGCATACTGCCATGCTCCCCTTAGCTTGCTTAGCTGGCATTCTTATTGAACCCAGGACCAACACCCCAGTGGTGGCCCCATTTTCAATAAACTGGGCCCTCCCATATCAATCATTAATTAAGAAAATACCCTATGGCCTAGGCTCCTAGACATTTTCATTTCTCCCTCTCTTGGGTGACTATACCATATGTCGGGTTGACATAAAACTAGCCAGCCCACCCAACAAGGCATCCTTTTAGTCAAAGTCTGAACTTCATCTTCATTTCCTTGGTACACCAGTATCTATTTTCTCTTCCAAAATCCCAGTTTTGGTTCCATATTATATTTGGTACCTATGTCTCTGTGGAATGCCAGATAGGTCCAACTTTAGCCACCTAACAGTCCGCATGCACTCCATGATTGCTGAGTTGGGCCTAAAAAGTTTGAAAATTGAAGTGTCATGTTTCAATGTCAAAGGGGTGGATGACCCTGTGTAGAGACTCTTCTTGTCTAAGAATTTTCCAGAACATCAGTATTTTAAAACTATATTGACAACTTGAGTGAGAAGTGACGGGTGCTCTGAGATTGTTCATCAACTATTATGTATCTGGTGTTTCTAATGATTAGGCTCTGCCAATGGACTTTGAAAGACTATAAACTGTTGTGTCTAGAGCATTTGACTGGGATTGCTTCTCAATGTTATTTGCCTTCACAGCCTGATGGGAAGGTTGCATAATACCCTCTGGAAATACATTAGTATGCACAGTAGGCTTAAGGAATAGATAACTAAACCCTCCTTCCTGGAAGGTGATAGGCCAACATAAATTATTCGGAATTCTTCTGCACAAGAGATTTATCGATTCTCTATTGCTTTGCCTAATACAATCATTTAAAAGTATCAGTTTGGGGGCTGAGGCTATATCTGAAATTGGTAGAGGGATTCCTGGCATGCTTGAGGTCCAAGGTTTGATACTCAGCACACACATCTGTTATCCTAGCACTCAGGAGATAGGTAGGGACAGACAGATCAGAAGTTCAGGGCTATTTTCAGCTATGCAGAAAGTTTGAGATTTCCTTTCTCAAAAAAAAAATGTAAAAAATATCAGTTTGAATGCATGGTTATTAGTTTTATGATTTGGATAAAATAATCTCATTTATTTTGCTGCTCAACGGGGAGGAAAGTTTATTTTAAAAAGCCACAATCTTTCACATACATTTTTTCTCCTTTAATTTTTTTTAAAAAAGATTATAAGCATGAGTTCTTTGGCTAAATGTATGTCTATGTATACGTTATGGGCCTTGTGCCTGAGAAGGCCAGAAGTGACCATCAAATTCACTGGATCTGCAGTTACAGATGGTTGTGAGCTTCTCTTATGCGTCCTGGGAACTGAACCATCTCTTTAGCTCTGATGTAATCCTCTTCACGTTCTTGATGACTGTAAACTGAATGTACTGTCTGCATATTCACACACACACACACACACACACACACACACACACACATACACACACAAACACACACACACACAATCAACTCAAGACACCAGCTATTCTCAATCAAGAAAATATTGACTAGAAATAAAAGTTATTAGGATATTGTAAAATTAATGGTGAGTTTGTCTTTTTCCTTTACAGAAGTTTATTCTAATTTGAACTTATTTTCTTCCTTTCCTTCCCAAATATTGGGATTATAGGTATGTACCACAGTGCCTGGTTTATGAGAGCCTTGGAACTTTGCCAAGGGTCTGCTTGGTACATGCTATGTACTCTATCAGCTGAGCTATATCCACACTCTCCCCAATTTGAATTTCCAAGATGAAAAAAGTATGATATTATAGTAATCAAAATATAACAAAAGTATATTTCCAGAAGGTTTTTTTTTAAAAATTCAAGTAAAGATATGTCTCAAAGCTGTGAATCCGCTGCTTATTGTGAATTTTTCTTTATATTTTTCTAAGTTCCTCTAGAGCTGTTACTGTCCATGTGACCCTAGGAGATTGAAGGCCATACCACATTTAATCAGTTGTCTTGTTTTGCCAGAGAGAGAAGAGATTAGTTGTACCCTGACTAAAATGCTCCGTCTGCTACAGTGGCCTTCACAGGCCAGTCTCTGTCAACTCACCTGCCACACACACCATTCCAGTTATTAGACAAGAAGTTTAGAAAATCAGCAGTCACACCCTAGACAGATCTCTTTTAAACTACTGTTCTGGCCCTTCTCTCCCTGAGGAGCAGCTGGCAGTTAAGAACTCTGAGGGGAGAGAAGCCATTTTCTCCAGTGCTGTAGCCACTGATTAGATGGCTGTGCCCCAGTAAATAACATCCCATCCATACTCTTGCATAAAAACCCTGATTATACTCAGTGGATCACACACAAAAAGGATGGTAACTGGAGTGAATCTGATCACAATATACTATATGCATCAGGCAATCATTAAAGGAAACCAATGTCATTCACCTGGTTGACCTGATCCAATGTTATTTCTCACCAGCACCTGCTTTGTTGATGACACTAGGACACTTTCTAGGTCCTCACCACCCCTCACCCCACCCCTGCTGTCCTCTGTGCATACCGGTACCCTTACAGAGTGAAACTAGGAGGCGGTTCTTTGTGAATCACTTTTCTGTGTCCTCCAGTCTGTCCTATGGTGAGTTTCCTTGCTGTGTGTGACCTACTGACCTACTGCTTGCAGATCACTGTCCTTGAACACTCCACGGTGTCCTGAATGAATGAACAAGTTGAGGTGACCAGTTGCCTCACAGTGACTATTTTTTAATTCATGGTTTATTTTCTGAAAGATTAGAAATAACAAGTGTCTGGCTGAAATTTCATTGTGCTGTGTGGAGATAGAGTGTCATCTGATTGCTTACTGAAGTCCAGTGTTAGTGAAAAGCATTAGACTACTCAAAGATGGGGGATGCTGAAGACTGCAGAAGGAAAGGACCAGTAGGAATTGGGTTGTGGAGAGCAGTCCGGGCTCTGGGGGACCTGCCTGTAATAGAGCTACATCCCTGAGCTCTGCATAACAGAAGCCTTTGAGGCTTTAAAGTTTGCATCTAAAAATCTTTAGCTCTGTTCTTAGCTTTCTTTACCTCTTTCTAGAAATCAATTCTCTAGACCCCTGTCCTCTCATTTGTAACCAAATATATTGGGCCAAAATGCTATTAATTCTAAAGTTCTGTGGTATGTAAGTTTTTTTTTGAAAAACCCATAAAAGTGACCCATTAGCTAACATAGAACTGAATTGTGTGGTCACAAAGAGAATCTTTTTGTTTGTGTTTTTAGACAGGATTCCAGTACGGACCCCTAGCTAGGATTCACTATATGGATCTCAAGTGAGCTGCCACTTTCCTGCCTTCTGCCTCCCACACTCGGGGATTCACAGGCATGATCACTCATGCCTGGGCAAAAAATAGATTTAAAACCCTCTCCCTTTCTCTCTCTCTCTCTTTTTTAAAGCAAAGATAAAAACAAACTGAAAGCACAGCGTGGATTTAGACACATCCTTCGTACTCAGGTGTGGTAAGGCTGTAGCTCTGGGCACTGAGGAGTGAATAGGTCAGGACATTGCACTGGAGCATGGACAGACAACCTTCCACTGCTCCCTCCCTCCATCTCCATTGTTCCTTGCCAGGAAATGAAAGTCAGGCTGGGAACTCACCTTTCAGGGCTGCTTCCTAAACCCAACTACTCCCTAAAAGCAAGAGCCTTTCCACCCTTAGCCTTGTCAGATCTTTGGCCAGTTAATTAGTCTCTAACCCATTAGTCCCGAACCTGCTTTCGTCAGACAGAGGCAAGGTTCTCAAAGTCTGCCCAAGCATGAGCCTTCCTTGTACCTTTCAGTCCCCTTTCCTTAAGAATGAGGCTGCCACTGCCCCACTGTTCTGGAAGCTCATAGTGCTGGCTGCTCAATCCTTTAAAAACCCTGCACAGCTCCCCCCAGCTGCCTTGGCAACAAATATGAAAAAGGTTCTCAGAACAGTCCACAGCCAAGAAGGGCTCTCTGGGAGACATTCTTCTGACAGAACCAGGCTGTTAAGACAGAGTCTATTTTCTTCATGCTTAAAATACATTGCTGTGTGTGTGAGCTGCCTCGGGGTTTGGGTGACAAGGACTCCTATTTTTGTCACATTGCCCTGGTTTCTCTGCTCTCCCACCACCCAGTGTCCTGAGAAGTCCTTCTGAGTGACAAAATGTCCCCTTTAATAAATCAAACCGTCCAGGCGGGGATCACACCACTTGAAATAAGACCCTGTGGAATGTGGGCAAGCCAAGCTGTTGCTGGCACTGCAGCAGCTCCTGAGCTGGAATCTCAGCACACATGCTTTGATTTAATTGGCCTAATGAGTCTGGGCTGGATATGACCACATGATCAATCAGGTTCTAGTTATGAGATGTTGAAAAATGGGATTACAGCAGAGAAAAGGCTTTTGGCAAATTGACTACAGCCAGGAAGCTGAGAAGGCTTGATTTAACAATCGAATAGTTTTCCCTTTGTTTTTGTCCTATCCCTTGCATGCTGATAAATCACAACAAAACTGAGGTGGGTGCCTTACTTGTATGTATTATTCATCTTGCAAGTCCCTGCTCTGTTTTGATCTAAAAATGCTTTTGTTTTTCAAACACGATAGATTTTGCCTTGTGTGACACTAAAAACAAAATAAAACAAAACAAAACAACAACCACCCCCCACCCCCCACCCCCACCCCCCGAAATGAATGTTTGCTATCTAGAACAATGAAATGCACTTGTTAGAATCTTGCTGTCCTTGTAATAGAGTGGGGAAGGGATATAAGTGTATTTCGTATGTGTGTGTGTGTGTGTGTGTGTGTGTGTGTGTGTGTGTGTGTGTGTGTGTGTGTGTGTGTGTGTGTGTGAAATCGTGAGTTTGAACACTTACCTGCAAGTTTAGTTACTTATCAAGCCCAGCCATTCCATTACTGTTTATATAATGAGGCCCCTGACAGGCTAGCAAGATTCTGGCATGTGGGTGCCCCAATGTTTTTCTGTGGTTGCTCAAGGGAGGAAGACCTTGAGTCATTTCAGGACAGAGACTCCTTGAGCAGACATTGTTCCACTCTGGGAAATTAAGGGGACTTGGCAAGCATGGTTGGTTTTCTGCTTGACTCGCTAGGCCTGAGGTAAACACAGACACCAGTGGCACACGGTATTCTGCTAGTCATCTCTAAAAAATCTCTACAGAGAATTTTTCCTTGTTATTTAACTGATCTTTGGTCAAATTTGTAAGGTTGATACAAATTTCCTCAACGTTGGGAACTGGTTAACTTGTTACTGTTTAAATTCATAAAGTGTGTTCCTTCCTTTCCTTTCTAATGTGGGTAAGAGGTCTTATTTTTATTTTAGTTCTTGCCCTGGAGCTTCCTTTTAAAACTAGTGGGAATAGAGAATCTTAAATTTCTAGAATATTCTGAGCAAAGGCGCTCTACTGCCAAAAGGACATTTTCATATGCCACACTACACTGTTTCTGTACATCTTGGCCCAGGGAAGTTCTTAATCGCTCTGCTGTCAAAGAGCATATGGTTTGGATCTAGGCTCCACCCTCTCATTAGCATGTTTTCATGAATGAGATGGTAACCTAAGACCACTGCATAGGTCATGATGCAATGGGTCTGGCAGAGCTGAAGATGTCCTAAAGAGATACCCATATCTCTCTTTGACTATCAAACTACTGGAACAGGAACCCTAAGAAATGGGAATTTCCCCACAGTAGGCAAACAAAACATTCCAGACAGACTGGAAACTTAGCTCTCTGAAAGAATGAAACCCTTGCAACTAGGCTGAAACCACACCTTGACAGGACACAGGACAGCCTACCCATAGCCATTTGTTTTAATGTTAATCTCATTTCAGGATGATGAGTGGAGTTTCAGTGGATCTCTTTGTCCCTCTTTCCAAGTGACCAGTTTGAATATACCTCCCTTTTTACTTTGTTAATATCAATGCTATTGTTATTAATTATTTTGGCTCTTTTAATTGATTATTGAAAATGGACAGTTGAACTGGATTTGTTAGAGTATAGGCTATGATCTTAAAGTCCAATCATGATGACTTCTGAGAAACTGCAAGGTTTTGCTTATGCAAACTGTCCATCTTCTTTGAAGTAAGTCAAACCCTAGATATCCAACTCACAAATCCTTGCTTTTCCTATGACACACAGCTGGGGAAAGCATCTCCCATTCATCCTCAGTGAAGCTGTTAACATGCTAGATTCACTTCTGTGTTTCCTATTATATCCTATTATTATTGACATCACTTTTATTTTTTAAACTTTTACATTTATTTGTGTGTGTGTGTGTGTGTGTGTAAACATGCCATGGTGCACATGTAAGGTCAGAGAACAGCTTATAGAAGTTGGTTCTCTTCATTTACTATGTGAGTTCCTGGAATTGAACTTAAGTCATAAGGTTTGGCTTCAAGTACTCTTATTCACTGAACCATCTCAGTTGCTTTTATTACTTCTTCTTATTCTCCTCCTCTTCTTCACTCTCTTTAGCTTCTCTTCAACTATTGAGTAAGTTATGAGACTTCTATTTTTAATTTTTCTTGAGATAGCATCTTGTCATCCAGGTTGGCCTCAAGTTTTCTGCTTAGCCAATGGTGGCTTTGAATTTATGTACCTCTCAAATGCTGGGATCACATTAGCATGACCACGTTCAGCTTTCTGAACTTGTAAAATTAAGTTTGTGGTCATAGAAGCTGGAGTAAACTTTGATGTCTATAATTATGTTCTTTTCTCTCTCTCTCTCTCTCTCTCTCTCTCTCTCTCTCTCTCTCTCTCTCTCTCCCTCTCTCTCCCGACTCCCCCCTTCTTTCCATTTTTAAAAAACTCTTCTTTTTCTTTCTAAAAGCACTAAACAGTCTTGCCCATGTCTTCTTATTTGTGTACAGGTTCAAAGTTCCTCTGAAGGGCAGCTGTACTCTATATTAAATACGTAAAGCAGGGAGAGTTGGTTGTGGCTGACTTTTACAGAGGATCAATCTATCTTGGAGGGCAAGGCATTGCTGGGAAGCAGCTTAGTTCATAGGGCAGGTCAGCAAGCAGCAGGTGGGTGAGTGATGCCCCCCCCCCCCGCCCCGCTGGCTTATTCCCTTTGCTCTTTTTATTCCTTCCACAATTTAACCCCCTGGAATGACATCATCAACATTCAGCACCTTACAGGTGTGTTCACAAGAGTGCCAGCCAGGTGACGCTAAGTCCAGTCAAGTTGAAAATGAAGACTAACTCTCAGTAGGCTTTGTGGTTCATATGGAGTGTAAGTAGCTCAATTGGCCCACTCCTAGAAAGCCTTATTTCACTTTAGAACTGGCCAAAGTAAATGGTCTATTCTGTATTCCCAGTATACTTTCAGCATATGTTTAAAAGACAAGTGTTGTAGCATGCCCATATCTCACTGTGCATGAGGTAAAAGGCAAGGAAGTATTAGAATAAAGTCCTTTTTGATGGTGGAAATTTCAACATAGTAAAAAATGGTAGGAGTGTGGTCTATGTGTGAGTGTCTCTCATCTGGCCTTATTGTGCCACATCTTTTTATTTATGCACATATTTATTAACTTGGGTGTTTTTGAGCAATCACAGTGCACGACATTATTTAGACACTGAAAACAACACAGAGATAGCTCAGTGCCGACCTAATTTCTGTTTCAGCAGACTGCCTTGGGACTCAGATGATATAAGGAGAGATTCTCAGGTTAGCCTCCCTCTTGGGAGGTTCCCTTGCACTAAGAAGTCCATCTCGGGAGCAGGATACAACTTTAAGAAAAATAGGTATCATCCATGTTTATCCATAGTTACATCTTAGCCTATATAGTTAAAAGATGGTCCAACCTACCTGTGCAGCCCATATAGAATATCACTCGTGTGCAGGCAACCTTACTAGGCATCCCTGAGTCAGGAAGATGGCGTGCTTATCAGGCTTTATCTCCCTGCTTCCACATTGCCTGGGACTCAAAGGGTAACGGAATCTACAGAAGACTTGGTGCTCATTCTTGACCCACATGTTTCTGCTCCACCCTCACTATGCTTCAAAGTTGTTCTCAAGGCAAAATATCCTTCTGCATTATTGCAATGATTTTTATCCGATGGACAGAGTTCATTTCGTCTGTACTCTGGGTCCTAAAACTAGCAAAGTGTCTTGTGCCTTCCTTTGTGGAATAAATTAATAAACAGCAATATAGGGAGGGGGTGCAGAATGGTGCTGAAATGAATCCCCTTTGCTTTATAACCCTGTCCTTCTGTTCTCAGCCATAAATAAACTTGGACCTTGGAAGATACACAGATATAGCAAAGATGGATGAGTAACAGGGGAAATACTCCCTCTAACTCAGATTTTGTGTTAGCTTCTGTGACTCACACAGCAATGAGCTAAGTACTGCTTGGTGCTCTTCAGCCATGTCTGACAAAGTGAGATGAACAAGGCGCTGGGAAGATCACTCTTTTGGTAAAAAGCTTGCCTAACAAGTGTGAGGGCCTAGTTTTATCCCTAGAACCCACATTTTAAAAAGCAGATATGGTAGGACAACCTTCTAATTCAATTGCTGGGGAGGAACAGGCAGTTAGATTGCTGGGGCTTCTTCAACAGCCAACTAGGTTTTTGGCAACCTCCAGGTTCAGTGAAAGATCCGAGCTCAAAAGTGGAGTAGATGACTCCTCAAGGATGATACCTGAGGTTGATCTGTATGTTCCACATGCATGCACACGTATGTGAATAAACAACTGCACATACAAGAATACACATATGGAAGTATAGCCAGAAAGTTGTGTATAAAAATACAATATAGGAATAGAAAGTCTTTCAAGGTCCCAAGGAGGGAAGTTTGATTAATTATACACACATATACTTTGAGAGTTAAAATTATTAAAATTATTATTATTGTTGTTGTTGTTGTGTGAGTATATTATGTATGTATGTCAGATGGGGTAAGGAGACTGTTCATGTGACAGAATGCATTCGAAGGTCAAAGGAAGACTTGGGTGAGCTGATCCCTCTTTCTCTCATTTTGTGGCTTCTAGGGATTGAATTCATGTCACCCTGGTTGTACCCTTTTGTTGAGCCTTTGTGCTGGCCTGTGTTTGAGTGAACACTAATTTACTTATGGGAATAGGCATACATGAAGTTCAAGGATGTGTGGTGTTTATGTGCCAGGCACACTTTTCATGTGCCTGGCTAACTCATAAATAAAGAGCCCAGAGAGAACAAAGCTTGTGCCCTGAGTTCTCTTATGTCCTTCTTTCTCCATCTTGTTTGCAACCTTAAAAGAATTTAGTTTGTTTCATCATTTAGAAATTTGTACTTTGTGTTGTTTCTTTTGTATATTTCCATTTTGATTCCAAATGGTTAATTCTGACCTCTCCTCTGCATTATGTCCACCAGTTTCAAGCTTGCATAGGTGATAAGCTTTCTCTGTTTTATACAACCTCCTCCTATTTTTTTTAATTTATTGTGTGTGCATGTTGTATGCATATTTGTGTGTGTGTGTGTGTGTGTGTGTGTGTGTGTGTGTGACAGAAGACAAGTTTTGGAAGTCAGTTCTCTGCTTACACATGTGGGTTTCAGGGAACAAACTCAGACCATAAGGCTAGTCATATTGCCCATCCTAAATTTCCACACATATCACATACCAGTTCATTGCTTATAGTTTCTTGCTTTATGATTGTTCCTGGTTCAAGTTACACCAGATCAGAGAAATATGGCTACAATACACTTCATTAAGCTATAAACACGACAGGGGTCATTCTCTGTGAGGACATCAGGGTCAGACACATTGGGAGAATCATAGAGACAGATAAAATATATTTTGGAATCTGCCTCTCTATTCCATAGTGATCAGTGCCATAACTGGGAAAGGGTGAGTGCCTTTCACTGCAATTTAATTTGGTCAAAACCTGGCAGGTGAATGAATTCTCAGGAAAGCAGACCAACTACTGCTCTCTGTCCTCTCATGATGACCACAAAGAAGCTGCTCATTTGTCCCCAGAGTTCATTTGGAGGAGAGAGGATGGGCTGAAACCCAACTTCGTGGAAAGGCAGGATTCTGTATTCTTCCACTGTGATCTTGTGTATCACCTTCTGCCCATTTTTTTTTCCCCAGGGTCAATGTTCAAAGTGACACTTGGGAGACAGGCCTGACTTCTTCCTCGCTCTCAACAAATGTGGAATCTTTTGCTCACGGGCCCGTAGCAAATGCTGGCATGGCTTTTAGCAAATGCGGGCCAAATTTCAGTCTCATTATAAAATATAAAGTCAGAGTTGGCTTTCGGTTCTGCACTCACATTTCACACAAAACTAATTTGCAGTGCTTCCAGATGGGTTCAGAGTCGATGGCACGCTGCCTGCTACTCTAAAATTCATGAGGCGGAGAGCATGGGGATGGGAGAGGAAATAGAGTTTGTACCCTGTGTGGGAAAATGTGGAGGGTTTAGGATCTAGGGAAAGAAAGAGGCAGATTTTTAAAAATGACACCACAGACAGCTTCAGTATGACTAAGGCAAAATGGCGGAGACCCAGCATCTTGTTGACTGATCAGCAGTGAGCATGACGTATGTTCTGTTGTTCAGTTGTGCCCACGATGTAAGGGGTAGAAATTATTTTATTCTTTTTAATTAGGATAATTATTCGTAAACCCCTGGGCTCTGGAAATCACATATTTGTTATAAATCAGGTATATGGGAGTTCATTAACCAAATGATACTTTGTTGGCAACGACTCAAATTACCTTCCAGGTCCTGGGGAGATGGATCAACTGGTAAAGTGCTTATACTATAAGCAGAAAATCAAACCAAACCAAACCAACCAACCAACCAACCAACCACCACCAACAACAACAAAAATCAAACTCTGAATTTGATATCCAGAACCTACAGAAAAAAAAAATTGCTGGGCATTATGGCACCCCAGTGCTCAGCATATAAAATGCGCATGTAGAGGTAGAGGCAAGTGAATCCGCCAGCCAGCCTAGCTGCAGCCTGTGAGACCCTGTGAAAGGAAACATCAGTGGCCCTTGACGAATAATACCCTACGCTGGCCTCTGGCCTCCACAAGCAAGTGTGCACATATGAACACCACACCCACAGACATACAAATACATACAAACCCCCCTCCCATTAGAGATACCCAACTGTATTATGTCTCCAGTTGATGAATGGGAATGTGCTAGACAGCGTGCATGCTGGTTTCATGACACAAATCCTCTAGGGACAAGGGAAGAATGTCATTAAACACAACTTCATTCATGATGCTGAAACATTGGATCCTCCTGGCTCTGTCTGGCCAAAAAAAGGCCTTCTTCCATTGTATATAGTGGGGACTCAGACCTCTTAACAACAAGTAATCAACCCTAGAAAGTGGGAGGCAGCTGCCCTTCCTTCTGGGCAGCTTGGTGTTCATTTCTTCACTTTCTCAAACATATATATTAGGACTCTCCATGGCAGCTCCGTCTTCCCTGAGTGTTTATAATAGTCCAGAATGAGACTGGAGACAAGGGCTTAGAGATACAGTCATGTCCCTTGAGTGCTGTACAAGCCTTGCCCACTATTAACTGCCTTGCATAACTAGATAAATGGACAGGTTATTTCTTATTTGTAACCTGTGCACTAAAGTTCTGCCAATGCCCACAAAAACATGTCTGTTTTACATCTGAGTTCCAAACTTTGGAAAATAGTTAAAGCAGAATTTAAAGCATCAACTTTTAATTCTTAATTACATTTAATTGTATAAATAAATGAGTTTTAAACACTATAATAAAGAAATAATTGTTATAAGTTAATTAAATGTTTACTGGGTACTTGACAACTTTTTTGTCTTTTTAATTTGTGGGGATGGGCTTAATAATAAAAAATAATGTTTCCTTATGCCTTTTTCTTATACTCTTTTGATGCAAGAACTCTGAGTTTGGCTTTGACTTTCTCTATATAGTGAAGGATGATCTTGAACTCCTGATTTCTCCTGCCTCCAACTCCTGAGTGCTAGGTCTATAGGTGTGCACCACAATGCTGAGATATATTATATCAATGTACACACACACTACCTAACTATAGGGCATTTTTCTCAACTAGTAACCAGTGGGAGAGGCCCAGGCCACTGTGGGTGGTGTCACCCATGGGATGGTGGTCCTGGATTCTATAAGAAAACAGGCTGAGCATGCCTGGAGAAATGTGCCAGTCAGGATCATCTTTCCATGACCTCTGCATCAGCTCTTGCCTCCAGGTTCCTCATCTGTTCTACTTTCTGTTCTGACTTCCTTCAATAGTGGACTACAATGTGGGAGCCGAATAAACCCTTTCCTCTCCAAATTTCTTTTGGTCATTAAGGTTTATTATAGCAATAGTAATAGCCTGACTCAGACAATATACATCACTAATTGTCATGTGCAGAATAGAACATAAGAATCAAGGCATGATAATGGATTTCTGACTTGACTTTAAATGACATGAAAATTATCAGTATATATATATATATATATATATATATATATATATGGTATATAATCTAAGTGTTAGGTACCTCAGGTCTCTAGATACCTTCCATCTCTAACTCTCAGCCTCTGCCATCTTGCTAAGCTGGCTTTCATTTTTCTCTCTGTAAGTGAGATTTGACTGCCTGCAATACTTTCCCCCAGGCTGCAATGTACTTGGAAAGAGTCACAGACACATGCTATTTTAATTGGATAAGACTCTGTTATACATCAAAAGATTACTGTTAGATAGAAAAACTCTAAAAAATGGTGCTGCTTTCTCTAAAATATATAATTTTTATTTTTAAAATAATATGTCCCTTGTGAAAACACGAAGATAATAATATATACATTAAATGAAAGAAAACAACTTCATAAAACTGTATAAATACAGACAAATAATCATGATAGCATGATTAATATTTTAATATATATTCTGGCAGTATTTTATAAATCAACATTAATTGGTTATATCTGAGATGTTATTTTATATATAGTTTTATACTATATTAGCCATTAGAAGTACACACGGACTCTCACCTCACTTCATGTCACTCCAGAGTCTGGACATTTGCAGAGTAGCACTTTATACTACACGTTTCACTGGATACTCTAGAGAGTTATATGTGAGGTCAAAGTGTAATAATTTTTTCTCTTAAGCTTTTAAAAGTTTTTACCTGTATATAAATATTTACACTTTCAAATTGTATTCCCTATCAGGAATTGAGAAATTAAAGTAATCTCAAATGAGATATTAAAAACAATATAAAAGATGTCAATATTAGCCTTCAAGGCAGCTAAAACCATGGCTGACTTTCAGAGCTGTTGTCCTGTTACCTGGGGAACTGCTGATTTTATCAGGGGATGAGGAGTTGGAAATTAATGTTCAGAAAGCTAGACTCTCTCTGATGTTGTAACTTCTGTTTTAAAGGGCTCATGTATTCCAGGGTGGCCTAGAATTCACTATGTGGCTGAGAATGATTTTGAACTTCCTGCCTTCCTGTCTGTACCTCCGAAGCACTAAGATTGCAGGTGTATGCCAGCATGCCTGTCTTTTTTTTTTTTTTTTTTTTCATTTTCAATTTATTTATTATTATTTTTTTATTTACATTTCAAATGCTATCCTGAAAGTTCCCCATAACCACCCCTGCCCCTGCTCCCCTACCCACCCACTCCCACTACTTGGCCCTACCCTTCCCCTGTGCTGGGTCATATAAAGTTTACAAGACCAAGGGGCCTCTCTTCCCAATGATGGCTGATTAGGCCATCTTCTGCTACATATGC
>NC_034593.1:16997310-17019824 GCF_900095145.1 Mus pahari | reverse complement strand
CAGCTCTCTCCTGGGTCTCAGTGGTCAGATTGCTCTCTGCAGGGAAGCTCTCCTCTATCAGGGAAGGTGCACAGAGGCCTGGCGTTCATATCTGCCTCCTGGCTGAAGATGTAGGCCCAAAACAGGGCCTGTCCCAGAAGATGTGTTGCCTCTTCAGTTTATTCACTCACCTGCACAGACTAGCCACTGTGGGACCCTGGACACAATATGACTCTCTCACCTGCTCTGGCAGCCAGAGCCCTCACAGGTGGCCACCTTTCCTCTTGCGAGGAAGGTGCCCATATTTCTGGAGTCTGAACCAGGGTCTCTCCCAGAAGTTAGATTGCTTCTGTCTGTCCCGAATCTGTGTAGCTTCTGTGGTCCACACTCTTGCTAGTGCAGACTGGAGCCCAAGTGAACTGGAGCAAAGATGGCTCTCCTTCCATCTCAGGCCTTGAGACTCCTCCCTGGCAGACACCCCTCCTTGGGCAGGAAACGTGCTGGGTGATTGGATCCAGAAACAGGATTCTTCCCAGAAGCTGTGTCACTTCTGCAGGCTGCCCCACCCCCACCCCCCGGCCTTGCACCAGAGCAAAGATGGCCCTCTTATTGGTCCAGGCCCGGAGACTCTTCCTGGGCAGGCACCCCTTCTCGGGCAGGAAAGGTGCTGGATGACTGGAACCAGAAATGGGATCCCTCCCAGAAGCTGTGACGCTTCTCCAGGCCGCCTTCTCCCTGGCAGTGCACAGGAGCAAAGAGCCCCATGCCTGTCTTTATGTGGTGCTGTGCACTGAGACCAGGAATTTGTCTCAATACTGACTGAGCCACATCCTCAGCTCCTCCCTGTTTTTGCAAGGACACTTTTTATTTTAACATTTTTTTGCATTTATTTGTTTATTTTTTATGGATAAGTATTTTACCTGTTTATATGTATGTTTACCACATGTATGCTCATGGAAGTCAGAAATGGGCATTGAATCTCTCAGGACTGGAATTATAGGTAGTTTTGAACTGGCCATGTAAGTGCTGGGACTTGAATGGTCAGTATTAACTACTGAGCCATCTTTCCATCCTCAAGAACCCTTTTCTTAGTTCAAGGCATGGTGGGAGTTTCAAATATAAATACACACCAAACAAAACATCCCAAACCAAAACAACAAAAATCCCTCTAAAGTCCCATTGACCCTGGGAGCACCTTGTCTCCTTTTGTCATTTAATTTTTCATCTAGCCTGGTTAATCACCCTGAGTGCTCATGATTGCATAAATTTGTCTGGGAGATGAAAGATAGTTTCTGAATCTCAACTAAATGTTAAATGGTAGAAACATTCCTCTTGGACAAATCTTTCTCTTTTTGAAGCTGTTCTGTCTTATAAACAAATGTAATGGATGTCTTGCCCATTTCAAGTAAGATAAGGCTTTATTTAGCACCTGGAGCTTCAGGGTTGCTCCTTCCTCCTGGTCGAGCCTCCCCTCCTCCACTCCCACTTCTGGTTTTCTTTATGTAGAGCTCTAAAAAGGAAAAAAAAATCCATAAAGTACTTCAGGGGTGAGAAGATGTTAAGCTGATCTGAATCCCTTTTACTCTGTTGATGTGAGTTGCATAACAAATGCCACAGAGTTGGTGGGTTTTACTGCATAAGTTAAATATTAACAGCCCTTGTCCTTTCTGAGCAATTGAAGTGCCTGGATACAGCTCAGCCAATCACAAAGAAACTGGTTTCCATGGAAGCAAGATAGCAGATTCATTTCATTCACAATGAAATCCACACAGCAAGACAAATCTGTAAAAATAACCCGTATAAAATCAAAGCAAAATATTCCTGGGTGTTCGTTCTATGCCTCTTGGCATGTGTCAGCTTTGCATTCTGAAAATTATCTAAAAATATCTGAGCATTCAGAAGAGGTTTCAACAGAGCTGGAGATTTCTCCCCTGCATCACCCTGGAAGTAGGTCTTTATATGCATCTGTGTGTGTGTTTAAAGGATTGAACCTCTGCCTTGTTTACTTCTTCAGCACATCTTAGTGCTTGTTTTCGGTTGAACCCAGAATATCTTGACATTTATAAACCAATAATAAAGATAAATGTGAGTAATATTTATGATCTCTCTCCCTGAAAGGATTTGGTAATCCCTACACTATTTAGGTAACTACTGTTCCCTATATTTTACAGGTGAAAATCCTCATGTCAAAGAGGCTAAAGAACCCCTTCAAAATTGCACAGCCAACAAGAAGCAGGAGCTGATCTCCAGCTGTATTTGCCTAATGGTAGACACTAGATATCCAAATTACTAGATTTCTCCCTCTCAGTCTCCCTCCCTCCCTTAAGTATGTGTGTGTGATTGTGTGCACATGCACATGAAGGTACACATGACTATAAACATGTCTATGGAGGCCAGAGTAAAATGTCCAGTGCACTGCTCCATCAGACTCTGCCATATTCTTTTGAGGCAGGTCCACCAACTAATCCTTGTGCAAATAGCAGTCACTAAGGAATATGGGGATATGGGGATATGGGCAGGTCCGGCTAAGTTCAGCTTGCTTTAGACAGTGCTGAGGACCCAAACTCAGCCCCTCATGAATAAGCATTCTTACCTACTAAACTCTCTCCAAACCTCATATTTCATTTTATTATGGAGAGTACAAATGTTATTGTCACACGACTCTGGATCTATCTGTGGACCCATATGTGTACATTCAACCATACTTGTGTGTGAGTGCGCGCGGGTACGTGTGCGTGCACGCGTGCGCACATACACACACACACACACACACACACACACACACACACACACCATTGTAGTCACTGCTTGTGGATCTTTATCTTCACAGTCCAGGTAGTCATGATGAGTTCCAATCAACATGGACATTTTCTGAGGCTGAAATGGTAAGGTACAATTATTTCTTTATAATAAACATAGCTCATCAATAGTCAAAATCCTTGGAATATGCCTGTAATTCCAGCATTTCAGAGGATGAAGCTAGTCTGTGTTATAAGGTAAGTTTCAGGGTAATCTGGACTCTAGAGTGAATGTTCTATAAACATCAACCATCCAACAAACCAATCAAAAAAGTAAAAAAAATGAAGTTGGGTGTCTTTTTGGGTTTTTTGTTTTTGTTTTGTTTCTTGATTGTCAAAATTGCTTAAATGGTAAAAACACTTACCATCAATCTTGATTATCTAATTCCAGTTCTAAAATCTACATATTCAAAGGATAAAACCAATACCCCCAAGTTATCACCAGCATGCATGCTATTGCATGTGCGTACCTGTGTATACCAAATGCAGTTGATATAGCACCTACAAGAATACAAAAAAGTATTTACAGAGACCCTCAGCAAAAGCAAATTTGTGTGGTGGCTGAAGGATGTTATTTGGATAGATAAGTTCTTGCCACTGTCTTACTGAAAGACAGGGAGTCTGATGCCTAAATAACTCAATTATCCACTTGCTTTTCAGAACCTTTACTTTCCACCTTTAATTGTGAATTTGATAACATTCTCACCCAATTGTTTACTTTAAAATGTCCTGTACATGTAAGTAGTAGAGGAGCTAAGAAAGGCAGAGAGCAGCCCTGTCAGGCTCTCCCTCTTGTTATTCGAAGTTCTTGGCAAACTAATATTTCTATTGTTCAACATGGAGAAAACACTGCTTTCAGTGTGTGTGTGTGTGTGTGTGTGTGTGTGTGCACTCAACCTTGCGTATTGTTTCTCAGAAACTATCCATCCTGCTTTTTGAGACACTGGTCTAGAGTTTGCAGATTAAGGTGAGGTGGGTTGGTCAGTGACAGGCATCTACCTGTCTCTGCTTCCTTGTATGTAAGAAGACAGTTGCATGCAACTCCATCTGTCTTTTTACATGAAAACTGAAATTCAACTATAGGTTCTTATGATCTGACGGCTGGCCACCATTTTCTCAAGTCGTCATTGTTTCAGTACTCAATGTTTAGATTCTCAGGTGTATTCTCTTGAACAAGCTTTCTATGACCTCTGTAAAAGGGCGATTCCCCAGCAAACATTGTTCTTCCTTCATTGTTTGTAAAAACTCTATCAGATGTGACCCAATACTCTTTTTCTTGTATAGCATCATTATGTTGACTGTGTTATTTGTAAAATACAAGTCAGGTCACAGAAGGAGCTGCCCAGGCTTACAAAGAGTTTGCCTGTCTGCTGGATTTCTCTTAGAATTTCCCCTCTGACATTGCTCACCTCTGGCCTGGTTTTCCCAAGTCAGCTTCATGCAGATAGGGCACTGTATGATATCTAATTGCATGTCATTTTTGGCTAAGACTATTTTATTGGTGTTGTGGGTTATAAGTAAGCAGATTAAATTAGCTTCCTTAAGGCTTTTGTTTTGTTGTGTTTTTGACTTGAAGGCTTCATGGTAATTTTTTTTTTTCTTCCTCAAAAGAGTATCGACTTAGTTTAAAAATTTCTCCACCAATGTAAAAATTTTTGTGCTGTTGTTGTTTTTAAAACAGGATTGCTTGAAACCCACATTAGCTTCATGTAGCTGAGGTTGGTCTTGAACTCCTGATCTTCCTCCTAAGTGCTAGGATTCTAGGTCTATGCCACCTGGCCTGGATGCAGTGCTAACCATTTTTGTTTGCTTTCCATTGTTGCTGCTCCATTCAAGAGGAGAGAAAGATTTTGAGAGCACAACGTTCTGAATATTTTGAATACTATAATATGCATATGAAGACTGTAACCCATTCTTTTTTTTTTTTTTTTTTTAGGAACTACCATTATAAGAGGTAGTTTACTTTGGGAATAGTTCTAGGAATAGTGATTTTACATATGTATGAGTGTGTGTATATGCATATATGCATATTTACATATAAATGCATCACTATGAATTCACTTATAATCTATACCGTTTCTGTAGGGAGAAAGGAGCTGTAGTGGCAATAGCAGAGGGAAATGGGTGACATTCACACGGAACAGATCCCACTTGGTACTAATTAGCAAACAGGGACCTTTGAAGTGCTTTGGGGAAACACCTTGAGACAGTCTGTCTGATGGCCATGGTGGCTGGGCGACTCTGTTCTGAGTGACTGCCAAGGTTGGACTGCTCCTCTTGGACTTGCAGTCTTGAGAGACTTAGCCTCTCTCTTTCACCTGTGACAGTGAGTAAGTTTTGAAGGAGCATGTGAAGGACACTGGAAATCAGTTAGATGATTCCATCTGTGCATTCATAAGAACCTCAGAGATAACTGAAAAGAAAAATCTCAGCTTGGCCTTGGGGGAAAAGGCACAAGCATCCTTCAGCAAAGATCTCAATTAAGGAAAACCTTATCGTGTTGTCTGGCCCTGTGCTGAGGCTTGGCCAGGAAAGGCTTTTCAGGTTAATTTAAGCGGCAGAGTGGCTATAAAAAGGTTTGAGAGCTGCTGTTGCTGATCCCACAGAAGGAGGGATGGCCTCTCCCGGTGTGACCTCAAGGGCAGCGAAAGTTCAGGCTGCCCTGATTCCCCCTCCAAATCCTGCAAATAGCCTTGATTAGGTGCTGTGCATTGAGCCCTGTCTTTAGGAAGCCTCAGTAAACAAATCTATACCTCACCTGAACCTATTGCTAATCCTCTCTGTGAATTCAAGCAGAATGAGTCAGGCAGCCCTCATGAACCTCTTACCTGAGATGATGGAGGAAATCGCAGGTAGGACTCCTGGGAAAGACTAAGCAATAGAGGGTTGGCATTACTTATTTGCACATTGCTGTGGCCAGCTTTCCTGACATCTAACCCAATGGTAGGAAGATTCCTTTGGGTTAATGATTTCAAAATATTGCAGTCCACTATAGGAGAAAGACATGGTGAATGTATGAGGCACAGACTGTTCACATCATAGTAGACCAAGAACTCAACGTTCATGCTACAAGACTTGGGCTTAGTGGATTTTTCAGAGAAATGGAATTAATTTTCAAACGTTGGTGATATCTCAGAGTGACACTGATAGTTTTCTTTTTTGCTTTTTTTTTTTCTTGGCCAGGGGTGATACATTTTCCATCATTGCTCTCAAAGAAGGATATTAGCACAAGAGACAGTCATTTTGTGTCCTGAAGTCCTGGCCGTTAATGCAAGTCCTTTCACAGACTGCTTCCAGGCTACTTTCCACAGACAGAAGTTGAATGAGCAAAGCTGCTGGCCACATGAACACTGGATTATGCTGTTTAGATCTCAAGCTTAGTAATTTGGATACATTTATGAAGAATCTCCACCTTTCACTGTAGCAGTCAGCTGAATGAGTTCCTGTGTATTTTGTATTTATTATCTGGTCAGTCTTATATGATTAAGAACATGAACACTGGCACACACCCATGATCCCAGCAGTCAGAAGACAGAAGCATGGAAGATCAGGAGCTTAAGGTCATTCTCAGCTACATTAGGGTTTGGAGCTAGCTTGGGATAGATGAGACTTTGTCTCAAAAACCAAAAAAAGAAAGCAAAAGAATAAGGAAGAGAGAAAAGAAGAGGAAAAAAAATGTATTTAGAGCAACAACTAATTCACAGTGTATTTTCTCCACATCTGGATGTACAGTATATCTTCCCTTGAGTATTATATCAGCTGTATGATGTCGTGGCTTCCTTCATGACACTTTTACACATGACTATCAAGTACTTTGATTGTATTCAAACCCAATAACCCTCTTTTATGCCCTCCATCTTTCTTCCTCTTCTACATTTTAATAGATTCCTTATTACCTTCATGCCCATCTAAAAAATTCTTTTCTTTTTACTCCAAATTTCAAATATTTGTGAAAATATATGGCATATGTCTTCCTGAATCTGATGGATATACTTAAATAATGATCCATCCATCTTGAGGCCAATGGTATAACTCTAATCTTCTTTATAATTGACTAATACTCCACTGTGTGTATATGCACGATTTCTTCATTTATTCATCTATTGATAGACATCTAGACTAATTCCATAGCTTAGCTATTGTAAATAATGCTGTAATAACTGTAGCTGTTCATGTTCTTGGATGCTTTTGGGTAAATATCCAGGAGTAATAATGTGAATCATAAAGTTGTCCTATTTTTATTATTATTGTGTATGTGCATTGTAAGAGAAAGTGTATATATGGAGTCAGAGAGACATTTTGCGGAGTCAGTTTTTTCCATGTACGATTTCCAGGGATTGAGCTAGGTTAAATGTAATTGTCTCTTCTATATATTCAGTTTCACAGCAACATTTCTTAAATAGATCACCTTTTCTTGAGAATCAGATCTCTTTAGCTATGTAAACTTATTTCTAGTCCTCCTGTCCTGTCCCGCTGGTCTATGTGTCTATTTTTATGGCAGTACTGTGCTCGCTTTTTGACTACAGCTTGATAACATACTTTGATGCCAAATGCTCGTGATATCTAGAGCACTACTCCCTCTTTTTCAGGATTGCCTTGGTCCTTCCATGTGAGCTTTAGAGCTGTTCTCCTATCGCCACACTTGATCCAGGTCAAAAGGTCAAGAAGTGATTTGATTTTTTTTCTCTTTCTTTCTGATGAATGTTGTAGACTGTTGTGAGGTTAAAATTTTAAAATCAACTTGACTGGATCTAGAATCAGCTTGGAAAATGTCTCAGGGTGCCCAGAAAGGTTTAAATGAGAAGAAAAGATGCATTCTGTGTAGGGGTAGTACTAGTCCCTACACTGGGATCTTGGAATAAAGAAAATGGAGAATGCAGTTGAGTGCTAGCATTCACCCTTCTCTACAGAGACATTGTGACCACCTGACTCATATTCCTGCCCACATGCCTCCCCACCATGATGGATTGGACGCTGCAATTCTGAACCAAGATAAAGATTAAGGGTAAGAAGAGGTTGATCTCTCACATACAGTCTAGATAATGCAACTTACCTCTTAAGAGCAATCATATAAATTGTCAAGAAACTAGGGGTGGAAATCTACTTGTTACTCTAGTTCTAGTTCTTTTGCCTATTACACATCATAGTCCTAGCCTCTGTGGATGACACAAAGATAAATAAAATGCTATTTTTGCTCTATATGCTGGACGGCTGAAAGAAGGAAGATGGACAATTACAATAGAAGGAAAATTTAATCACATTAAGGATGAATAAGATTGAATTGTGACCATAAAGAAAACAAATGACAACATGCATTGGTGAGTGGATAGTGAAAAAGGAGCCCTTATTGACTGCTAAGAGGAACCTGAGCAGCCTTCATGAAAATCAATATGGAGAATGCACAAACAGAAGGGCTGGGAGGTGGCTCAGTCAATAACATCACACAGCATGTGCTGAGTTTGAAGCCCAAGAATCTACATAAAAAGCTGGTCATAGAAGTTCACACTTGTAGTTCTAGTGCTAGCGAGGCATAGGCAGGAAGCTCCCTGGGGCTTGGTAACCAGGTTCTACAACAGACCGTTTTTCAAGAAGGAAAGTGAAGAATGATTGAGGAAGACTCAGAACGGTGACCTCTGGACACAAGCGCATGCACGATCATAGAAGCTTTCCCACCGATATGAACAGGTGTATGCATACACTATACAGGCATGTGAAAAAAAAAATTCTAAGGGGTCTTAAGTCAGCACAGCATGAAAATACTTGCCTGTGTATGTGTGGGTGCGTTCATGTATGTGTGTTTAGATTATAAAACTAGGAAGGATATTGTAAGACGGGAGAAGGATACCTTGGGGAATGTGAGGAATACAGGGAGTAATGGAATATTTGTAGTAGGAAAGCAGAAAGAGAGACTAACTGGAAGAAAACCTGGAAGCAGCTGGAGGGAGGGAATGGGGGAGTGACTGCTCAGTGGGGGAGAGAGCTGAATGTGAGCACGGTACAAAGTATAATGGCAGACATGTGAAGATGCCGTGATAAAACCATTGCTTAGTGTGCCAATTTAAGAAGTCAGTGGTAACACAAAGCAAAAAGACCAAGACTCAAATGACAGGTGTCCTCCAGTTTGAAGCTTTACTAAAGGTGTAGTCACTAGCCAGGTGCTTCTAATACTGCAAATAGAAAATCAAACCTACGAGTTACTATTCAGGGCTGTCACAGATTATTACAGTTTCCTATCTAGATGCTGGAGCTCAAATGTGTTTCATTTGCCCCCTGCCTTTCCTAACCCCCAGCAGTGCCTCATGTGGGATTTGGGCCTAGCCAATGTTTTTCAGTGACTAGGACATGGCAATGTGAGTGGGGAGGTAACCAGGCCACTCACTCCTACCACTGTCTCACGACTGGACTTTCTTCTTGTGCCCATCTTCTGTTTATCTTCATGAGTTCCAGTTCCAGCCATAGTGGCTCTGATGAGGCCTTTGTGTCTGAGTGTCTGTGGCTGTTTCTGGTATTCTCCCTGATGGCCTCTCTGGGGACCCTAGATTCTCCCTACTAATCAGTCTGATATCTACCATTCCTGCCTAGTCAGAGCCACCCTGGGTCCTGTGCTGCTGCAAAGCCTTCTCCTGTCACCATGTGTCACATTGTGACACAGCCTATATGTCTATCTAAGTATGTTCTGATAATTTGTCCTTATATGATCTCACTTTGCTGCATTAGTAACTAAAAGCATTCTAGTCTAATTTTCCTCTTCAATTTGATTGTGAACTCTTTGGAGAAGTGGAGCCATGTATCAGACACTCGGCCTAATGGGCTCTAGCAGGCAGGGTATGGCTAACATGGCTCTGGCAGTGCTGTCCCTTCCCCCATTCCCTCTTTCTTGCTAAAATCCATGAAATCACATTCCTACAGCTAGTCACCAAGGACTAGTCCCTTATTTCCTCACTTTCTCCTCCTATGAGTAACTATCAAGTTCCAGATGGACACCTTAATTAACCTGTTCAAACAAACTTAAACACTTTGTCCTATCACAGGGCTTCCCCCATACCTTTATAAATCGCCATTTCCTATATGGCATGTCTGTCTCCTCTCTATGCCAAGACAGTCCTTTGTTGGCCCTTCCCCCTCTAGTACAAACACCCTTTTTCTCTCTCCCTTGTTCCCTTCCCCATCTTTCTCATGCCCTATCTTCTGTATTTGACTCTTATTCCCTGCCCTTTGTTCCTCTGGGACAAATAAATCTTCTTTGTGCTGAGAACTTGATCTTGTGGTCCTTTCAAGGCTTAAAGAAGTAGCTCAAAGCTAGATTCCCCAAATTTTTTACTTAGAGATTGAACTCATTCTTGTCTTCATTTCAAAGACAGTCACTCCACTTATTAGGTCATTGCTTACCAGTTCTCCACCCCTAACACTTTACATTTGTATGAGCACAGTGCTGCCTTCCTCTCATTCATTTGGTTTTCCTGAGATAAGATCTCACCATAAGCCTGGAACTCACTAAGTGCCCCAGGCTGGCATTGAACTTGTGGCAATCCCTTGGGCTCAGCCTTCCAAGTGTTTGAATTACACATGTAAGCCACCACCTCACGTTGACTTTTACTTTTAAATTAAAGTGATCTGATAAATGGTAAATGGAATATACCAGATATACGTGTGAGTGTGTGCATGTGAGGGCACGTGTGTGTGTGTGTGTGTGTGTGTGTGTGTGTGTGTGTGTGTGTGCTATTTTAAAAGGAAACAGCATCGGAGATAATGAAGACAGTATAGTATCTGGTTTCTCACTGAGTGTCAGAGAAGCAGTTACCTTCCAACTGCAAATGGAAGTCATCATTAGCAGGTTTTTCTACACCTCCCTGCAGAGCTGGCTGGTGTGCCTGTAATCTGAACATAGCATTTTGCAAAGCAAAGAATGGATGTCTAAGAGGAGGTGAGAAAAGCTGAACGTGGGGGATGGAGCTCCTCAAGGCAGCTTCTGATGAGTCACAGCATGTAAAGGCTGGACCTGCTTCAGAACAGAGGTGTGAAAGCTTTGAAAACAAATTCACCTCTTTTCATATCCTGCTCTGAATGCAGGCATGTGCTGCTGAGAGCCTGCCCTGCACTTCATTGTTTCTAGAATTTTTCTGCTGCCCTCATTGGCTACTTTTTAGTGCAAATTATTTCCAATTTGTAAATGACATAGCTAGGTTGAGAGTATATATTCTGTGGCTCAGAAGGTTATAAAAACGTCTCTTAGTCCAGATAGGCAACTTTTTGTATTTCCAATCTAAAAGGTATATTTCTAATATAATTTCTTCACTCTTTATTAAAAAACTGCTTTATCGATTATTAAAAATAAAATGAAGAATTTGATCTTTAAAAAATTTACAGGATAATTCAAATGTTGGGGGAGAAATGGCTTCAGGACATGTCTTCTTCAAGTCATATATATGTATGAAAGATTAAACTACAGACTATAAAATAATAATAGAGTATAACAATTATAGTTGATTGTCACTTGACAGAATATGGGATCACCTATGATTGTTATTAGGATGAGCAGGTTAGAGACTGGATAGGGATAGTAATGAGGCGTGAGTGGGTTGTGGGCCAGGGATGGGGTGGGAACCTGGGTGTGCTGAACCATTTCCTTTCTGGAGCTTTGATCCCTATTCATTGTTCTCATTCCGCTGCTACTTCAGTCAGTAGGTGTTAGCCACCATTTCCATTTTGCTGATGTTGGAACTGAGGCTCTAAGAGGTGGTTCATCCTGAAACTAAGAGGCAAGTGTGGGAGCGTTTACTGTAGAGTCCATTCAGTGTTCTTCAGCAGAGCTCTGGGAGACTCAGGGATCACTAATTTCCTCTCCGATTTCACACCCAAGGCTGCACAGATGAAGAAAGCCCAAGCACTCAGGTACCCAGACAGTTGTCTTTTTCTAGAGAATGAATGGAGATAAAATGATGACTTTGCCTGGCAATACTACCTATGTTTGAAGATGCTATGCTAGTTACCATGGAGACCGAAAGGCCAATGTAAATTTTTCTTGACTCTTTAGATCAAGGTAAGGACAAGAAGGCAGCTCTCCGGAATGCTAATGGTGGCTATCCATTTAAAGTAAGTCCCTAATCTGCTGTCTTGTATCTCTCCAGCAAATGGGTGAACCACAGAAGGACTGAATTTTTCAGACTAGGTAAATTGTCCTGTTATGGCCCCTCATGATCCTAAAGGCTAGTCCTTCCACTTTTAAGTTGTTTCCTCAAGGTGTGCTATGCCTCAGAGTCCTGTGAAGGGTTTATTGGGGGAGGGGGGTTGTGGGGGAGAGGTGACTCAGTAGGTTTGGAAAACATGTTCTTAGGGTAGTCAGGCAAAAGCACTCAGTGGATAGAGCCCAGGAATCTTTAGGATATGAGCACATGCACAGACGCCCCACATGTAGACATCCATGCTCAGGAAGATAGTATCTCTGTATGCTGAAAACTGTGTGTTCCCAGTTGAATCTTCCAATGTATGAATGCACTTGTGTGTTACCCTGATTTCACATCCAGGCAGGCCTGGATGCTCAGTCCTCTGCCGCAGCAGTGGCACCTAGACATCAGGTCCCGTATATGGCATTCTCCTAAGGGAATAGATTGGACACATTAAGTACATCCAAGAACTGTAGTTCAGTTAGTAGAATGCTCCTCTATAATGCACAAAGCCCTGGCTCTACCTTTAGATGGAGAGAATCAGAGCGTGCACACTTGTAACCTCAGCACTTGAGAGATTTAGGCAGAACAGTCAGTCAGCAGTTCAAAACTACTCTCAAGTACATAAGGCATTTGAGGTTACCCTGGGCTACACAAGAACCCATCTTAATAAAATGCAGAATATAATAAAAACAGCAATGATAGCAACCCTCCTCCCAAAACAAGAACAAAGTTTGGGTAGCCAAGGAATGTAATATTGACATGGGTATAACCATATAAAGGACCCCAAAGCCTCACACCTGTGGGAAAATAGAAAACCCAAAGGCGAGGCTCAGAGGGATGGCAAAGCTTTTCTCTAATGCAGATGCTGAGAGTTTGCGGAGAAACTGTCCACCAGCTATATACCATAAACTCTGATTTATGATTTGTCTGTATGTAATAACCCTCTCCTTGTGTTCAACTACATACAATAACCTAGCCTTTCTGTTCAACTGCTTATAAAAAATATACTGAGCTCCAGGGTGCTGTGACTTTTCCATTAGAGAGTCTGATCCACCAAATTCTAGCATCTCTGTGTGTGTGTGTGTGTGTGTGTGTGTGTGTGTGTGTATGTGTCTGCAGAGCTGATGTCTTCTATACATTTTCTTAATTAGGTTGTGTTTGGGTAATTAGGACACCTGTGTCCTTCAGCTTGCTCAGACATCTCTGTTGCTTCCACTGGGCCCAAAATCTTAGGTTAGACGGAAGTATTGCTGCTACCAGGTTAGGGTGAACCTGGGCCAATGGGTGGGAGCAGTAGCCAGAGTCCAGTCCAGGCAGAAATTACTGAAATACAGATGGGTGTGTGGCCCGTTTTATTCCGTTAATTGGCCACTGAAGTAGAGACTGTTGCAATCCTAATTGTAGACAATAAAGTGGCAGAATCCAGATTTCATCTCAGCTCCTCTAAGAGATTGGTGGTTTAGAGACCACTGTATTCCTTATGTTCTCAGAGACTCTACTTACTTTGTTCCGCACTTATGTCATTTTATGGGGCAGGGTGCAGGAGACCAAGGACCTTCCCATCCATGTACAATAACTTCTAGGGATTCATCTACCCACAACCACAGTGAAGGCATCCAATCTTTCTGGCTACTCTAGCCAGGCTCCAGTTCAAATTGGAAATTGGCTGTTTCTGAAAGAGACCATATAGGCAGAGAGGAGGCTGTCTTCTCTCTCCTTAAGCAGGTACAGCACCGCACCAGTCCTTCCTGCAAGAACTCTGCCTGCTTCTCCTGGACCCATAAGGGAGGAGAACTGTCTGTAGGCAATTTATTATCTATGAACATGGGCTCCTATCCTAAAGAGATTTTAGTCTGAGCACCATTCTGGGATCTGTTTCTAAAAGAATCATGTGTATTAGTCAGGGTTCTCTAGAGTCACAGAACTTATGGATAGTCTCTATATTGTAAGGTAATTTGTTGATGACTTACAGTCTGTCGTCCAACTTTGCAGCAATGGCCAGCAGCTGCTATAAGTGGCAGTCCAAGGATCTAGCAGTTGCTCAGTCCCACAAGGCAAGCAGGCAAAGAAGAGAGAGCAAATCTTCCTTCTTCCAATGTCCTTATGTAGGTCTCCAGCAGAAGGTGTGGCCCAGATAAAAGGTGTGTGCCATCATGCCTGGATCTGGGACTTGCTTTGTCCCAGATGACCTTGAACTCAGAGATCTTCCTGTCTTAATCTTCTGGGATTCATAGCCACTATGCCTCAAGATCTCTATGCCAAGATCCAGGTCAGAAACTTGTATCTCCCAGTCTCCAGATTAGGATCACAGGTGAGCCTTCCAATTCTTGACTGTAGTTCATTCCAGATATAGTCAAGTTGACAACAAGGAATAGCCACGACACCATGTCAGCACCTTTTTATCTTTCTGTCATTCTCTCAGGGGTGCAGGGACTCTTGGGTTTATCCTGAGAGATGGTGGGCCTTGCAATGGGCAGTTTGTCTTAAGTAAGCTTGGAGTGTGAGCCTTGCATTTACTGTATATACACTGGTGCCCCCCTCTCTCTCTTTCTCTCTCTCTCTCTCTCTCTCTCTCTCTCTCTCTCTCTCTCTCTCTCTCTCTCTNTCTCTCTCTCTCTCTCTCTCTCTCTCTCTCTCTCTCTCTCTCTCTCGTGTGTGTGTGTGTGTGTGTGTGTGTGTGTGTGTGTGTGTGCACAAAATAGCAAGCACTGGTCTGCTACCAGAATATTACCAGAATATTTGAATTTATGTCTGTCTTAGTCTAGGGAGAAAAAACTCTTTGATATACCATATTCAAAGCAACAAGGAACTTGGAATGAAGGCAAGTTGATAAAGTGCTTGCCTAGCCAGGGTTTGATCTCCAGCACTGCGTGAAATAAACCAGTCTCGGTGGCACATGCCTGTAATCCCTGCCTTCTGGAGGTAGGATCAGAAGCTGAAGATTATCTCCACCTACATAGCAAGTTCTAGATCAGACTCGAAGATATATGCCTATTTTAAGAAGAACAAAACAGGCTGCAGCAGAGGGAAAGGAGCGGCAAACTGTAATGTCCGGTAGAGCAACCCTGCCTCTCGCCATCAGAACCAGGGACAGACTGAGTTGAAGCCAATTCTCTGACTCCCCCTGTACAGCAACTAGAGCCTGGAGGTCCTGATGACAAATGTATAAGCCCACCTTGATTTGCATAGAGACGAACAGAGTTCAAATCTGGGTTCTTCCAGTTCATCGCTCTGCGCCATAGAGCAAGTTTCCTTGTCCACAGTTAGGATTGTAACAGTCTCTACTCCAGTGGGCAATTACCAGAATCCAATAGGGCACACGCCTACCTGGGTTTCATCCATTTCTGCCTACTTGTAAAGTGTGTGCTTGAACTGCTCTGTAACACAGGCACTGAGAACAGAAATCAGGAAGAAACGAGGTTCCATGTTTATGCAAAGAGTAATAAGACGGGTGACATTTATTTTCTCTTTTAAATGGATTGTGAGAAGAAAAAAACAACTTAATGAAAAAAATGAAAGAGCCAGGAATAATGTTTTCAATTTCCTAGATGAAAAAGTCATTTTTCCCAGATTAAATTGTCTGTTAGTATCTTTCTGCCTGGCCTATCTCAGCTTAAAATTCTTTGAGTACTTTAGAATTTGTTTCTGTCTCAGACATTTTACCACTCATTTTATTTCTAGAATTTGGTAATCATGATTCAATGGATGCTTTCATCCTACTTCCTCTCCATGACCCTCCTCCCTCAGGACTCCATTTCTCCCCACCTTGGCCCCAGAGACAAGGACACTTACTGCTTTGTTTTATGGCTGCCCTGAAAATAGACACCAGCTCCTGCGCAGTGTAGCACACAGAATTTTAATGAGCACAAAGTGAGTGTCTTAGTTCTTTTCTCTGGCAGGAGAAGGTAACGTCAGCCTATCCAGGAAACACTGGATTGATTTTAAGATTGCTCTGAGGGGGAGTAGCTTGATGGTGTGGGTTAGCATGAGGCTGCCCACAGTCTGCCTGCCTGTCTGTCTGTCTGTCTGTCTCTCTCTTTCCTCTCTCTTTCTCTCTCCTTCCCTCTCTCCCTCCCTCCTCCCCCCTCTCCCCCCAAAACATCTCCCTGTGGGTTCCTATACCAGGAGAGAAAGAAACCAGAAGAGAATCCTCAGAAAACAAATGCCTTTCAAAATAGAAGTCAAGAGGCCAAGGGGGCATTGCTGTTTTTTTAAGGCTTAAATTGAATGTAGCAAGTATAACCCTAGAGTTTAAATGATAATAGCTACTTAGTGTCCAACTCTAAGATTTTCTTTCTAATTTTAGGCTTTGCTTCATTTGATTAAAACGGAGAGTAGTTGTTTCCACATCACCCTTCTGTCTCTCTGTCATACCATCTCCCTCTTACACATTTCTTTAGGATGAAGGGCACTATATTAGGCTTTACGGAATCCCAGAATCTAGTGTGTAAAAATCTAGTGTGATGATCTGGCAGGCAAAAGAGGTGATATTCAAGATACACTGTCTAATATCAAAGCTGTGTAGGCACTCTCTGTACCGGAAGCCAGACAACAAATGAAGAGTGAAAATCCAGCCCCAGTGTGTAACTACATGGACCCAGCACATTCCTCTCTCACCACCTGTCTACAACACAGATGTTCATGTTGCTTTCACATTGTTTCCTTCACAGTCATTTGATTTCCTGTTTTGCAGGCTTCTATTTCAGTTTGCCAGTTTAGCTAGTGATTAATGAGTTAATTAATTAGCAAAGATTTTTAAAGCCTGATGAACAATATGCATACTATTTACTGCAAGGCTGAATAGTATAAACTCGAGCTCATTCAACTTTTTACCACTCTTGTAAAAAGCAAAACAAAACATAAGAGCTTCCAATTCAGTGCTGTGACTTCAGACATTGTGTTAATTATTTTAGCCACTGACCTACTGACCTTAGTCGCACGAATTTCCATTCAGTTTTAGTTTTTGAGACTGGGTTACACTGGACAGTCTTTGATGACCTGTAACTCACAGTGTAGCTCTAATTAATCTTGAACTCAAGATCCTTTGAATTTCTCCCAACACACTCATCTCAAGTTTTTTACTCCTTGAGTTATTAGTTGATTTTAGTTAAACAATTTTCTGCTGGAGACAATTTCCAATAAATGTTTTGAAGTAATGACCATTACAGTCAGCATCTCTGTGATTACTCTGAACTTCACTATATGGAAGCTTAGTAATGTTTATGCTCCATGAGAGACACACAAAAACATGCCCTGTTTTTATTAATCCTGTAATTTATGCCCTGTAAATTTTCATCAAAAGACTTTATAATGGACAGAAACTTGTGATTCTTAATGCCAGAAAGAGCTTCAGATGTGTCAAATAAGTGTTTCAGAAGTTACCGTGTCTGGGATGTGAAGAGAAAGGTGTCGTATGGGTTTCCATAGGCCATAACTCCCAATAAAAAAAGGTTCAATTTTAAGGTGACTTTCAAGGAAGTCATGGCCTTTGTGGAGCCCATCCTGGACTGAAGGAAGGCAGCCCCATATAGAAGCGGGTATGTTTTCCACATTACTCAGTTAGTACCGACTATGCAGGCCTGACGTGGGTGTCAGTGCCTATGAAAGAAACTGTAAACCTGGAAATAATAACATAAATACCAGGCTTAGAAAAAACTGTGTTTAATTTATAAAGAAATAGAATATTTCATAATATCCAGAGGTTTTGAAACCAAAGATCACTGAAGCATTTATTTTACCACTCTGAAAAATGAGAAAAATAATCTGATTTGGTAAAATGATTAACCAAACCAGGGCACAGGATTACACCAGGGCCAAATAAAAGGGCAAACAGGACTCAACATGTATTGAACAGCACAGGCTGGAACAGCATGAACTTTCATCTTTCTCTTTCCAATAATTAGGCAAAGAAAAAGGAAAACTGTGTCAACCTGCATTCCATGTAACAGTGTTCGAATTATTCTAATCTAGATGGAAATATGAATAGATAACCATTTGATGAACCTAATAAAGTGAACAGGGGCCCTCATGTAAAGCCTGGAAGGAAATTGATGTGATATAACTCACTTTCTGCTTCATTAAAGATTAACTCATTTTTATCTATCCTTTTAATCTACATTTGAAAGACAAATGAAGGTCACAGAGAACAAACAGAAAGAAAGAAAAAGAAAAGAAAAATTAAAGAAAGCCAGAAGCCTGCCCCCCACACACATGTTAACAAGCAAAAATAATGTACTGTTGATTGGCTGTCCTTTGTGGATGGAAGTAGATGAAAAGCCTCGTAAGGGCATTTAAATGTTTTCGGGGTGGCTTTTACTCTGTCAGAACCTATTATTTTGAAAGGGGGTAGAAATATATAGACTACAAATATCTAACTGATGAAAAGTTGTACTTGAATTATCTCTAAGTATTCTAGGAGTCACAGAATAGTTAAACATATATCTGTTTAGGCGTAATTTCCAATCAATAGTAGCTGTTGCTTGAGTTATCATTTGCCCATAATCAGAAAAGGACTAGAGTTTGTGTCAAACTTCTCTAAACTTCAGCAAGAGAACAAGAGACTAAAGAAAATAGTCAGGATTGGTCCTATGATGGTTTATCTTTTCATGTCACAAGACAATATGGAAGTAATTAATTTTGTACTGATTATTCAAGAGTCAAAATTAACTTTCCTTTTGACTGATTGGGCAAATTGAGTATACCTTTAACAAGAACTGTATTCTTGTCATTGTTGCTAAGATGCTAGTTTGTATATTGCACTTGTAAGGTGTGCAGTACATACATAGAGTATCATGATCTTTCAATATTAGCTATCACCCATCTTTACCATGAGAGCTCCTTCCAAAAGATAATACCATTGTGGTTACAAGTTATTGGCTGAGGGTAAGCCATGTAACTGTACTCTCATGCTCCCCGTCTAATCTATAAAATAGTAGATCAAACTGAATGATCTTTAAAGCTTAGCCTAATAGTCTTTATGAACCCATCTGCCAGTGAGCCCTACATGCCCAAATTTGAGAGATGGTGATGCACTTGCTGTGTTTCAAATCCACTGAAG
Source organism: Mus pahari (assembly GCF_900095145.1). Lineage (NCBI taxonomy): Eukaryota > Metazoa > Chordata > Mammalia > Rodentia > Muridae > Mus > Mus pahari. The sequence continues at coordinate 17,000,823 of NC_034593.1, read as the reverse complement.
TGTGCATGCTTTAATACAACATGGCCTACCAGTGATTTCTCTCCCACAACCATTTGTCTTCCTTGGTTCCAGTTTCAAGTTCTCAGTTTAACACTATGAATCTCTCAGGGACTTGTTGGGCTGATATCAGGGCTGGTCCCAGACTCAGGAAGACAGAAACTCTTGGTGGGAGTGAGCCCTGGCTCTGAGACATAACAAACCCTCATGCTGGAGTCACGCACTCATTTAATTCTAGCACATGGGAACTTGGGGCTGGAGGATATGGTAGGCATACTAATGTATTAAGACCTCGCTTAAAACCAAAACCAAAATAAAAAACCGAAAACTAAACAGAAAAAGGAATGCCCCAGAGATGACAGTGACAAGTTTAATTTCTGAAGTCGCTACTGATTCAACTGTGTGCCCTGACGGCTTGCAGGATATATCACAGACACGAGGCAGTGTATCAGGGGGTTTGGGAGAGACCATGACACCAGATTAACTCTATTGCAACTTGCAATTTCCAGCTATTCACTTGAAGTTAAAAGGTATTCCGTAAGCCTTCACAGCCTCTCAATTTAACCCATATAAGTGGAGCCTTTCCCTCATCCAGCCTTTAGTCAGCTCTGGTTTTTTCCCACACGCTCTGTTCTTGTTGCCCTCACCTTCCTGTTTGGTTTCGGTCCTGAGAACAAGGGGCTGAGGTGTATATTTTACACACGAAAGCAGACCTGGCCTCCAAGTTCTCCCAGCAACCCTCAGTCCCTATCTGGCATACCCTGTCCTGAATGCTGAACTTCCCAGCCCAGGGGCTGGCTACCCTTCCCCGAGAGGCTCCTCCCTATATAATTTAGACTCTGGTCTGTCTTTTTCTCCTGTTTTCTCTCTGCATGCGCATCCTTTTCTCCTTTTCTCTGCTCCCAACTCCACTTTCCCCATGATGACTTCCCTGGGGTCAATGAACTTGCTCACCCAAGAGCAGCTTCCCAATAAACGTGACTTTAATATAATCTAATCTGCTACATATGAAGCTAGAGACACGAGCTCTGGGGGTACTGGTTAGTTCATATTGTTGTTCCACCTATAGGGCCACAGACCCCTTCAGTTCCTTGGGTAATTTCTCTAGCTCCTCCATTGGGGGTCCTGTGTTCCATCCTAGTCGGCCATCATTGGGAAGAGGCCTCTTGGTCTTGCAAACGTTATATGACCCAGCACAGGGGAACGCCAGGGCCAAGAAATGGGAGTGGGTGGGTAGGGGAGCAGGGCGGGGGGTAGGGTATAGGGGACTTTTTGGTATAGCATTTGAAATGTAAATGAAGAAAGTATCTAATAAAATAATTTAAAAATATATCATCTAATCTGGCTTAAATTAGCTCATTTATTGGTGGCAGAGAAATAAGCTTTCAGATGGTGCTGAATCCAGGAGAAGTTGAATCCCCAGCCCAATGGCCCCGTCTTTTCTGGCCACATGGCGACCACTTCTGAGTCTCTCTCCTTCTCCACTGGATACATCATTTCTTCAGACTCTGTAAATACCCATCCCCGCCTACTGCCTATGGAGGGCCCAGGACCCTCCGGGCTCTTCCTGCTGAGTTGAGGTTGCACCAGAGTTGGCCCCTTCTGAACAAAGACCAGGTTTTTGTTTTAGGGGAAACCTTTGACGCAGAAATGCCTTATCTGGGGTTACCACACCCGCATAAACCATTCCGTCTCAGACTATGAATTGGGACGCCAATTCAACAGTGTTTGGATCTCTGGAGAATGCTGGGAAGATGGGTGCCAAGGGATCTAAAATACAAATTTATTCAAATTGGTCTGAATTCCCTGTGTCCAGTTTTTTTTTTTGTTTTTTNTTTTTTTTTTTTTTGGTTTTTTTTTTTTTTTTGGAAGCCGTGCTGATCTCCCACTCACCCTTCACCGCACTGAGCACAAGGCTTCCGGTGACACTAAGCCCCGCCCTCCTCACCTAGCCTCCCCGCCCAACCCCCACCCGCCTTTTTTCTTATGTGGTCCCAGCATCAGCAAAAGCAGCAGTACCAGCTAGATGTACAGTTCAGAACAGATAGCCAGAAACAGATATCGTCTAACCCTTAGTTAGTAGGTGCTTAGTAGGTGCTGTCCTCAAACCTGTCAGAGAATATGGCACATTACTTAAGATGGTTAAAATGACAGAGACTCCCAAATCCTAGCAGTGACACGCCCAAGGTCTCCAAGAAGATACAGACACAAGAAAGGACTCCACCCGGATTGTGGTATGATAGCTAATGAGAAAACCATTGCCTTGGCTACTACTGAGGCCTAGCCTAACTGTGAGCAAATAGGGACAGCTGAAATGCCACCTGTTGCTTAAGTCAAAACAAGGTCAGTCTCCCAAGTTTCTCCTCCACAGGAAGGCCTTTCAGATTTGTTGGGCCTGACAGCCAAAGATTGATCCTGCTCTGGGACCTGAGTCCTTATAACAAAGCCATCGATATAACAGGAACCTAGTAGAGTGACTGTCTGGGTGGTAATGGGTAAGTCTATCATTTTAATTGACACATAGGGTGTTTAGATATATCCTTCCCAGGTCTCTGAGGGGGTTTACATTCAGTGATCAGCCATCTATGTTTCATGGTAAATGATTAAATAGGAAAAGTTTATGTCACGTCTGAGGATATAAAAGCTTATAAGAAACTCTCTGAAGGTCTAGGCAGGTGTTTTGAGGTGGGTAAATGAAATTATGGTGGATTTGTCCTTTAGATAGGAAGTTTCAGGGAATCCATTCAAATCTGCCTCCCCTAGTCAAATGTTCTCAAGATAAGGACTGTGGATTAATAGCCTGTTTCCCCTCCCACCTGCCCTTTCTTGAGAAGAGGATCTACTTCCCTTTCCTTGGTCTTAGTACCCCCACCCCTCATCTAACTACAAAGACCATGGGCCTAAGAGTTTCAAATGAACACCCCACAAAAATTTTTCTCCCAAAACTGTATCTCCTACCCCAAAGACCCACGGGGTTCTCTCAGAATCTGCATCCAGGAAAGCTCCAAAATAGGTATCCACGGGTGCAGTGGTTCACCCTCACAGACTGCTTCAACTGCTGTACATGCCTACCCCAAGGTGGTCCCACAACCTGGACAGCAGTGAAATCACAGACTTCGGACGTTCCAGCATTTTGTCCACGCTTCAAAACTGCACTTCAATGTCAGCAGGCAGTAGTAAGATGATTACACTACCCTCATTCATTTATAATCAACAAAAGGCTGATTTCAGACCTTAGGATACAGGGACAGAGGTACATGCTTTACATACCAAGGCAGACCTGGCCTCCAGGTTCTCCAAGCATCCCCCAATCCTTACATGACACACCCTGCCCAGCACCCTGAACTTTCCAGTTCAGGGACTGAGCTACCTTTCTTCTAGAGGCTCCACCCTATATAATCCAGACATTTTTTGGTCTCCTTTTGTCTTAGTCAGGGTTTCTATTCCTGCACAAACATCATGACCAAGAAGCAAGTTGGGGAGGAAAGGGTTTATTTGGCTTACATTTCCATACTG
>NC_034593.1:16990255-16997086 GCF_900095145.1 Mus pahari | reverse complement strand
TTGAGTTCCAGTCCTGCATCCTTGGGTGATCAAAAGCAGTATGGAAATGTAAGCGGAATAAACCCTTTCCTCCCCAACTTGCTTCTTGGTCATTATGTTTGTGCAGGAATAGAAACCCTGACTAAGACACCTTTCTTCTTCTATTCTTCCTCCTCTTTTCCTCCTCTTCCTCTTCTTTTCTTCCTCCCCCTTCTCCTCCTCCTCCTCCCCATCTTCTTTCTCTGCATGCACATTCTCTCTTTCTCTCTCTCCCTCTTACCCCTCCTTTCTCCATGGTGACATCCCTGACCTTGGTCTTTGAGGCCAGTGAATTCATCCACGGAAGAGCAGCTTCCCAATAAACCTGCCTTTAATGCAATCTAAATTGGCTCATTCACTATTGGCAGAGAAATAACCTATCATTATCGACCTTGTTTTCTCTATTATCTGGAATGAACCCTACAGGTGTCACTCAGTCCAAACCCTCTGAGTCCTAGTGATGGCTACCAACTCCAAACTTCCCCCTAACATTCCCCCCTCCCCCATGGGCATGGCTCTGAGAATGCCCTTCACACTCAGGACTAGTCGCAACAGGCTTTGTCCACTGCACTTGTACAACTTGCTTACATGGAAGAGGGTTTTTAAAACTCCATGTTCTCATCCTTTCCTCTAACTCATGACTGAAACAGAACCTCCAGGGGCAGGGCTCTGCCTTCCCCCAGGTTTGTGGGGGACTTCCAGGCCGCTAGATAAGGCATGCTAACTCTGAACTAGATGAGAGATTGGCCAACTCATTTCACAAAAACACACAACATAAATATTTTGGGCTGAATATTCTCAGTTCACAACTACCCTACAGCATTTCCATTTGAGCTTTGCTATTAGCTACAAAAGCACCCACTGGATGACAGACAAAATATACACATGTGTATGCAAATGAGTGTGGCTCTGTCCAAAATGGCTTTACTTATAATGGATGATGGTGGCTATAGTTCACTGACCTCTAAGGCATACAATTATTTAGCTTGGTAAAAGTGAACAGTGTCCAAAAGGTTACCCTGCACTTGGTTTGTACTTGTGGGACAAACTAATCAATAAAAGAACCCACTGAAGTGCTCTTGTGGCATCCCACTTTAAAAGAGAAGGTCACACTGTGGCATTACAGGAGGTTCTTGAATAAAGTCACACTGGCAGGTGGAAATTCTTTTAAAATTCTTTTCTAATATTAATTAATAAATTAATTCACTTTACATCCCAATATTAGCTCCCTCTCTCTTCCTAGTACCCCCCTACCCATTCACACAGATCCTCTCCACACTTCCCCCTCCCCTTCTACTTTGAGAAGGGGGGCCTACCCTGCATCATCAAGCCCCCCAATATCAAGTCACTGCTGGACTAGGAGCAGCCTCTCCCACTGACCAGATAAGGTGGCCCAGCTAGGGAAACAAGACATGTGGAAAATGTCCATGGCCTGTGTAAATGGAAAATGGAAAGCATGGGACTCCTTACTGAATTCATATGTAGCCTGCATATATTTTGGTTTTCTGTTTACAGATTATACTTGACTTAATTGGCTCCCGAACAAGAAAGGGTTGGCTGAGGAATAATTTGTGAATTTTTAAAACTTTCTGAATAAACGCTGTTTCTGAAGGCGGAGAAGAACCAGGAGTTAGTCACACTAAGGTTCCATTGAGTCCCAAGCTCAAACTTAAGTTACAAACCCCTTAGAAAGTGGAATTTAGCCTTCCAACTGAACTGTCTCTCTGCACTTTTCCGTTTCCTGGGCTGGGTGGGTGAGACTGACTGCACTTTGTCGGCAGGATCAAAGTACATGAAAAGTCCCTGAGAGGAAACAGCTGTTCTCCTGAGTCCTGCTAAAGATCCTCAGAATTTCCAGGGAAATATAAACTTCCTGAAGGTCCCATGGGATCTCCCCTTAAAATGCCAAGGTTTTGTTTATGCCTCTAGTAAGTACAATCATGGTGGGGATGGGTGGTTCTGTGAGAGACAGAGGTATGCTACAGACAATAAAGCACTTTCCAAAATGAATTGAAATGAATGGTATGGAGGGGGGTGGGCAGCATTAAGATTAGAACAGTCATTTCCCTCAATTCTTTGACTTGTTCCTTCAAATATGCAACTCTGTTGACATCAAAGGCTCCAGTAACTAAGGCAAGCTTGTTCTTTCTGGCTACTCATTGTGGATAGGTCAATGAGGGACTGATGAACTGCTCTAACAAGAAACAGAGCTACAGTGGCGTGTTGACTTGAACCGATAATCAGTGAATTCAGTTTCTAAAGTACTTTTTAATTGATTTATTAATTTAGGAAAACATCTCAGTATCACCATAAATTGTGAAGGCAAATATCAATAGGTTCAGGGAGAGGGCAGACCTAGAAAGTCATGTAGAATTCATCTGAGGGTATGGAAAATCTATTAGCTGGCTTGCATATTGCAGGAGAGGAAGTTTGCCTAAGATGCTCAATGCATTGTTTTAACTAAGAATACCAAAGTGTCTTAGACACTAAGCAACTCATCTTGGGAATCAGTGTCCAATCATTGTTGTAGACAGATAGGTAAGTCACCATTGTTTTTAAAAATCTGGTATCCACCTGTCATACCCGAGGGCACAGGGCAGAATGAATGGCTCAGTTTTAAAATAGTAGTGACTAGTTTCTGAATTGTTTTTCTAGACATTTCAAGGACTTGGATGAAATATTTCAGTCAAAGAAGCATGGCATGGTCAGAGAGCATAGGAACTAGAAAGAACGTGTATACTTTCATAGGCAAAAAAGAAGATACATAAAGGACACTTTCGGAGTTGGAGAGATGATTCTGTGGGAAAAATGTAGTTTCTGAGCAAGTATGAGAATCTGAATTTGAATACCCAGAACCCATATGAAAGTCAAATATCACTCAAGTATCAATTTTCTCATAATTCCTATGAGTAGTTGGGAAGTGGAGACAAGAAAATTCCAGGAAGGTAGAGGGCAAACTAGTCTGGCATGTGTAGAGGAACAAGAAGGAGACCCTGTTTCAAGGAAGGTAAAAGGTAGGAACTGACACCAGAAGGTGATACCTGCAATGACACACTTGTGCTTATATTAGCATGCAGTGGGTTGTCCTGATGCTGCTTGTAGTATTCTAATGGAAATTTGGGCTCCCAAAACTGATTGTACCCGAGAAGAGAAAGTCCGAACATAGATTCTGTCTACAGTTAATTGCATTTGTTAAATAAGATGCTAATAATAGTCAGTAGCTGGGCAGAAGGGACAGAGGTAGGTAGATTTACCAGGCTTAGGCTTGGAGTCAGAGAAGAGGAAGAAGAAGGAGAACGTGAGGAGAGAAGAAGGTAGAGCCACCATGGGTTAAGGGTCAAGAAAATGTGGACCTGAGGCCTGCCCAATTGGAGTTAAGGGCAGCTCTGCTATTTTATAGGTCAAGCTGATATGTCAAATGAAGCACTGTAAAGATACTGTGTGTACTCAACCTGTAACTTGACTTCTTGGACTATTTAAAGAACAAACTGTTAATTTAGGGCTGGAGATTGACACCCATGTAAAATGTTGCTGGTGACCAGCTTTGCTCAAGGTTCAGTGAGAGACACTGTCTCAAAGGACTAAGACAGTGATTGGTAGAGCAGGACCCAGATGTCCATTTCTAGTCTGTGTATGTGTGTAGGCATACACATCTACAATTCATATGTGTATACATGACATACCTATATTATATATGTAGACATGGAGACAAGCCTTATTTATTAAATTGTAAGTTGTGAAACACACATGAATAAGCAATGGAAAACATTTTTTTCTGTTCTACAGAAGCACAATTTTTTTTCTTTTTTTAAATTATTATTATTTTCTTTATTTACATTTCAAATGCTATCCTGAAAGTTCCCTATACACCCCCCCCCCCCCCACCTGCTCCCCTACCCACCCACTCCCATTACTTGGCCTAGGCACAGAAGCACAATTTTTAATGGGAGACTTCACTGTATGACACATGAAGATTCCATTCTATTTGTTATTTGATGTGTGAAAAGAAGGTCGATTTTTTTTTTTCTGTTAGCTTCCTTCTTGCAGAATTAACATGAATGCTGCCTTTGAGCAGTGCTTACCAAGTTCTAGTTTCTGCTGAGTGTATTAATGGTGTGCTAATACAATTCTCCTTTAATCTTTTCAGGAGAGAGTTTTATCAATTTCTTAATTGACTTACAAAGTGCTTCAAAATGAGGAGTAATAAACACATGCAAATTAATTTCTTTTCTATCAAACAATAAAGTCCATTGTTCAGAAGAAAAATTTGGCTTAAACTTTGGCAATATATTCTCTTCCATCTTGCTTGTATTATTATCTTTTTTTGTGTTGAATCTTGTTTTTTTGACCATAGGTTAAAAAAAAATATATATATATCTGCAAATCCCCACTGAGAAGTATTTTTGTCTTGTTGAATGCTTTAGTCGGGATTCTCTAGAATCACAGAACTTATAGAATATCTCCTTATATTGAGGGAATTTATTGTGATGACAAAGTCTATAGTCCAACTAACCCTAGAACAGTCAGCTGTGAATGGGAAGTCACAGAATCTAGTCGTCGTTCAGTCCCATGAGGCTAGTTGTTTCAGCTGATCTTCTGTAGAAGTAGGTTCCAACAGATGTTATTTGTTGGCAAATAAATGCAATCAGGCAAAGAAGAGTGAATCTTCCTTCTTTTGATGTCCTTATATTGGCCTTCAGCAGAAGGTGTGGTCCAGATTAAAGATGTGTACCACCACACCTGGATTTGGGACTTGCTTTGTCCCAAGTTATCCTTGAACTCAGAGATCTCCTTGCCTCAATCTCCTGAGATTAAAGGCATGTATTATTACCTTGCCTGGGCCTAAGCTTCTCATGGCCACTATGCCTCAAGATCTCCATGCCAAGATCCAGGTCAGAAATTTGTGTCTTCCAACCTCAATAGCTGGATCACATGTGAGCCCTCCAGTTCTGGATTGTAGTTCATTCTAGATATAGTCAACCTGACAATCAGGAATAGCCATTAGAGTTGACTTATAGATTTTACTTTTAATTATGTTGTATGCATGTGTATGTAAGCATGGGTGTGGCTACCTGTGGTATTAGATCTTCTAGAACTGGAGTTAGAGGTGATTGTGAGCCATGTGATAAGAGTGATAGAAACTGAACTTGGATTTAATGCAAATGAATTTCATGCTATTAACCATTTAATTACTTCTCCAGCATTGAGCTTATAGCTTTGATTTGACTTTTTAAATCATTTGGTTTGTATTTTTTTCTATCAGAAAACCTTTGATTTTCACCTCCAAAGTTTTGGACAGCTGTGCTAGTGTTGAATGGCTATCTTTTGATATTACTGTCAGATTGAAACCCTTTATGTATGAGTTATTGTTCAGGACTGGCCACATGAGTTTAATGGGCACACTGTTACATCTGTACATCAGCCTGGGCCCTCTCAACTTCTTAGTGACACTGTTGTCAGCTAGGACAATTATAGGAGATACATGTATCCAAAATTTTACATAAAGCCCAGAGAAAAACTTCAGATATATTCAGACACTTTCTTGCGGAAGAGTCTCACACTGATCCTGGAGCCAGGCTGGTATCCAGTAAGTCCCAGAGATCTTTCTGTCCATCCACCCCTACACAGCACCAGGGTTTCAGTAAATCTGCAATGCCTTAAACTCACAATTGATGCAGACTGATTGTTTATGATGATGCCATTATTATTAGAATATGCAGTGTAATTTGGTTGTGGATTAGTAGCTGCACTGACCTATGCTTACTTCTTATCTTGTGTAATAATGTCACAATAGAATTCTGTTGAAAACAAAGTAGTGTTTCACTAGAATTACCTTCTCTGCCACTGCCTCAGCTCATATTGTATATTCATAGGCTTAGCTATAACACTCATCATTCTTTTACCTGCTGTGCAACCTGTAATCTGCTACCCACCTATATTGGGATCAGAATGGTTGTATGAACCAAATGCCCACATCAATTGATAACAAAGAAAATGCTCTATATCCTTGAGAATCTAATGAGGACATTTTCTCAATTGAGGTCCTCTCTTTTTCGATGACCCTAGCTTGTATCAAGTTGATCAAACTCCTATCCAGCAAAGAAATAAAACATAGTGATAGGATTTCAAGATATTTGTAATTTAGACAAACGTGGGCATTTCCATGGTGAGTGTTTAAGAATATGGTTGTTCTGGGAAGGATCCTGTTTCTGGTTCCAGTCATCCAGCACCTTTCCTGCCCAAGGAGGGGTGTCTGCCTGGGAGCAGTCTCAAGGCCTGAACCGGGAGGAAAGCCATCTTTGCTCCTGTGCACTGCCAGGGAGAGGTTGGCCTGCAGAAGTGACACAGCTTCTAGGAGGGGTCCAGTTTCTGGCTCCAGTCACCCAGCACCTTTCCTGCCCAAGGAGGGGTATCCACCAGGGAGGAGTATCAAGGCCTGAGCCAGAAGGAGAGCCATCTTTGCTCTGGTTCGCTTGGGCTCCAGTCTGCACTAGCAAGAGTGTGGACCTCAGAAGCTAAAAAGCTTCAGGACAGACAGAAGCAACCTAACTTCTGGGACAGACCTTATTTCAGGCTCCAGAAATTTGGGCACCTTTGTCACCAGAGCAGGAGAGAGAGTCATATTCTGTCCAGGGTCCCTTAGTGGCTAGTCTGTGCAGGTTAGTGAATAAACTGCAGAGGCAACACATCAAGAGGGACAGGCCCTGTTTTGGACCTACATCTTAAACAAGGAGGCAGATCTGAACACCAGGCCTCTGTGCACCTTCCCTGATAGAGGAGAGCTTCCCTGCAGAGAGTAATCTGACCACTGAG
>NC_034593.1:16971999-16990244 GCF_900095145.1 Mus pahari | reverse complement strand
ATAGGGAACTTTCGGGATAGCATTTGAAATGTAAATAAAGAAAATAATAATAAATAAATTTAAAAAGAAAAGAATATGGTGAAGGAGAAGCCAGAGTATAGCAGGGACTAGAGAGACTGACCTTACTGTAGCTCTGTGAGTGAGATGTGGCGTCAACCTTGTGAAGTAAGAAGTGAGATGGAGATGGAGGAACCATAGGCTCATGAGACTCCTCAAAGATTCCTTATCTGCAGTACACAACCTTAGATCTAAGATATCAAAACAAGTCTGCCTTGAATTAACTCCTTGTCTTCAGGATTTAGAAGAAAGTCAACACCTAAGTTCTTCTGATAGGAGGGTATGGAAAGGTGGAGGAGGCAGGCAGATCCTAGAAGATTCACTGCAGGGCCCTGAGTTACCAAGGAGACAAAGCAGGCTGTTCAGATTATGCAGAAAATAAAGGGTGTACTTATCTTTGGGAATCCTGTTGCTTAGTGTTTCCATAGATAATTCTCAAAGCACCTTGCCCGTGAGATTATTTAAACATAGCACTAACTGTTTCTTTTTGCCTGTAAACTTCCTCAATAAGGAATTCATATTCATCCAATGGAAAGATGATAGAACTGTGGAGCTGTTACCTGGGGTCCTGACTGGACTATGGATCCATTGGCGTCTGAAGGGACCAAAGTCTCCTGTGCTCATAACTGATCATCTATGTATGCCTGGTTTTTAGCAACTAGTAACAATTTAAATTCATTAAAATTAAACAGTTTAATAAAATTACGTTTGTTCGCCAGACAAGCTTCTTGTCAAATGTCTGGCAGAAACCTTCATGTGCCCTGTGGGACCATGTTGGGCAGTGCAGATGAGCAAAAAACTCTACTGCAAAGCACTCCTGGAAAGGAACTAGCTGTCACTGGATTCAAGAGCAAACACAAATTTTACATCCTGAAAGATACTATTAAACATAAGACCCGGAACAAGGGTGGGATAAAATGTGGTCCCACAAGGGATCTGGGGCATGAGAAAAAAAAAATCTCTTTCTGAGGATTAAGAGTCTGGATATTTGAGACAGTAAAATATAAGGCTCTCCTCATTTCATTTATTGAGATTAACCGTTCAAATCAACTCCACACTCTCCATAATCTCTCTGAGAATCTGTCTCCTTAAAAAGGAGTGGCTGGAGTTGACATATTGGTCAAGCAGGGTATGTCCTCATTAATGCCATGGAGACTTGCTGCATGAGTTGTGCTAGTGATGAGTTGGACCTACAAATGCTAAATCCCTCTAGAAGTCCATGGAATGTGACTGCATCCAAAGAAGACAGAGGGAGCCAGGTGCTTATTTCATTCAAAGAATTGGAACACAGAAGCCAAATGCTGATGCTCTGAGTCTGGCTGAGTGAGCCAAACCCACCAACTGAAGGGAATAAAAAAATCCCACAGCAGCTGAGATCAGCCAGAATTCTCACAGTGATGGTGTATGCAAAAAGCAGTGGAAGAAATACAAGCCAGCCAGTCAAATTTTTTTTTTCTTGGAGAAAACAGCTCTCTTTGTGTTCAGCGTCTCCTTTCTCCCAGGGCCTCTGATATGATAATATCTGAATGAGGCAGGATGGGGGGAGGCAAGCCCCACAGAATCAAAGCCAGCCTTCCCCCCAGATAATGGAGTTCTTTTCTTCCTGGGCCAAGCTTTTCTGACAGTCTCATTCTGAGTTCTTTCCCAGGAGGCTCCTCAGTTCCTGAAGCAGTCTCCTGGCAGACCCACCCTGCCAGGCAGCCAGATACATCTGAATACCAGTAGCAAGCAATACAGCTGGATACTTGTTAAAACAGGAGTCACTGCAGCCTACCATGTGTCAGGATCTTTCAGGGCTTTGCTTAGTTGATTCCTCAAAATAAAACAAGAGAGAACCTGCTACATCCACTGGACAAAGAATTGAACTGGGATTCTAAGAAATTAAAGCTTGATTAAAGGCTGTGAAGACAGCTTAGCTGATAAAGTGCTTGGCTTTTGAGCACAGGGTTCTGAACTTGACCCCCACGAACCCATATAAAAAGCTAGGTATGAGCCGGGCAGTGGTGGCACATGCCTTTAATCCCAGCACTTGGGAGGCAGGGGCAGGTGGATGTCTGAGTTCCAGGACAGCCAGGCTACACAGAGAAACCCTGTCTCAAAAAACAAAACAAAACAAAACAAAACAAAACAAAACAAAACAAAACAAAACAGTTAGGTATAGTGATGCATACTTGTAATCCTAATGTTGACAAAGCAGGGATGGGTGAGTACTTGATTTATTGACCAGCCAGTGTAGCCAATTCGGATAGCTGTGGTCCAGTAATAGGACTTTGCCTACAAAACAATGAACAGTTCCTGAGGAAAGGCATCAGATTTTGATTTCTGGCATCTACACAAATGTGCACATGTAGTCACAAATATGTGCCTTCATCCTCACATAAAAATGAACATTTCTGTTGAACACACAGGAATACACACAAACACATTTCCTTGAATCCTTGAGGCATACTTGATGATGAATAATCTTAATCCAGATAGCTATAATATTTAATCTCTGACATTGCCATGACTACACTGCATTCTCAATCCAGTTTAACCATCTTTGAAACTCAAGATCTGCTTCTTTCTGCTATAGGATTTTGTGCTTGGAAGAATCATGAGTGGTAAGGAATGAGAGATAGAATTTAGCTTGTTGAGATTGACAAGATTCCGGAGGCTGGGTCTCAATAAGCCTTTCCACCTTGTTGGTTTTAATCGTAAAACATTCTCTGCAAATTGCTTAAAACTACAAATTTAGGGGTTAGAGAGACAGGTCAGTGGTTAAGAGTACTGGCTCTTCTTTCAGAGAAACCAAGCTCAGTTCCCATCACACACATTAGGATGCTTACAATGACCTGTAACTCATACAATAGGATCCTTTTTTGTCTTCTGTGGGTATTGTGAACATATCTAAACACATACACAAAATTTTTAAAAATTAGAGAATTATACACCAACAGAAATGAGCATAGGTACATGGGATCCAACTTTATATTTTTCCCTTGGGTGTATGTTTTTGACAAGATAGGATGTATAGAATTTCCTGGGGCTGACTTAAATTTATTCAGATAAAATCCACAATGATCAATCAAGTCCAAGACCTTGTTGGTGGTGGTAGTGTCATATAAAAATTTAGTAAAGTTCAACAGATGAGAGGCAAATATGAATACAATGCCTACTTGGGGTAGCTTTAAGATAATTACTTACTTCACATAAAAGCTGACACAGCAATGAATAAGAACCCAAGCTGATTGAAAATGGAAGAAATTTTACTTTTTTCCTTTTTGATTTTAAAATATATTCATTGGTTGTACATATAGATGCCCGTGTAGGCCAGAAGAGAGTGTAGGATATCACAGATCTGAAGTAGCAGGTGGTTGTGTGCTGCCTGACATGAGAGATAGGGACAAAACTCCAGTCCCCTAGAAAGATGATCAGCAAGTACTTTTTGCCATTTCCTCAGCATAGAAAGTTCTTTCTAAGCAGTTATCCTGAAGTTGGGTTATTGTCTATGACTATTGGAACATTTCTGCCCCCTGTGGCTGTCCTGTATGCTTCTCCTGGTGGAGGTGGGAGTACCTACGCAATTGACATCAACCTGCAAAACTTCAGCAGAGTAGAAAGTTTCAACCTAATGCTCAGAAAAATTCATAGGCTTGAAAAAGCCTTTGTTTATAAACTGCATATTTAGGATACCCATATTTAAAGCAATTTTCAATGAGAACTGGAAACTCCATGAACTTATAATAGTCTCAAAACAAGATGCAAAATAAATTTACAGATCAAAATTTCTGATCTTCTTCAGGTATTCTTTTCACACTCTACATACTTTGGTTAGATCAGGAGTATAGTGATAAGTCTAAGTATTTGATTCTTATTGCTATTTGTAGCCTTTTGGAAATAATTCTTGTAGGTCCCTACTACCCAACTGTTTTTAAGTTTATTGAATTCATAGTTTGGACTTAGGAACATTACTTAAGTGCCTCAGGGTACACATAGACTTGGTTTAGCAGACCCCATTCCATGATTATTCAAGTCAACTTTATAAAACAGAATGAAGAAAGGCAAAAAAGATTATGAAGAGAAATAAAGAAATGAAATGCATTCTACGTCTGTCATGGAAAAAGAGGGTTAGAGTTAAAGGCATTAAACAGCAGTGGTTGATCAGAAAGGAGGCAGATACAGATGTCTTTTCAATGAGATTTACTAGAATGAAAAGACCAGAAGGCCGTGATGGGTTTATGATGGGAAACAGGATATTAGACAAAAGCAATGCAATATATGGAGGGACAAACCTGAAGGAAAGGAGAAGTCTCTTTAAAAACCTGAAGAGGAACTTCATCAAGAGTAGGAATAAGAGAAAAAAAAACAGAAAAAAAAAAGAAGAGAGAGGAGAGAGGAAGTAGGAAGGAAGGAGGGAATTGTAGAAGAAAATTTCCCTATACTAAAGAAAAACATGGGTATAAATGTACAAGAAGTTTACAGACCACCAAAGCAATTGAACCAGAAAAATCCCCCTGCCACATACTATTCAAAACAATAAATGTACAGAACAAAGAAAGAATCTTAAAATCTGCAAGGGGAGAAAGATAATAAAGAGAAATAAAGTAACATACAAAGGCAGACAAATCAGAATTATGCCAGACTTCTCAACGGAGACTCTAAAATCCAGAAGGCCCTGGACAGATATCTTCCAGACCCTAAAAGACCAAAGATATGAGCCCAGGCTACTATATCCAGCCAAACATCCAATCACCATAGATTAACAACCCAAAATGTTTCATGACAAAATGAAAGTTAAACAATATCTTTCTACTAATCTAGCCCTACAGAAGATACTAGAAGGAAATGTCCAACACTAGGAGGGTAACTACATCTGAGAAAACAAGAAATTAATCATCTCACAGCAAAACCAAAAAAAAGATAATCACCTACACACAGTACTACCACCAACATCAAAACAACAGGGACTAACAAGAATTAGTCATTAATATCTCTCACGATCAATGGACTCAACTAACCAATAAAAAGACATAGGTTAACAGACTGAATACATAAACAGGATCCATCATTCTGCTGCATTCAAGAAACACACCTCAGCAACAAAGATAGTTACTACTTCAGAGTGCATACCATGTGTGTTCTTTTGTGACTGGCTTACCTCAGTCAGAATGGTATTTTCTAGTTCCATCTATATGCCTAAGAATTTCATGAATTCATTGCTTTTGATAGCTGAGTAGTATTCCATTGTATAAATGTACCACATTTTCTATATCCATTCCTCTGTTGAAGGACATCTAGGTTCTTTCTAGCTTCTGGATATTATAAATAAAGCTGCTATGAATATAGTGGAGCATGTGTTCTTGTTATATGTTGGAGCATATTCTGGGTATATGGCCAGGAGTGGTATAGCCGGCTCCTCAGATAATACTGTGTTCAGTTTTCTGAGGAACTGCAACACTGATTTCCAGAGTAGTTGTACCAGCTTGCAATTCCACCAACAATTGAGGATTGTTCCTCTTTCTCCACATCCTCACCAGCATCTGCTGTCACCTGAGGTTTTGATCTTGGCCAATCTGACTGGTGTAAGCTGGAATCTCAGGGTTGTCTTGATTTGCA
This sequence comes from Mus pahari, assembly GCF_900095145.1. NCBI lineage: Eukaryota > Metazoa > Chordata > Mammalia > Rodentia > Muridae > Mus > Mus pahari. Next base: position 16,984,589 of record NC_034593.1, on the reverse strand, counting down.
TTTCCCTGATGACTAAGTATGTTGAACATTTCTTTAGGTGCTTCTCAGCCCTTCCAGTTTTCTCAGTTGAGAGTTCTCTGTTTAGCTTTGCTCCCCTATTTTAATAGGGTTATTTGTTTCTCTGGGGTCTAACTTCTTGAGTTCTTTGTATATATTAGATATTAGCCCTTTATCAGATGTAGGGTTGGTAAAGATCTTTCCCCAATCTATTGGTTGCTCTTTTGTCCTATTGACAGTGTCCTTTGCCTTACAGAATCCTTGCAATTTTATGAGGACCCATTTGTCTACTTTTGGTCTTAGAGAATAAGCCATTGGTGTTCTGTTCAGGATATTAACCCAAAATCTCAGAATACTGAAAATACAATTTACAGACCACATGAAGCTCAAGAAGGGAGAAGACCAAAGTCTGGAGGCTTCAGTCCTTCTTAGAAGAGGGAACAAAATACTCAAGGGAGGAAATACAGACACAAAGTGTAGAACAGAGACTGAAATAAAGGCCATCCAGGGACTGAAACATCTAGGGATCCATCCCATATACAATCACCAAACCCAGACACTATTGTGGATGCCAAGAAAGGTTTGCTGACAGGAGTCTGGTATAGCTGTCTCCGAGAGGCTCGGCCAGAGCCTGACAAGTACAGAGGCAGATGCTTGCAGCCAACAATTGGACTGAGCACTGGGTCCTCAATTGTGGAGTTAGAGAAAGGAATGAAGGAAGTGAGTGTGTTTGCAATACCATAGGAAGAAAAATAATATCAACCAACCAGATTCCTCAGAGCTCCCAGGGACTAAACCACCAACCATGCCTCCAACTGCATATGTAGCAGAGGATGGCATTGTTTGGCATCAATGGGAGGGGAGCCCTTTGGTCCTATGAACGCTCTATGCCCCAGTGTAGGGGAGTGCCACAGTGGGGAGGCAGGAGAAGATGGGTGGGCAAGGAACACTTTCATAGAAGCAGGGGGAGGGGCGATTGGATAGGGAGTCTGGGGGTGGGCCAGAAAGGGGATAACATTTGAAATGTAAATAAAGAAAATATCCAATTAAAAAAAAAAGGAAAAAAGATACTATTTCAGAGAAATAGGGTTCAAAAATGCTTTCCAAGCTAATAGACCCAAGAAACAAGTGAAAGTAGTCATTTTAATAAATAATAAGATAGACTTTCAACCAAAAGTAATTAAAAGAGATAGGGAAGGACACTTCATAAAAATCAAAGGGAAAATTCACCAAGAGGACAACTCAGTTCTGAACATCTATGCCCCAAAATGAAGGACATCCACATTTGTAAAAGAAACATTACTAAAGTTTAAGTCACACATCAAATCCCACATAATAACATTGGGGAACCTCAACACACCACTCTCACCAATGGACAGGCCATTGAAACAGAAACTAAATAGAGACTGAAGGTAGTCCACCAATAAACTACCAAACAGGAATCATCAGCCTAAGTCCAGCCCACTCAGGGGACACCATACAGGATCACACCTTCAGTTAATGCTTTGGTTTGTCTTACACCAGTTTGCTAGTCTACACTGATGATGCTCTGGCACTGGTTAGCCTTGCATCGTGTTACAGAATGTTGCTTTTCATGACTCTGTAGAGAATAACTCACCAAAGAAATTCTTGTGATATTCTGGCAGCTTCTTGCCCCTTCCAGGTACTTGTGTTGATCTGGCAGAACTTCTTGGTTTATTGTGGATAGATCTGCTGCTGCTGATTTGTGTTGCATTCCTAATATTTCAGACTGAGCTGATGGGAAGCATCTACCCCTGGATCTCACCCAACCAAAGAATATTTATAATGTCCCTGTCTGCAAGGAATAACATGCACTAGTTATTTTACCAAGAATCATCTGAGAGAATCTGTCTTATTGAGCTGTAATATTCCAGGGATTTCTGGTTTTCTTTTTGGAAACTTTCATCTCTGAACTTTGGCCCCATGTAGCAGTCCTGGTTTGTTTTCCTCAACACAGCCACTTGGCTTGCCACTGTAGCTATCAGAAGATATTCTCTATTACTTGATTAATTGAAGCCACATCCTGCCACTCACTTAGAGGCTCCTGCTCAGGATTCTAGCTGCCCATCACATCTCATGTCTGGCCACCAGGGCTGTGATGACAGCAGAAGAGGTGCATCAGCATGCTCCACCCCACCTTCCCTGCTAGAGAGCTGTAACATTTTTGCTCTTCCAGTCTGACCTGAGCCCCAAGGGACCTTTCTTCTCAGTTGGGCCACAGGTCCTCCTTGGATTGCTCTTGGCCTTCCCTGAATGGCCTGCTCTCTATGCTTTAATACAAAGATCAACAATGATCATCTCATTAGATGCTTAAAAAGCCTTTGACAAAATCCAACACTCTTTTATATTAAAAGTCTTAGAAAGATTATAGATACAAGATATGTAGCTAAACATAATAAATGTAATGTACAAAAAGCTGATAGTCAACCAACATCAAATAAAACAGAGAAACTTAAAGCAACCCCACTATATTCAGGGACAAGATGAGGATGCCTACTCTCTACACGCTCATTCAATACAGTACTTGAAGTTCTAGTTATGGAAATAAGACAACAAAAGGAAATCATGGGGATAGAAATTGGAAAGGAAGAAGTCAAGTTAAAACTATTCAGAGATGATATGATAGTATATAAAAACAATCCCCAAAAGTCTACCAGAGAACTCCTACAGATGATAAACAACTTCAGCAAAGTAGCTGGACACAAATTAACTCAGTGCAAATAGTAGCCCTCCTTTATACAAATGATAAAAGGACTGAGAAAGAAATTAGGGAAACCACACCCTTTACAATAACCACAAATAATATGAAATATCTTGGTGTAACTCTAACCAAGCAAATAAAAGATCAATAAGACAAGAATTTCAAGTCCCTGAAGAAAAAATTTGAGGAAGATATCAGTAGATGGAAATATTTCTCATGCTCATGGGTTAGTAGGGTTAACAGTAACAATGGTCATCTTACCAAATGTAATCTACAGATTCAATGCAATTCCCATCAAAATTCCAACACAATTTTTATAGATCTTGAAAGGGCAATTTGGAAAAACAACAACAACAACAACAACAACAAAAAACCAGGATAACTAAAACCATCCTAAACAATAAAAGAACTTCTGGATGAATTATGATCCCTGATCTCAAGCTGTACTACAGAGCAGTAGTGATAAAAACTGCATGGTATTGGTATAGAAACAGACAGTTTGATCATTGGAATCAAACCAAAAACCAAAAATAAACCCACACACTTATGGACACTTGATTTTTGACAAAGAATGAAAAATCCTATTATGGAAAGAAAAGTATCTTCAATAATTGGTGCAATAATGTAGAATGCAAATAGATCCGCGATCATCATCCTGCACAAAACTGAAGTACAAGAGAAAGAGGGAAATCTTTGATTGCTTTGGTATAGGAGACAACTTTCTGAACAGAACACCCATTGATCAGGCTCTAAGATCCACAATTGATAAATGAGACCTCCTGAAACTACAAAGACTCTGTAAGGTCAAGGACACTGTCAATAGGACAAAACAGCATTCTATGTATTGGAAAAGGATCTTCTCTAACCCTATATGTGACAGAGGGCTAATATCCAAAATGCATAAAGAACTCAAGAACTTAGACATCAGCAACCCAAATAACCCAATCAAAAATGAAGCTAAATAGAATTCTCAACAGAGGAATCTTGAATCAATGAGAAATGTTTAAAAAATAAGTTTAAAGTCCATAGCTACCAGGAAAATGTAAATCAAAACAACTCTGTGATTCCATGTTACACAAATCAGAATGGCTAAGATCAAAATCTTAAGTGACAGTGATGGACCCTAGGGGGTTTTCCAGTCCCACACCCTCCTTCAGCTTCCCTCCCCCACTTGGTTAAGTCTAAGCCAAGTTTCATTCTCCACCATCAGGAACATTCTTGAGTAAAAAAATTCTCAGAATGTACTGACTCATAGTTACCTGACCCGCTGGAAAGTGCTAGGTAGAGTTCAAATAGGTGTCATGCTTGCTAACCAATAGATTTAAAGGTTAATATGATTAGCCAAAAAGTTTTAACTGTAACCTTGCTGATGAAACCTGTGCCCATAAAAAGTATAAAAGCTGCTTGTAATAGCCATTTGGGGGTCACCTTCTCATCACTCGCCTCCAGGGACTGATTGACGGTTGAATCCAATGCTCCAGAAAATAAACCTCTTGCTTTTGCATGGATCTGCATCTTGGTGTTTCACTGGGGGGTGGGGGGACATCTTGAAGTAAGTACCACTGACCCACAGTTTGGGGGGGGGGCGGTTCTTCCATTTGGGGGCTTGTCCGGGATATGAGTAGACCCCAAGTTACTGGAGGGAAGAAGACTGAGCTCAGGAGCAGCAAAAGGCATCTAAGTAAGTGTTTGTCTCTCTGTCTTCTGCTTTCACTTTTGCCTCCCGAGCATGCTGTCAGCTGGAAAGCCTCTGGTCTGATGTGGTAAATTGCAGATGTTCCTTAATGCTGTGACCAGGGGGAGTCTGGAGGAAAAGCAGGTGCCCTGGAAGGAGCATAGAGGACTCTGCTCATTTTGGAAATGGCAAGATGCAGTATCAGCAGGAGCCGAGTCCTACAATACACTGGCCTGGTTTCTGCACCCGGAGTAGGGGTGAACAATCTCTCTTGTCTTTCTCTGTGTTTTTTGGTGTTGGTTACCTCCATCTGTGTTCTTGGACTTGGCCTGATGACATTTTTAGACATGGGACATGGGGCAGACTGAATATACCCCGTTAAACATTTTAGTTAACCACTGTAGAGAAGTTAGGAAAAGAGAAGAAAACTTGTCAGTAGTAGTAAAGAAAGGCAAGTTAGCCAGGTGATGGTGGTGCACACCTTTAATCCCAGCATTTGGGAGGCAGAGACAGGTGGATATCTGAGTTCGATGCCAGCCTGGTCTGAAAAGTGAGTTCCAGGACAGCCAGGGATATACAGAGAAACCCTGTCTCGAAAAAACAAAAAACAAAACAAAACAAAACAAAACAAAAAAAACAAAAAACAAACAAGCAAACAACAAAAAAAAGAAGGGCAAATTAGTTACTCTCTGCTTCTCCAAATGGCCTAACTTCAGAGTAGGGTGGCAACCATAGGGACCTTCATCTTGCAAATGATCAAAGCAATAGGGGAAAGAGTCTTTAGGCCAGGATCCCTTGGTCACCTGTGGCTGCTACCTGGAAGAATCTAGTCGAGAACCCCATCCCCCACCCCCCATGTACCTACCTCATATGTTATGGACATCAGGAAAAAGGAAACACAGGAGGAAGGATCCGGATGTCAGAAGTCAATCCTCAAAGACCCTTCAACAGTGGGTCTTTTGCTCCAAGACCATCCTCCTCCATATCCCCTATACTTGCTCCCATGGACCCATGAGCACCAGCACTGGTCCGGGATCCTCAGCACATATGGGACCAGGGCCGTTGTACCCCCTTAACTTGAGGGAGGAGTGGGAGGAAGCCCCCAACTTCCTGATCTCACCATGGGGACCGAAGTCTGAAAGCCATCTCCCCTGATCCCATGGTGGCTCTCCCGCTGAGGGTATATAGGCCTGTAGATGATAAGGAAATCGGGTTGTGCAATATTGGCCCTTCTCTTTGGAGGACTTGTACGACTAGAAGGCTCAAGACCCTCCCCCTTTCAGATAGCCCCAAGGGGCTGATTAATCTCATTGAGACTATATTATTTACTCATCAGTCCACCTGGGATGGTATCCAACAACTCAGTAGAGTGCTTTTCATGACTCAAGAGTGAGAGAGGATAATGCAGGAAGTCCGAAAAAAATGTCCCCTCAGACATGGGGGCACCATTGATTGAGCAGTCTGTCATAGTCAGCGCCTGACTGGGACTTTAATACAGCAGAAAGAGGCACCTGAAGGTCTACTGCCAGGCTCCATTGGCAGGTCTCAAAGGGACCACACAATGACTTACAAATCTGACCAGGGTATGTGAGGTTAGACAGGGATCAGATTAGTCATCTGTGGCCTTTCTAGAGTAACTCATGGAGGCATTCCATTAGTATACACACTATGACCCCAGCAGTGATGAGCACAAAGCTACTGTGACTATGGCTTTTATAGACCAGTCTAGTAGCAATATCAGGAAAAAGCTTCAGAGGCTAGAGGGACTACAGGATAAGTCATTGAGGGATTTAGTGTAGGTTGCTGAGAAAGTCTCCCATAACAACAAGACGAAGGAGGAGAAGGAACAAAGAAAGGGAAAGAAAGAGGAAAGAGATGAAAAAAAGAAAACTGGCAGAGAAGGAGTTACAGAGAAGCTTGGCTACAGTGGTTAGGGAAAGTAGAGAAGAGAGACTCCAATCAAGAAATCTAGAAAACCCCTTGAAAAGGACCAGTGTGCATACTGCAAGGTGAGGGGCCACTGGGCCTGAGAGTGCCCCAACAAATGGTAACTGGGGTTGGTGGTGGCAGGAAATCCCAGACTTGGGAAAGACACCCCAAAATGTTGTGTTAGCCCTGGGTGAAGACAGTGATAGGGTAGACAGGTTTGGACACCCTCCCCGAACCCAGGATAACTCTGAGAGTGGAGGGGAAACCCATTTAATTCTTGGCTGACACAGGGGCTCACCACTCGATCCTCCTCCAAGATGATAGCCCCATTTCCAAGAATAAACCTTGGGTCCAAGGAGCCCCTGGCACCAAAATGTATTCATGGACTACTCAAAGAACAGTGGACCTAGGGATGGGTTGGGTATCCCATTCAATTATGCTTCTCTCAGACTGTCCCTACCCTCTGTTGGGGCAAGACTTACTCTCCAAGATGGGGGCCCAGATACACATTTTACCTGACAAGTTGGAACTGACTGACTCAAAAAGAGAGCCCACGGATGGAAGAAAGACATCTCTGACTGACCCCCGCTGGGATCCAATGCTACCTGTTTTACAGACCCGAGCAGTTTTCTCCATGGATGTGAGTTTCTGCCAAAACTCACTTTAATCCGGTCTGGGTTCATCCTGAGAGGCGGGCTGGCTGAAATGGAAAGTGCGAGAGGAAAATGGAAGCCTAGACAAATTTCCGATCAAGGCTCCAAAATTTAATAACCGAACTCCGTTTAAATAACATGGAAAGATCCCCAGCCCCCTCCTCAGTCTTTGAAGTTGCCGACGGCTGTCTGATAGTAGGCGGGTCCAAGGATCGAGGTAGGGACGAATGTCCGTTGGCGTAGGCTGTCCAAGGATGCTGCATTCTGGGAGATGGGGGGGGGGTGTCCTCTTGGTAGGCGGTGGAGACACAGCAACTCTCTAGTGGGTTTCAGCGCCTGTAGGGGACTGGCGCTTTGAAGGAGAATGATTAGTGTAACAGCAAGGTAGGCCTGGCGGCAACAAGGAGCTAGGAGACCCCAAAATTTCTGCCCTTAATATTTAAAAAAAACTTTGCTGGACTGGCACAAAATACATTCATGCTCTATCGTCAGAGATGATCGGGTGCTGCTGTGGTACATGGCACAAATGTCATCTGGGATGAAACTTTAACCCCCAGCACATTTGCTCAGAAAGTGCAACTAATTGCCCACACCAAAGCCTTGGAACTTGGGGCTGGCGAGAAAAATAAAATCTACACAGAGAGCAGGTTTGCCTTTGCCACAGGCCATGTCCACAGGGCTATACTAAGAGAGAGGACTGCTCACATCAGAGGGGAAAAAAAATAAAAAACAAGCAGAAAATCTTGGATCTAATGAAGCCAGCAACAGCAACTGTAAGTATTATTTATTGCTGAGAACATCCGAAGAGAAGAGACTCAATGGCCCAAAGCAATAACCAGGCAGATCAAGTGGCTCAAGAAGTGGCTATGTAGGAGCCTATCCTGCTTATGGACCTGTAAGAGACACATGCTGGTGAATGGGACTGGACTAAAGGATGGCCTCACTTAAAATATGCAGAAGAAGAAAGGACACAGATTGCTAGACACCCTACCAACTATTACCCAGAGAAGGAAGAACAATGATGCAACCAAGAAGGGAAATCTATACCCCCCAGAAAGCAAGCAAAAGACTTGGACAAATGAATAAATAGATTCATTTAGGGGATAAGCTCATACAAGCAGTCAAGGGATCTAAAGTATATGTAATAGACCTCAGAGTTCTAGCCAGAGATAGTAGAACAGTGTAAGGTATGCCAGCAAGTGAATGCTTATGCAGCCAAGAGTAAACAGGGCAAAATAACCTAGGGGAGAATGATCTGGAGTATATTGGGAGGTCGATTTTACAGAAGATAAGCCAGGAAAATATGGTGACAAATACCTTCTATTGTTTGTTGACGCTTTCTCTGGATGGGTTGGGGTTTTCCCCACCAAGCAGGAAACAGTTACCATGGTAGCCAAGAAGATATTAGAAATTTTCCTGAGGTTCAGAGTGCCCAAGGTAATTTGATTGAATAACGGTCCTGATTCTGTCTCTAAGGTAAGCCAGGGATTGGCAGAGACATCGGGGACTGATTGGAAGCTCCATTGTGAATACAGTCCCTAGAGATCAGGGCAGGTAGAGAGAATGAATAGAACCTTAAAAGAGACCTTAACTAAATTGTCCTTGGAGACTGGTGTTATCTGGTCCTTCCCTTGGGCTGCTTCTGAGCCTGGAACACCCCCTACCATTTTTAAGCTGATTCTTTTTGAGATCCTATATGGGACCCCCCAACACACTCCCTTGACTCTGGCACTTGCTCCCCCCCCCCCGGCCCCGAGTGACTTTTCAGGCTGACAAGAATGTTATGGTTTGATTGCAAGCTTTCCAGATTAGCCACCAGGAATTACGGCCTAAACCAAGTGCCCTGTATAGCACAGGTACCTCAGGGTTTCTACATGAGTACCAAGTTGGAGATTGAGTATACATGCTAAGAACTTGGAAGCAAAATGAAAGGGCTATTCCTGTGTCGTTGACCATTCCAACCTCCTTTAAAGTGGATGGAGTAACTACCTGGGTTCATGTAACTCATGTCAGACTAGCACCTACTCCTGACGCCAACTGGATAGCAGCCAGACACCTAAACAACCCCCTTCTGCAAGGCCAGAGACACTATGAGATGGTTATGGTGTATCTTCCTTCCAGCACTGAGCCTTTGCACCCCCCACAACCCTACTGAAGTGACTTGGCAAGTACTTTAGCCGCTGAGGATGTAGTTTTTTCCACTACAGAGGAACACTCTCTTTATATCAGGTGGTCAATCCTTGTCTTTGATGTGTGTAAGTTAATGGTGGAGCTTGACTCCTGGAATATTCCACCATAGGGACACAGGGGGAGGGATTACCCTAATGTGGGGGGTGAGGGACTTGTGAATCTAAACTGTGTTTCAGAAACAGCCTTTAATCATGGGAGTTAGGGTTCAGACGTCCAAGGTTGAGGAGTGTCCTGAGAGAAACCCCCATACATGTGTGTGGGAGAAGCCAGCAGCAGGCCCTTTGGTGTTGGGGGTCAAGCACTTTTTCTGTGCTACCTGCTGGTGTGAAACATGGGAAAGCACATACTGGAAACCATTCTGGGGATAGTTAAGGATTCAATAGCCAAGGTGTGAGAAGGGTTAACCAAGCAGAAGAGAGAAACATAGTCTGGGTGAGTTCCAGTCTTGGTTTAACTCCTCCCCTTGGTTAACCACCCTCATATTCACCTTGTTAGGACCCCTGACTGTTCTGCTGTTGTTGATCTTTGGACCCTGAATATTGAACAAGTTTATAGCCTTCATAAAAGAGAAAATAGGATAAGTGAAGCTGATGGCCCTCCCCCAACAATAGGAGACCCTGAGGACAGAACCTCAAGGATGTTAGTAAGGTACCCAAGACTCCTGAGCATAGGTTCAGGATTGGAGTTTGTACCAGAAAAAAGGGGGGAATGAGGGACCCTAAGGGTTTTGCCCAATCCCAAACTCTCCTTACAACTTCCCCCTCCCGCCTGGGGGTCAAGGCTAAGCCAAGTTCCATTCTCTACCCACAGGAATACTGATAGTTACCTGACCCTCTGGAAGGTCACAGGTAGAGTTCAAATGCATGTCATGCTTGCTAACCAATAGATTTAAAGGTCAATATGATTAGCCAATAAGTTTGAATTATAACCTTGCTGATGTAACCTGTGTCACTAGAAAGTATAAAAACTGCTTGTAATGGTCTTCTCATCACTCACCTATAGGGAATGGTTGTGGGTTGACCCACACAAGCCCGAAAATAAACCTCTTGCTTTTGCATCGATCTGTATCTCAATGTCTCACTTGGGGGCATCTCATAGTAAGTGCCACTGACTGAGGGTCAGGGTCTTACAACAGCACATGCTGTCAAGGATGGGCTGAAAGGGCAATGCTATTCCATTCCTAGGGGGAATGAAAACTAGTACAATCACTCTGGAAATCAAACTTGTGGTTTCTCAAAAAATTGGAATATTTGAAGACACAGTAATACCACTACTGGATATATACCCAAAGGATGATCTACCATACCACAAGGACACATGCTACACTATAACCATAGTAAGTTTATTCCTAATAAGGAGAAATTGGAAAGAGCCCAGATATCTGTCAACCAAAGAATAAATACAGAAAGTGTGGTTCATTTACACAATGGAATATTATTCAGCTATTAAAACAAAGAAATCATGAACTTTTCAGTCAAACAGATGGAGCTTGAGAATATCATCCTAAGTGAGATAAGCTAGACTGAAAAGCACATGTATGGTGTGTATTCACTTATAAGTGGATATTAGCCATAGAGTACAGAATACCCTCGATACACTTCACAGACCCAAAGAAGCTAAGTAAGAAGGAAAGCCCAAGGGAGGATGCTTAGATCTCACTTAGAAAGAGAAATAAAATAGTCATAGGAAGCAGAGGTTTGGAACTGGTTGGTAGAGGGGAAGGTAATAAGGTGATGGGAATTAGGGGTGGTGGTGGTGGTGGTGGTGTCAAGGTCAGGTGTAGGGAGACAGGAGAGAGGGCCAGAGGGCCAAGAGAAATCTGCTGCTGATGGGTGTGGAGTTTGGGGGAAATCTCTGGGAAGTGCCAAAAAACTGGGATGGGAGAGGCTTCCAGCAGTCAATGTAGGTCACATTAGCTGAAATGCATTGCAGTGGAGATATGGAATCCGAGGAGGCCACCTCCTATAGCTACACAGAGCCCCCAGTGGAGGGATAACACACCAACCTGCCCACAAAACTTTTGACCCAAAATTTTTCCCATCTAAAAGAAATGTAGGGACAAAGATAAAACAGAGACTGAAGTAATGGCCAAGTAATAACCTGTCCAACTTGAGACACATCCTATCAGCAAGGACCAATCCCTGACACAATTAATAATACTGTTATGCTTGCAGACAGGAGCCTAGCATAAGTCCTCTGAGAGCCTCCACCCTGCAGCTGACAGAAACAGATGTAGATACTCACAGCCAAACACTGGGCAGGATCTGGGACTCTTTGCTAGAAGAATTAGGGGAAGGACTGAAGAGCCTGAAGAGAATAGGAACTCCACAGGAAGACCAACAGAATCAACTAACATGAACCCTTACAGGCTCTCAGAGACTGAGCGACCTACCAAAGAGCATACATGTGTTGAACCGAGACCAGGGGCACATGCGTAGCAGATGTGCAGTTTAGTCTCCATATGTGTCCCCCAACAACTGCAGTGGGGACTAGCTCTAAACCTGCTACCTATCTCTGGAAGCCATTTCCCAACAGGCCTGCCTTGTCTGAGAGAGAATGTGACTTATCCTGCAGAGACTTAATGGGCCAGGGTCAGGCATGGGGGGCAGGGAGCTCTTGATTCCTAGAAGCTCTCCATCCTCTCAGAGGACAATGCGAGCGGGGAATTCTATGAGAGGCAGGTGGAGTGGGAGGGAAACAGCAATTGAGATGTGAAAAATATAGTGAAAATAAGAGAATAATACAAGGAAAGAGGAGGAAGAAGGAGGGGAGAGAGAGAGAGAGAGAGAGAGAGAGAGAGAGAGAGAGAGAGAGAGAGTTGGGGGAAAAATAGCTCATGAGGAGAAGGAAGTGGGGAAAACAGTGGAGTCAGAGCACAGCCTTCCCTGCCATGAGGAGTTTCTCCAGACCAAGTTCGCCCCAAACATCTGATACAGTTGATGTTTTATTGCCTTTCAGGGGTGCTGGGAAGTTTAACATCACATGATATAGTTAAGCCTTCCATAGATGACAAAGACCTTTGAGGAGCTAGATCCCGGTTAAAATCACAAACTAGGGTCTTCTCTTAGGACAACGCACAGGCTCCTTCTCCTCTGTCAGAGAGAGCTATAGGGAGGCATGGGCTGATTCAGACTGTGGGGTAAGGCCTAAAGGTACCGTCCGTGTTCTAACACAATGCCACACTTTGGCTCCTACAGTTTAGCTGCAAATGATATTGAGGATCTGTCTGGGAGGTAGCAATGTGCATCTTCATGCGCTAGAGTAGTAAATGCTTTCAGAACATTTCTCTACATCACTTCCAGGAGAGTTTATATTAAAATTTGAATTATATATACATAGTTTACACATGTTTTTCTGTAATGTATATTCAATGCACCTCTTCTTTTATTATTATTATTATTATTTTCTTTATTTACATTTGAAT
>NC_034593.1:16948864-16971874 GCF_900095145.1 Mus pahari | reverse complement strand
TGCCCCTGCTCCCCTACCCACTCACTCCCACTTCTTGGCCCTGGCCTTCCCCTGTGCTGGGTCATATAAAGTTCAATGCACCTCTTCTAAAAGCCCCACATCTTTTCCATAAATAGCTCTGGCACATACATTCTCATGGCTCTATTGCTTAATGTACCTCTCTTTTAATTTTAAATTGATCTTTTTATTAGATGTAATATCTAATTACTATTGTATAACCTTATATAATCTACAAACCCTCTACATTTACCTGTGCATTTAAATGAAGTAGAGGAAAAGTTATATTAAGCTGACAGGTCCTTATGGGGTGACAGCATCTTTGACCTTTGTATCTATTTGATACACTTATATTTGTTGCAGATTTTGGATCTGGGAGAGCAATCCCACCATCTCCTCTTCTTTCACATGATCTTATAGTGCAGATGCGACACTGTAATGAATAACATCTTAATCGATGGTCTCTCGAATTGCTTAGACTAAAAAAAGAAATTCGAGCACCGGTGTACATTTCAGTGCTAAAGTTGGATTCCCAGTGTAGGCTTAGGGTACTTTGGTTCTGTTTTGGTATTGAACTGGAACAGTTTCTGTGTGTGTATTACTGATGGCCCTACTTAGGGTCTGAATAGAAAGCTTTTTGGATTTAGAGACAGATTAATAATGGCATTTGGGGGATTATGGGAGGACCATGAACGGACTGTCTTTTAAAGAAGTAAATATATTTTAGTTGTTTTCTGTTTCTGTGGCCCATGGTAACAAAACCAAAATAGAATTTGCCGCCTCTCTTGAAACTGAATTACATAAATGATGTGACCCTGATTTTGAAGGGCTGCAATGAGCAATCACTAATTGATTTCTCATAAGAAACTAAGATCATTTTAATTCACTGGACTAAAACATTTGGATGTGTCTTTTGGCCAGATCTGTTACTTACAGGGCAGATAGTAAGGATATCAATTTATTTTATTTCCTCACAGGTTTTTTTTTTTTTTTTTGAAATATTGAAGTGGAAATGAAGGCCAGCTGAAGAGCTTGAGTATTCAAAGCTGAATTTTAATGGGGTGATGTTCAGTAAGGACAAAGAACATTTGCAAAACTAGCTCTGGTGAGTTTTAGGAAGCATTTTTAAAATATGAAGTAGGATAAGCAACAGAGCTTTACAGAGCAACTGGAGAAATAGCGGAATTTAAACTATGTCCAAGTCAATTAAGAAAGAACCATGGAAGCACATGCCCCTGATGTGTTCTCATGGAAAAAAAAAATATAGCCATGGAAATCCGTAGCCTTGGATTGTTAGCCTGGCTCCATGGTAATTACTAGCTGCTGAAACTTGAAGTAATAAAAGTTTTCTGAGTTACAGTTTCCTTTATTGTAAATTGAAGATGATTCCAGAGACCTCATAGGCACTTCACAGTTAATAGAGAACATGGGTAAAAATTTCTTTTTTTAATTTATTTTTTTACTTTTTTTAAGATTTGTTTTTCAAATCTTTAATTGATTCTTTGTGAGTTTTACATCATGCACCAGAATCCTGCTCATCTCCCCATTCCCTGTTATCTACTTTTTCCTACCGCAACCTCCCCAACAAAACAGACACAAGCAAGCAACAACAAATAAAACATAGAAAACATCTCATCATGGAAGCTGTAGTGTGTCACAGTGTGTCCCATAGTATTTCCCTCTGTCCACACATCTTCACTTGCAATTGTTCATTGCAATGAGTCATTAGTCTGGATTGAGATCTCTGGCTTCTGTGACACCTCACTATTGGATCTTTATGGGGACACCTCCCTGTTATCCTGCTGTTGCCCTGTATCATGGAGATCCTGCAGCTTTGGAACAGTGTGACTGGCCCTTTCATGAATCACAGATGATACAGATTTGGGGGTGGGCCAATTCAGAACCCTGGAACTGGGCTTAGGAGGTAGCTGAGCACTGGCTTTCCCTTATCTACACCAACAGGGATAATTCTCCAATACTGCTTTTGGTAGGCCATGCAATGGTGCTCTCAGTAGACACCAGGGTCATCTATACAGCTCTCATGCCCCTAGGACCTGCCAACCAGCACCCATGCCTCCAAAGCCAGCTCCACTGTGCTGTCCAGTCACTGTGCATGGACCCACTCTCCCAAAGGCTGTGACCTGTGAGGAGCTGTCTCTGTCACTCCCTCAGGGCTGGCTAACTAGTCTTCACCATCAGAGCCAGTTCCACTGTGCTGCCTGGGCGGGCGTAGGGCCTGTTCTCAACAGGGCTACAGCCAGTAAGGGGGCAAAGCTAACTCTCCCACTTTTATGACCCTATGGCTAGCTTTCTGGGCTGATGCACATGGGGGGCAGGGAGTGTTTCCCCCCTGTACTTACTGTATCTCACATCAGGCTAGTGGCCAGTCCAGCTCACCTCCTTTCTTACTCTTGGGCTTGCTCACCTGTACCCCATCTATCAGAGTCAGCTCTACTGTGATGCCAAGACAAGATGCATGGCCTTCTCTCTTGAATGCTGCAGTCAGTGGAGGACAAGACCAGTTCACCTGCTGCCATGACCTTGGGGCAGCCCTTCTGACTGCAGCAAGTAGCGAGAGGTGTAGTACGTATGAGTGTGTGTGTGTGTGTGTGTGTGTGTGTGTGTTTATGTATCACCCTAGACATATGCCATCTCACCATAGACAAGTGGTGTGAACAGATCTTCCATGTTCTCATCCTCAGAGCTGGTTCATTTCTGCCCCTGCCACTAGAGTTAGCTCTGCTATGCTGTCCGGGTCATGTGCAGGGCCTGCTCTCCTGCGTGCTGAAGCTTGTGTGCATCAGGGATTGCACTCCCAAGCTCATGACAGAGGGGACAAGGAATGGCAGAGGGGGAATCATCTCTGTGCCCATGCTACCATCCTACAGCATACCAGTGGCGGGGACAGTTCTCCCACACTCATGCCCTCAGGGCTGGCTCACCTACACCCCTGCCACTAGGGCCAGTCCTATTGTGCTGCTGCCAGTGAGAAATGGCAGTGCTCCTCATCCAGTGAGTGGTCATCCAGTGGTTGTACCAACCAGCAACATCCTCATGTTCTGTAGTGATAATATGAACCACAGGCACCCATAGGTACATAGGCACAGACTCAGACATGGCTCTCAGCAGCAATAGCTCTAGCTGGGACCTCATCATGGCCACAGGCTGGCCATATATAACAAACTACTTCTCTCCACCCTGAGTCTCCAGTTCCTCTTCTTGTCATAATAAAGCTTTTCTTTCTTTCCCTTCTGACCGCCACACACAAGCACATTGTGGTGGCTTCCACTAAGTGCTGACCATGCTGCTGGCAGACCCCCGGGCGACGTCCTTCATCTGTGCTGTGCTATGCAGTATGACAGCAGTTGGGTGTCTATAGCACACTTGTGCCATGGGCTGGAGGGGCAGGTCTGTGGGTCACATAACGGGCTACATGTCTTTTTCTGTCTTCCTCCACCTACGCTGCGCTGCCTGGATTTGATTTAATTCTTATGAGTCCTAGGAATAATACAGTTTTTGCCACCAAGTCAGGCATCAAGCTAAGGACAGCCATCTGCTCTGCCCCTGACTGACGTAAGAAAAACACCAAGAAAGTGTCTTGTTGCCCATTTCCAAGGGGGTATTGGGGGAAAATCATTATCAAGGAGAATTGCAGAGAAAGAAATGAAATAGCAAAAAAAAAAAAAAAAAAAAAAAAAAAAAAAAAAAAAAAAAAAAATGTTGGCCAATGAATAGAGTACTTGCTGTGCAAGCAGAGGAATCCGAATTTCTGAGTTCCAAGACAGCCAGGGCCAGAGAAACCCTGTCTAAAAAAAACAAAAAAAAAAAAAAAAAAAGAGAGAATGAAGCAGAGAAAGGACAGAGAACATCTGCACAGAGGCAGAGCTCAGCAGTGAGTCATCTCCTTCTCTCTTTTCCCGGACTTCCAGCTCCCCTCAACTGTCACAGGTCCAGGCTACCTGTGCTTCCCCTTTCCTGGATTCCCTTTATTTTCCATAGTGTTTGCTCCTCTGCCCGCTGTTAGTTGTTGCCTTCATCTTCTAGTGCAAATCAATGGCCCTTGCCACGTCTTGAGTTCTTGGCTTAAGTCTAACTGAAGTCTTTAGATTAAAGCCCTCCAAGCACCAAGGAAAACTAGAACTAAATGACTTCGGGTATCAAGTGGAATGCCAGTCTTAGAATGGACAGAAGTTTGTTCCCTGTCCTCCCTTTCTTTTCTGCTTCTCTTCTCATAGACCAAGTCAGGAGGACTTACTTCACCTGTTCCAAGTGTCTGTCTATCTATCTATCTATCTATCTATCTATCTATCTATCTATCTATCTATCTATCTATCTATCTATCTATCACTATTCACCCCTCCATTCCTTTCTTCCCCTACCTCCCCCATCTATGTATGTGTATACATTTATGTGTGCCCAGGTACATGACTATGTACATGTGTGCTCTCTGTACAGAGATCAAGAGACAGCCTTGCTGGTCAGTCGTATAGTATCATCCCTCTACTTGATTTTACTTTCAGAAAGGGCCATTCCCTGGTCTGTCAGTGGCCAAACCAGGCTGCTTCATCCCTGAGCCTCGGGATCTGTCTGTCTTCACCTGTCCAGTACTCAGGGGTCGAACTCAGGTCCTCATGTGCTGCCCTGACCAAGCTAGCTCCATGAGCTCAGCGGGTTTTACTAAGTTAGTAACTAAGACGTTACAGCAGTGCTGCTTGGGAGAAATGTAATGTGAGTCACAGATGAGTCACAGATGTATAACTTAAAAGTTTTAATTTGTATGCAAGTACAATTCAAGATTTTCTAGTAGCTTCATGAAAGTAAAGGGAGGTTGAACTTAATTTAAATAAGGTACTTAAGCCAATATTTCTAAAGGACCTCTCCCTCCTTTTTTCCCCTCTCCAAGTTTACTGATCAGGAAAAAGAATCCAGGGAGTCAAGGAACACTGTCAAGCACGCACTGTGTCCCTGCCTCTTCAGTCCTGGCTCTCAGTCAGCTACCCCACTGTTGTCACTGTTCTCTACAGGAGACACCTGAGTGCAGAGCCATGATGGCACCACACTGGGAGGAACAGACATTGTCCCAGGAGGGAAAAGCCTGATAAGACTGGGTAGCTCTGTAGTCTCATTGACCAAGGAAAACCTTGCCTTCTGAATCTTATGAAAAAAAAAAAAAAAAAGAAAACTGAAATTTTGGATTGTTGTTGATTTTGCAAAACTCTTTTATTGTTTCAACCTCCTACTGGTGTCTTCTTCTTGCAGGGCACAGCACACAGAGTCAATAAATATTTGCCAAGTCAATATAAGCATTCAGTCAATGGAAGACACAAACTAAGACTGGTGAAACTATCGGAGAGCATTTAGTGAGGTAACTCGTATAGTACCTGCTCCCTTTTCTTGCTCCCCTCCCCTTTCCTTTCACAGAAGGGAGCAGAAACTCTCCTTGACTCACACACTTCCTAATCTTACAGAGTCCAGAACCCTCTGCAATCCAAGGACTCTTGTTTTTTATTTTTCTTTTTTTAACATTATTTTTATTCCTCGGCTTAAAACAAATTAAATCAGTGGAGTTGGGGATGGGGGAAGGTGCTTGTGGTGTGAGAACCTGAGTTTAATTCACAGTATCCAAGTGAAAATGTGGGCGTTTTAGTCCTTCCTCTGGGGAGGCCGAGGTAGGCATCTCCATAGACCTTTCTAGCCAGCTACTCTAGAGGAGTTGTTTAGTCTCAGGTAGAGTGAGAGACTGTCTGAAAAAATAAGGTGGAGAATGATGCAAGAATATATTTTACATTGACCTCTGACCTCTATGTGCATGTGTACATGAGGCTGAACATCCTTCCAGGGCTGACCCTGGACCATCCTCAGCCCAGTTACTTGTGTCCTAACTCACTGCTGGGCTCCAGGCTGCCAGAGGTGCAGCAGTGAACAGGGTTCATGTTTGTGAGTGTGTTTGTAGAAGTAAGGACAGTTCTGCCAGGGCTGTGGAAAGACAGCTTGGTTGTGAAATATGATGAAATTAGGACACCGTGCGACTTAGTCTAGTGCAGTGATGCTGCTCTGAGAAGTGAGGTGGTAGAAAATATCCCCAGGATAAGAGAGAACAGAATTTATGCATCAACACACACACACACACACACACACACACACACACACACACACACACACGGGGTAAGGGAAGACAGAGAGTAGGAGAGATGCACGCATGGATAGCATACTCACAAACAAGAAAGAGAATTGGAACTAAATCTATTGCTAAGCTAGGTCTCGTGGATTGAAGGAATTTGTTACCTCATGATATGAGATCTAATTTGGAAATGGGGGGGAGAAATTTTCTGCTACTGAAAGAACTGTGTGTTTTCTGAGAGCACCGTTATAAAGAGACAGAAATGAAATTATTTTGGATTGTTTTTGTGCTCTGGTATTTTTAGACCTTCCTATAAACACCTCCCTTGGGGAGCACACTGCGTTTGGCACGCCAGGGTAAATCAGTCTGTTCATGGGAAATGCCACTGACAGCTTGACGAGGTGTCTGGGCTTGTAGATGTCAGAAAGAGCAGAGGTGCAGAGGCAAGATAGTCCTGTATTTTGAGTCTTTTGGTGGGACACTTTCTTCCTCCATCCCTCTCACCTGAGGCTGAGCATCCACCCAGGGCTGACCCTGGACCATCCTCAGCCCAGTTACTTGTGTCCTAACTCACGGTTGGGCTCCAGGCTGCCAGAGGTGCAACAGTGAACAGGGTTCATGTTTGTGAGTGTGTTTGTAGAAGTAAGGATGGCTCAGCCAGGGCTGTGGAGAGACTGCTTTACTGTGAAATATGATGAAATCAGGACCATGTAACTTAGTGCAGTGATGTTACTTTGAGAAGCGAGTGGAAGAAAATATCCCCAGGGTAAGAGAGAATAGGATAAAATACCTTGATTTTTTTTTTTTAAAGTGCAGATTTTTTTCATTTCCAGACCAATTGTTAAATAGGCCTTGTTTTGTTCAGTGGGAGCTGATAATGAAATATCAGGCTATTAAGGTTATTTCAGGTCCCTGTGTCTGCCAGGGTCACATAAGTCTTCTGATATGCATGTTAATCCATTTCAGCCTTCCTTCCAGTAGCTGCCTAAGTAGGGCAATCAGTTATGTGCACCCTTCCCTCACCTCACAGTTTAGTTATGAGGCAAAAGCTACTAATTTTCAGAATGTGCATTGAAGATCAATCCGTGATTTTCTGTTTCACAGACACAGCACCGAAATTGATGATTAATAAATGATTATTCCAGTGGCTGGTTCCTCAGAAATGGTAAGCACCAAGTAAAAGCAGAAAGGTGGCATCTCCTCCTCTCCCATGTTTCTTGTGTGGCTTGCCCTGGCAAGCCTACACATGCACTTGAGGAGTGTATGGAACTACACAGAGGATTTGCATCACAGACTGGAAACAAGAACTGCCTCACACCCAACTCTGCTCAGGTTCTCGTTTTACAGATCATGGCTGCCCAATCTCCAAATATTTCCTAAAGAAAATCCTGCAGATGTGATTAAATCTCAGAAATCAGAAAACTGTACAACTGCGATTTTAGAATGAATTCTGAGTGTCTCCATCTCAGGGACTTGTAGGGAGCCAGTTCTGATTGCTGTGATTTCAACCTTGTCTATTCTCTACACAACAATTACAACAGGGTTGTGCCTTTAAACTATTGGGCTGGAATCTAAGCTCTCCCACTTACTAAGCATTTGACGAACAACAAATTACTTGACCCTTTCAGGCCTCAGTTTCTTCTTATATCATAGGGAATAATTTTACCTTTATCAAAGTATTCTTCAGTGTTGATCAATTTATTTATTTGCTTATCTAGAAATAGGGTCTTGCTAGGTACTCCAGAATGGCTTCAGCCTCCCCGCTGCTGGGATTACAGGTCTGTACCATCATGTTCAGACCAGTGGGATTCTTACAAAAACTAGACAAGGTAGTCCATGCTTAATAATTACTATGATAACAGTTAAAATAAAGGAAAATTCCAGACATGTTCCAGTGAACTCTAACCACGTTTTGTCTATTATTTCATGCCAGTGTTAGATGTTTAACCCTAATGGTCAGTACCAAAGGGAGAAAGAATCAGCCTCTTTCTAGCCACATCTGTCGTTGAGCAAAACTGTAAAGGTGCACTCTATTCTCTTCTCTTTTGATAAAAGCAAAGCCTGTTCACTTTAAGTGGCTATTAGAGAGCCAGTCTCTGTAGAGCCCATTCCATGTAATAGGTACTCAAAACTCATTCACACAATAATGGCTTAATATTTTCTGTAGTAAGGAGTGGCGGTAGAGGCCCTAATAAAACATCACATCGGCTTTGGAAACTCTGAATTTTGAAGCAGATGTTTTCTTAACATCCCGTAAATACTCCAATCATCTCAAACCGCCAGGTTTTCACCTTTGTGCAGATTTTAGAAATGTGCCCATTGAGTAATGGTTCTGTCTAATCTGCTTGACATTTATTGGTACTCAAAGAGAAGCAAGGTTAGAAGATGTAGTGGAGCACATTCTAAATAAATCAGTGAGAGAAAGCACGCTGAATCACAGGGGGAAATTACAGTGTCCAAATCATTTATACATCGGTGATTACCGTCTCACCTGGGTCCCCTGGATGCCACACAAGAGCCTGTGAAACTAGAGGAGCCATTCATCAACCCCAAGCCCAAGCCCTTACAGCTCCATGGTGAGATCCACTACTGAGGTCGAGACTAGCGGTGATATGGGGCAGGAGTGTGTCAAGAAGGGACAGGCAGGCCTGGAGGGCTTCTGGGACCATTTCTGCATTGAATTAATTGAAGGAGCTCTGGGAAATTATATCTATAGCTGCCTTAGTTCCCTAATAGAAAAATCTCTGTGCGTGCATGCGTGTACAAGTCCATGCAGTTGCCTGGAGGCCAGACGTAGGTGTCAGACACCCTGATGCTGCCTTACACAGATAATGGCAAACTCACGTCTCCTGGAAGAACAGCATGTGTGCTCTTAACTGCTAATTCATCTCAACAACACCCTCACACCTACACCCACTCACAGTCACTCACATGTACTCACATACACTTTTAAAATGTCCTCATAAAGTAGAATCGATGTTTGGGGAAGGCAGCCCAGAGTAGACTAGACTTTTACTTGTATTCTGTGGAAACCCTCAATAGATTTAGAAATATGTAGAGTTCTTGGGACTTTGTGTAGGAACTTTTGGTAAATCAACTCTATTTAGTTGGGTGGTAGAAAATTCTCCCTATGCCAAAACATTAAACTTATGCAACCATATAAAAATCGTTATGCAAATAATTTATGCATCAACTAATTTCAGAGGCTTGGTGTCAGTTTTCATGAATCTGTGTTCATGATTATCTTCATGCTGTATATTAGACATACTACTAGTTATTTTATATTATTTACTTACAATATTAAGTTGATATAGGACAAGATAATGTTCATTACAGACATATGTGATGTATCTAATTTTTCTGAATTGAAACATTCTGTTCTATAGGGAAGAAGTAAACTGGTAGAATTCACAAGGCTGAGGAAGATCAGAAAGTTACAAGATTGACAAGGAGCCTCCCCAAGGACACAAGGGCAACAGGAGACATCTTCTGGAGAAGAGGACTTATCAGCTACAGTGCTTTCACATTGGGCAAGGAAGGAGCACGGGGCCACAGCTTCTGTGAATCATCTCCCTAGCTGACGAGGCCTCTTTTGTGTTATGGTTATCAGAGAATCACCCATGATCCAGTAAGGTAGGCTTCAGAAGAACTGCTTCTTTGTTCTGTTATCAGTTCCCTATCAAGGAGAAACAGATATGTGCTCATGTCAATAAAAAACATTCAACATACGATTTATTAATATACTTGTATATCATAAACTATCATGTATATAGTATTTTTCAACTACTTTTGGCAATGCTGGAGATTGAGCCTGGTGCCCCACTCATGTCAGGCACACATGGTACCAACAAGCTACCTTCCCATCCAGAGTTTATATTTTTGAAAACCAAATATAAAATCTTAACACGGTTCCTCCTGTGTTTTGCCTACTGCCTTCATTGTCATTATAACAAATGGGCATGCTGTGCTGCGATGCTCATTTGAGGACACGAGTTACTTGGAACATCTGCTTCCAGTTGAGATGGAGAATGTTCCCCTGAGACTGAGGCTGTCATCTTTACAGCAAAAATAAATAGCATATCTACAAAATAATGTTTTTAATCCACCAGAGGTCTGAGGGACTCAAAGAAACCTAGATGAATCAAACTCCAAGACAGACAGCGGGGAATGCCCTATGTGTCCCTTCCCTCAAGGAGAAGCAAATCTGACACTGACTGAGGCAAGCCAGACAAAAATTCCATTACTGAGCATGGGATAAAAGCAGAATGAGTTCTCAGCTGCTTATAGTTAGAGGCTGGACCAGGGAACACTGAGGATCAGGGCCTCCCATGTTCTCACAGCTCAAGACCAGGCGAAGGGAGTGAGGGTCTCTAGTCCTAGCCCAATTAGATGAGCACAATGCTACACAGAGAAGGAGACTCAACTGAGTTTACTGTGAACCAGTGCTATATATACATTGCCAGAAATGATGACAAAGAGGGAAGTCTGCTATGGTAGCCATGGTTTATATAGGACTTTTAGTCTCTATTATGTTTCACATATCTAATAAGTAATAATTACATAATAAAAATAAGAACTATAAAGAAATAATATAGTCTTACTTGACAGTAACTAAGTACACGGATACTTCCAGGTTGTATGGAAAAATGAGTACATAAATCAGGACCAAGAGAAAGAGGAACAGATGCAGATCAGCCCACAGCTTGGAGGTTATCATTCTCTAAGCAAATGGATACATTGAAGGATGTTAATACCACACCATGGTGGAACCATACCCAGCTATCAATGGCAAACATGGACAAGACGCATGAATCAGTGGAGTGAGCTACCGGAGAAAGGAAACCATTAAACAATCAAACAAACAAACAAACAAACTGAGCTGGAGAGGTGGCTTAGCTGCTAAAAAGCATTTGGGCTCTTCAAAGAGAAGGAGGTTTGGTTCCCAGCACCCATATCAGACAGCTCACAACTGCCTGTAACTCCAACTCCAGTGGATTGGATACCCTCTTCAGGCTTCTGAAGGTACCAGCGTATTCACACACACACACACACACACACACACACACACACACACACACACACACGAGTTAAAAAAGTCTTAACTTTTTAAAAGTCCTTGTCTAATAGTTGTATCACATTTTTTGAATCGTTTGACTGTAAATTCCTTCCTTGATTTAACAGATGGCATTCCTCTTCTTTGTGTCCAGAATAATATTAAAAATGTTGACACACTCACAGTATTGTGTGCTTATGTTCATAAGTAGGAGTAGAGGCCTGAATGTGCCATTGCATGTGTATGGAGGGTAAAGGATAACCTTACATGTAGGTGGGCACCTTTGATATAAGGGTCTCTGATGATTTCTTTGATGTTTACCAGGGTGGCTGACCTTCAGACTTCATGTGATTTGCTCCATCTCCCACCCTGCCATAGCAGTGCTGAGAACAAATATGCAAGATGCCATAGTGTCTGACTTTTCTGAGTTTTGGAGATTCAAACTCAGGTCCTTAGGTTTATATGGCAAGTATTTTATACTTGAGCCAACTTCCCAGAACCCTACCTTCTGATTCAGTACCATATATTGTTGTGTTTTCATGTCTGGTACTAAATGTTAAAGCAATTGTTTAAGATTTATTTTTTTAATTTAATGTGTATACGTTGGTATTATTATAATAGACATTCTTATGTTTTAGTTTCAATCATAATGAAGCTACCTGAAAATAATTTGGTCATCTTGGATTTGGTTTATAACCATGCTTTATTTGAGGAGGATAAAGGAAACATTTAATCTAGAGTTAAGTTTACTGAGGAGAGGCACTTCTTAGTTCTTTAAACTAGGGATAAGTGAGCACTGTTTGTAATTCTCAGCAGAGACAAACTGCAAGCATATTTAGCACAGTGGATTATGTGATCTCAGCCTTACCTCTCAGTTCTGTCATTGGGGTACAAAAGCAGCCACATAAAAATAAATGGGTACAGCTGCATTCCATCAAACTTTCTAAAAGTTGTTGGCAGGCTCAATCTGGCTAGTTGCCATGGTCTGTGTGCCCATGCTCTGAGGAGGAAACTATGAACTAGGAGATGTTTTCCCTGGCCGTGGGGAACAGTCACTATCACTGGCTCTGGGTGAGTCCTGAGCTATGTTCCTTCAAATTCTTTCATTCACTTTTTCATTTATATACTCACTGGTACTTAACTGAAGAGTTAGGGAGGATCCTCTGGAAATCTGGAAGATACCTGTGTGTCTGTCTCTTTTCTCTGTGCCAACCCTCCAACTCTCTGTCTCTCTCTGTCTCTGTTTGTCTGCCTGCCTGTCTCTGCCTCTGTCTCTGCCTTTGTCTCTCTCTTCCCTGAACAGGAGAAACCTTAGCCTTTCCGCACTCCTACCTTGGATGGGCTACTTTTTTGTTACTGTGATGAAATGCTTGAGAACAGCAACTTAATGAGGGAAATGTTTATTTGGCTCACAGTTTGAAGAAACTCAGCCCATCATGCCAGAAGTTTGAGGGGCTGTTTTCCCTGGGTCCACAATCAGGAATCAGACAGAAATGGGTGCTGGTTTCACTGTTTCTAGGCCCAGCACCCAGCCCAGGTGATGATGCTCTCTGCCTTCAGGCTGAGCCTTTCATCCCCTCAGCAGCAGGCTAGAGGTGTCTCTCTTAAATGACTCCAAATTCTCCCGGATTAATGATGAAGATTAATCATCACAAATCTCCCCTTTCTATGCTAATATGTCTGTCTGGGATGCTGAGTCCCTTTCTCTGTACCACAGCCCAGAATATTCTCCAGGAAATAAGTTGAGCACCCCAGGCCTCAACTTATCCATTCCCATGTCTTAGGAATCAGTATCTTTTTCTGAGAGCTGTTCATTCAGTTTCTTCATTGTATTAGGCAGGAAGAGCAATCCGGTCCTTAGCTTCACTGGAATGCATGTCACTAGTGTAAGAGCTTGTATCTATACATAGGTATTGGCTTGGTTTCTCTTTTTGTTGCTGTGAAAAAATACCTCAAGAAAATAACTTAAGGGGCAAGAGATTTTCTTCTTTCACAGTGCACGGTGCCATGACACCTGAGGTAGGGCTTTGTAGCCGCGGTCTCACTACCTGCACAATTAGAAAGCTGTGAGGGATGAAATAAGCTGGTGCTCAGCTTGCTCTTCCTGTCTCATACTCTCCATGATCCTCTGAGTAAGGGGTGGTTTTTCTAACAATTAGAAGGATTTCCCCACATCTCTAGAAGTGTAAAGTATCAAGATAATCCCTAACAGGTAGGTACATTCAGAGGCCCATTTTCAAGGCGACATTAAATTGTGTCAAGTCGACAACACCATCACAGTCCGCAGTACTTTTCACATATGTTCTCTTAAAAAAAAGACTTTCTCCACATGCAGAATTAATTTGTATCAGTACACAGCAGGTGAACTTAAATACCTGCAAAAATAACCCGTGTTAGAGGGTTCTGGGT
Source organism: Mus pahari (assembly GCF_900095145.1). Taxonomy (NCBI): domain Eukaryota; kingdom Metazoa; phylum Chordata; class Mammalia; order Rodentia; family Muridae; genus Mus; species Mus pahari. Next base: position 16,958,294 of record NC_034593.1, on the reverse strand, counting down.
AAATAAAGCCTGGTGGAGACAACTGGGGGAATACTGGGTCTGATCAAGGTTAGCATGGTGCAGTCTCAGAACGCAGAGGTAAATTGCAAAGCTAACATGTGGCTTATCAGGTCTGTCTGAAGCTATTCGGAGGCTCAGGCTTTCACTACAATTTGTGTCATCTGTCTTTAGCCTTAGATTCCTGAGCTCTTGGATGCAAAAGTATTGGCCTCCCCCCCTTCTTCTTCCAATGCAGACATCTAACACAAAGCATGCGGCTGATTTGAAAGCTCCCCAAATAATCATCTAATATATGTGCCGGTTATTCTGTATTCATATGCTGACTGCAATAACTGAGGTAACATCTTATACTAGAGACACTCCAGTTCAGAACTCTTCCTTCAAAAATTACTTACAGATTGGCTTTCTATGATTCCAACACCAAAAGGTCCCATAAGTGTACAGGATACATATCATATATCGCCACAGTCAAAAGCTTACTCTCTAGTTGGGGAAACAAATGTGCATAAAACAATTAAGAAAAAACTCACGTTACATATAATTACCGCCATACTAATTATATGTGAGATTAAAAACTGTAAGCAAAAAATTAGTTTAGGCTTGAGCAGTCAAGGCAAGTTTTCTCTGAAGAACTGTTTATCTGTGATCAAATAAAATATTTCAAGTGTAAGAAAAGTCTTGTTAGCTAGGCTCAGGTCCCCTCCCACCCATTATTTTAAAATGAATCACTGGCAAACATGAGCACCTGTTTTTTACAGGCCCTTAAAAGTGTTTCTTTTAAAGATTCACATGAATCTTTTTGATTTACAGGAATGTGCTCGTCTCTGTGTGGATATAGGCATGTGAGTGCAGTCATGGGAAGGGGCCAGAAACCCTTAGCTGATTCCCTAGAGCGGATTGACCTGTATGCTTGTGAGTTTCCCAAGATATGTGCTTAGAGCTGAGCTGCAGACATATTTTCCTGTCTTTTCAGTGTCTGAAAATTCTCTTGCCAAAAGTTTCTTTGTCTCAAAGAGCATCTGATACCACTATTACTATAACCATTAGATTTTACTAGAGCAAAAGAATCAAGAGGGTTACATGTTAAACTAATTTTTTTGAGTGTTTAGGTTCTTTGAAGTTAAAGAGAGGTTGCCATGAACAAGTCTTTATGTTTTCAGCATGGGTGTTCGTTAAGGAAAAATGCTTACCTATATGCTCATGATTGTTTTACACTAGAGAACACCTTCTTAAACCTTTCCCACTTGAAATAACTTGCAAAAGTTATTTCAAGTGGGAAATATACACAAGTCTGTGTTTATATACACATAAAATTGGTATAGATTAAACATTTCCTGGTAAAAGATTATGATAGGTTTATTTTAAAACAGCTCTTTTGTATGCCTATCGTTTTTCTACTTTTAAGAGAATGAAGTAAATTTACATACCAGTGCGAGATATATGCTTACTTTTACATAAAGAATGAGATCTTGATTGAGTTTTTGATACTGCAGGACAAGAGTATTTTCAATGTTTTTTAGAGTTGATGTATCTTTTGATTTTACAGTCAAAATATTGCATGTTTTAAGGGTGTTTTAGGCATTGTTGGGAATCAAACCAAAATTTATAGAAAGACCTTTCTCTGTTTCTTTTGTTTGTTTTTCCTTTTGTGAAACTCTTGTCAGCAATTCAAATAGCAATTTTTAAAGCTAAACAATTTAATACAATTCAGTATAGTGATATGTTTATTTGAAGGCCAACAGTGAGAAAATATTAATGGTCTTGTTTTCTATGATGGCAGATACAATTGGCTTCAAGTGAATAGTATACAACAGCCACTAATCTGAGGCATGAGATTTGGGCAACGTTCACTGTTGTTGTGTGCTGTATTGGAATGCATCCTGTGAGGTAAGCGCATTGTGTGCCCAGAACCAAGGCTTAAGTGAAGTCACAGGACATTGCATTGGTGACACTGGGAGAAACACCTGGAATTTTGAACACAGTTGATTTTGAACATATCTCAAATTCTTTGTGATCCCTCTGCATTGAATTACATGGAACTATATGGGGTTATGACTCATAGTTTATGAAACTACATCTACTTGGGCCTGGTGGTACACATCTTTAATCTCAGCACTTGGGAGACAGAGGTAGGCAAATCTCTGAGTTTGACGCCAGCCTGGTCTACACAGGAAGTTCCAGGAACATGAGAGCTACATAGTGAGACCCTGTCTCAACAAAACAAAGACTATGACAAAAACAGAAACTAGGCCCTAGCAAACGGCTTTAAACTAGAGCAAAATGTGAAAGTAAATTGATAAAGAAAGCCGTGTCTTACCATGGAGGAGTAGCCTTTCGACTTTGGCTTGTACTGCAAGCCAAGCCTTGCGGAGCCCATCTCATCTGTTGCTGAGTTTCTGGGAATGACATTCAGGGCCTTCTCCCTTTCCACCTCTACATCCCACAGCTTTCAACTTGTAAAACTAGTGGGTGAAGCAGGGGGAAATCTGCCCTACAAATCCTTCTGAGAGCTGTTGAGAACAGACAACTCCTAGCACAGAAATGAATCCTCTTGGAGAATCTTGCACCTCATGAACCCTCTATGCCTCTGGTGCTTGCAGCCTCCACCCCATCTTTTATGTAACTGGCTGTCCTCTAGCTTGTTTCCAGTAGAGACAGCAAGTGGTAGGACCTCCTGGGGAACAGAGATAATAAGTCCTAGAAGGCTCCATAAAAACCTCACTTGGAGGACACTTGTAACTTTTCAGTGGCTTTAAGGACTATGTATTTAGTTCTCCATTTATTGCTTTATTTGAATAGAGGCATTTCAGACTAAATTAGCCTCCAGATCAGAAATGTGGACAACGGCATCATCATTCTCCAATTTTTGCTTCCTTCACTGAAGGTCCTTTGGATTTGTTTTGACTCTATAGCTCAGGCTGGCCTGAAACTTACTATGTAGCCCAGGTTGTCCTTGAACTCCCCAAGAAGATGGCCTTAACTTCAAGGTGGTCTTAACTCCTTCAGCCCCTCAAATGTTGGCATTACACACATGAGACACTGCCCAGTTCCTCATTACCCTAGATAAGTCCTACACATTGTTCCATGAGCCCAGCCTTCTTTCACCGCAGACTGGGGAGCCCTGTGAAAATAGAAATACTGGTGAAGGATGCCTTATCCAAAGAGAAACAGTGCCTGCACTTAGTGCCATCTATCCCCCCCCCCAAAAAAAAAAATTGTTTGGGACATCTGTCCCCAAGTTGCCTTAGAATAGACACAAACACAGACTCAAGACATGTTTTCAGCCGACCTCTGAGGCTATCTATTTTAAACAGGTTGAAATTTTGCAAAAGCCATGTTCGTGTTCCAAAAATTCAGTTAGTGCTGAATGGTCTCCAGTTGGCTGGGTGGCCCACTCTTTTAATGCTGTTGAAGATACCAATAATAGATGTTCCTCTTCATGCAAACTGACTCATCTTGTCAGGTGCCAGACTGAAGTTTCACTTCCAGAAGAGCCAGCAATGAGTCTGGCTATGTGGTAGCTGAGTTTGGTGGCAACTTCTGTCCTCTCTTTCAGACCCTGGCTGGAAAACTGGAGCTCTGTGGAGCATGCCTACAGTCTTCTGCGTTTTCATTTTATTTGTCCTCATAGCTATGGACATGGACCATAGTGTGACTTTTAACAGTGGCCTTTTCTGTCCTTACAAATACCAGAAGATGTGTATTAGTTTCCTTTTACAGATGAGGGATCTGCAGTTCCAAGAACTCTAACTGGAAAAATGAAGATTTCAGAAATCATCTTCATTTCGTTGCATTGTAAGAAACATACATAATCAGAGTCCTACTGGAAACATTACCATGAGTGTTCCTAAAATATAGCAACCCTTCCTCCCATCCATTTATCCCTGGCATGACTTTAGTTTCAAGGGTGTGACAAATCATATTCTTCTCTGAGGGCCTTGTTCAGCACTCATTGTCTAACTCACCCTCTATTTATTTCCTTTTCACCTGATGTGATAGAATGTACCACTGAGAGATGAGTGGACAAGACACAACTAACATCTGTCCTTAAACCCTAGTAATTTCCAATTTACAAACTCTGGTAGATGAAAATCACATGGTCCTTTCCCAATGAGGTACATGGCATAAAGTCTGAATGTAAACATTTTTATTTTCAATGTTCAGTTTCCTTTAATGACCCTCATCTCCCTTGAAGGGTAGGTGCAGGCAGCTAGGCAACTGGCAAGACATGTTCACTTGAAGATCTTGCCTTGATTGATGGCTTTGCCCACGTGCTGGAAGGCCCCCTCCCAGGAAAAGTACTCTCCAACCAGGGTCTCATGGCTACCAGGATCCAGTTTCTGTCATGTATACTACTCATAGTCCACCAGCCCATCTGGTCTCAGCGGAAAGACAAGCTCTTGGCTCGGATGAACCAAACACCGGAAATGGAGCTGCTGTTGTTGGTTCCAAAGGATAACACTTGCAAAGGCATTCTTTCTCATTTTGTCCAATCGCTAAAACATTCCCGGGATGAGGTTGCAACTCATGAAGAACTGGGTGAGTTCTTCAGGGAAGCGGTACTCAACATACCACAGGGACCAGCCATCCTTATCAAACAGCTCCCCAAAATATGGCAGTGCCACAGAGAGGGTCCTCATTGGAGTACTTACACATAAACTCATCCAACCCAAAGGTACTCTTGGGCAGGTGAGTGATAGGGTCCTTGGTCTTGAGCTCAGCAGCCAGTGAATGCCTGCTCACACTCACCCATCTCTTCTTCAGGAGCTGGGGCATCCCTACAGTCTTTTTTTCCTCTTTCTGCTCAGCCTGGGGCTTCTGTTTCTATTCTCATGAACTCTTTTCTTTCCTTGGGGAATTCTTTTTAGGCTGGTTCTCTGCAAACCTCTTAGCCTCAACCTTCACCATCTTCTCCAGCAGGGTGCAGACGACTGTGTCAGATCAACAGGTGTCACTTGCTCACCCACCAGAAAAATCCAAGTCTTCAGGTGAGTGTCCAGCAGCCCCAGGATTTGCTTCGCCTCCTCTTTTGCATTTTCAGTGGCCTGTTTGTTGTGGTACATAATGCCCAAGGTGGGGAACACCCAGGTGCTAGGTGGAGGAATAATGTCACAGTCAGCAAAGATCACCTACTGCACCACGTGTGAGATGCTGCCTCTGCCGTAGTTCTCCGCAGCTCCTCATGGTTTACATAATAGGTGATGGCTTTGCTCTCAAACACGCTGCATCCATCATCACCCTCAAGTGCTGGAACCCTGATGGCAGGAAATTTTCGGAGAAATTCAGGAGTGCACTTGGTTTGGCCAAAGTGGAAGTGGTGTGGTGTAGAGAACACTCAGACCCGAGTCTCGCTGAACTGAGCAGTGATGAGGGCCTTGAAGGCCCTCCAGTTTTCAGAATATGTGTACAGAGTCCCAGCCGCCATGATGATTCTGCAGAGAAAGGGGGTGGGGCTGTCTGTGCTGCCCCAAAGTTAGCCGCAAGGGCATAAACCTTTCCTTTAAGCAGAACTTTCAGGAATTGGAGGAACTGCTGAAGGAAGGGAGAAATAGTGGAAGACCTAGATTCTAATTAACTTCTCATCTAATTTACTGTGCCACCATTGCTCTGTGGATGTGCTGGAGACTCAAAGATAAAAGGACTGAGCTGAGGATGACGGTGGTCCAGCAAGCTCACAGGATCAACTTTATTCCTGAGCATTTTAAAGAAGAAAAAAAAAAAGATATCACAGGTACATGATTTAGCATTTGAGAAAGGACACTGTGGCCTTGGTACATGTCAGTTGGGTGTGCCTGCTCTCGACAATGGCAAAGAGTGTCCTCATAGGTCAGTCCACCCTTTCTCATGATCTGCAGGACCCTGTTCTGAGGTGCTTGGTGGCTCACCACTGGGTGTCCTCATCAGTACAGTGAGTGGTTTTCGTGGTTGTTTTCCATCATCACTAATGGCTGTCCCTTGCCCAAAACAGAGCTTCAGTCTGACTATCGTTTTTTCCAGGTCTTTCAGTTTATGGATTTTGCAGTTGAGTGATTATCCCAATGTTTTCCTCCACCATAGTGAAACTCTGTTCCAGAGAGTCTGCATTTTGAGATAGTGATACATTCTCTTGAAGTTCTCCTTCTGGTATATTTTCTTACTCTCCTCTTAATCTACACCCCCATGTTTTAAATTCTAGGACACAGAGCTGGTTCAGCCTGCAGTTCATTCTTCCACTTATGTCTCCTCCCATTCCCTCTCCTGGCATGGTTTTACATCCCACAGAATACCATTATCCCCACAAGCTATAGAAGAAAGAGTTTATTTTGATTTCTGATTCCAGAAAGATAAAAGCCCATCAAAGACTGTGTCTCTGAAGAGGCATAGCAGCAAGTGGTAGCCATGGCGATAGGCGGGGGAAGCGGAGAACTCACATTCTCAACTGCAAGTACAAAGCAGAGGGCAAACTGGAAGTAGCATGGGGCTTGTATTCTCAAAGACCATTCCCTGTGCCATCTCGTTAAAGTAAGGTACCTCTGAGACCTCTCAAAGCTGTGCCACAAATGGGGAACAAGTCTTCAAATACTGGAGCCTCAGGAAGACATTTGTTGTTCAACTGACCATACTGTATATTTATCAATATGTATGTATTTATGTATGTGTGTTTATGTCTGTCTGAATGTGTTTATATATATGCATATATATTTGTATATATATGCATTTATGTATTGTGTATATCAATATGTATTTGTATGTATTGTTTATATCCATATGTGTTTATATGTATATATGTATTTGTGTATCCATATATCTGTGTGTTTGTTTATAGGTGTGTCTATATGCATATAGGTATATGTATATTTACTTCTGTGTGTGTTTGGTGCAAAATGGGGACAAACAGGATACTTAGCTGAGGCTTATGCAATGAGATAAAAGTAGACAGAGAGATCACAAGGATAGTATATATTTGAAGGAAGAGTGAGGTTCAGTATGGTCATATCTGAGGTAATGTTTCTTAATACAGGGTGTTATGGTTTGCATGTAAAATATCTTCCACAGTCTCACAAACAGTCTCATATCTTTGAACACTTGGCACCTAGACGGTTGTGCTATTTGGGAAGGTGGTTAACCTACAGGACATAGTCCTGGGCTTCTCTCATTTACTCTCTGTTACATGACTATGAATGTAATGTGACAAACTATCCTCAAGGTAACTGTGGATTCTATAGTAGTGGGTTTGAGGCTAGTCTAGGGTACATGAGACCCTGCTTCAAGACAAACCAAACAATGCAACCTCTAGTTAAAGTGTTTAAGTGAAGCATCTCTTTGTATTCTTTGTGGAAGGTACCAGCCTCCTGATATGAGAGAGTCTAGAAAGGCCTGTTGATGGGGATATTGGTGTCTTGGTAGTATTCATTGGAAACTACTAGAGTCTCAAGAGTGTAAAATGACAGAATTTAATTAAGAGTGCCTAAGATAATACAAAAGCTATTTTTTCTCTGACTGTAAAAGAGTAGACAGGTTGGATGTGCAGAGAAGAAAGTATTGCAATGATCCTCCAAAGTGAAAGACAACAGATTATTCTGACTTAACTACAGATGTACTTCATGGAGCAAGGCAAGCAATTAGATACAGGGCTCCAGGGGAAGAGAGAATCAAAAAGGGGCAAGACTTCAGGGAAGAGCTTAGAGTTCATCCTTGAGTCTGAGTGTTGGCGCTGTGTAGCCTACTTGGAGAACTTTGGTTTCCAGTACCTACTAAGAGCTGTGACTGCCAAGTGAATGTAAGGGACACTATCTGAAAGATTATTATTTTGTTATTTGATTGCCTTAATTGGTTAGGGTCTGAAGTGTACCTGTCTGACCTCAAACTTCCTATATAACGTCTGGTCCTCCTGCCATTACCACCTGAGTTCTGAGATTACTGACTTTGGCCACCACACTGTGTGTGGTGCTGTGGATGAAATCCAGGGATTTGTATATGCTAATCAAGTACTCTACCAACCAATCACCAAACCTAGCCCTTAAGGCTATCCTTTGTCTTTAAAACAATTTTTCCTTTAATAACTTTACACAACCCTTAAATTACCCTTAGTCATTTCTCATACTTCTTTTCTTCCTTTTTGTTTCTTTTTAATTTTTTTCCTCTATTTTGTTATTAGATATTTTCTTTATTTACATTTCAAATGCTATCCTGAGAGTTCCCTATACCCTCCCCCCACCCCTGCTCCCCTACCCACCCACTCCCACTTCCTAGCCTTGGCATTCCCCTGTACTGGGGAATATATAGTTTGAAAGACCAAGGGTCCTGTCTTCCCAATGATGGCCGATTAGGCCATCTTCTGCTACATATGCAGCTAGAGACATGAGCTCTGGGGGTACTGGTTAGTTCATATTGTTGTTCCGCCTATAGAGTTGCAGANCCCTTCAGCTCCTTGGGTACTTTCTCTAGCTCCTCCATTGGGGACCCTGTGTTCCATCCAATAGCTGACTGTGAGCATCCACTTCTGTGTTTGCCAGGCACTGGCATAGCCTCACAAGAGATCGCAATATTAGGATCCCTTCAACAACATCTTGCTGGCATGTGCAATAGTGTCTGGGTTTGGTGGCTGATGATGGGATGGATACCCGGGTGGGGTAGTCTCTGGATAATCCATCCTTTCATCTTAGCTCCAAACTTTGTCTCTGTAACTCCTTTCATGGGTTGGTCTTCCTTCTCGGTTTTCTTGTGTTTTGCAAATTTTATGTTGGGTATTCTAAGTTTCTGGACTAATATCCACTTATGAGTGAGTGCATATCTAGGGACTTCTTTTGTGATTGGGTTACCTCATTCAGGATGATATCCTCCAGATACATCGATTTGCCCAAGAATTTCATAAATTCATTATTTTTAAATGCTGAGTAGTACTCCATTGTGTAAATGTACCATATTTTCTGTATCCATTCCTCTATTGAGGGACATCTGGGTTCTTTCCAGCTTCTGGTTATTATAGATAAGGCTGCTATGAACATAGTAGAGCATGTGTCCTTATTACCAGTTGGAACATCTTCTGGGTATATGCCCAGGAGAGGTATTGCTGGAACTTCCGGAAGTAGTATGTCCAATTTTCTGAGGAACCGCCAGACTGATTTCCCAAGTGGTTGTACAAGCTTGTAATCCCACCAGCAATGGAGGAGTATTCCTCTTTCTCCACATCCTTGCCAACATCTGCTGTCACATGAATTTTTGATCTTAGCTATTCTGACTGGTGTGAGATGAAATCTCAGGGTTGTTTTGATTTGCATTTCCCTGATGATTAAGGATGTTGAACATTTTTTCAGGTGCTTCTCAGCCATTCGCTATTCCTCAGTTGAGAATTCTTTGTTTAGTTCAGTACCCCACTTTTTAATGGGGTTATTTGAATTTCTGGAGTCCAGCTTCTTGAGCTCTTTGTATATACTGGATGTGAGTCCTC
>NC_034593.1:16944280-16948853 GCF_900095145.1 Mus pahari | reverse complement strand
TTAGGGGAAATGGGACTGTTTAGGTCATTAATCTGATCCTGATTTAAGTTAGGTACCTCGTATCTGTCTAGGAATTTGTCCATTTCATCCAGGTTTTCCAGTTTTGTTGAGTATAGCCTTTTGTAGTAGGATCTGATGATGGTTTTGATTTCCTCAGGGTCCGTTGTTATGTCTCCTTTTTCATTTCTGATTTTGTTAATTAGAATACTGTCCCTGTGTCCTCTAGTTTGTCTGGCTAAGCGTTTATCTATTTTGTTGATTTTTTTCAAAGAATCAGCTCCTGGTTTTCTTGATTCTTTGAATAGTTCTTTTTGTTTCCACTTTGTTGATTTTAGCCCTGAGTTTGATTATTTCCTGCCATCTACTTCTCTTGCGTGAATTAGCTTCCTTTAGTTCTAGGGCTTCTAGGTGTGCTGTCAGGCTGCTAGTATATGCTCTCTATAGTTTATTTTTGAGGCACTCAGGGCTATGAGTTTTCCTCTTAGGACTGCCTTCATTGTGTCCCATAAGTTTGGGTATGTTGTGGCTTCATTTTCATTAAACTCTAAAAAAGTCTTTAATTTCTTTCTTTATTTCATCCTTGACCACGAATTATTAAGTAGAATGTTGTTGAGTTTCCACATGAGTGTTGTCTTTCTATTATTTATGCTGTTATTGAAGATCAGCCTTAGTCCATGGTGATCTGATAGGATGCATGGGATAATTTCAATATTTTTGTATCTGTGGAGGGCTGTTTTGTGACCAATTATATTGTCAATTTTGGAGGAGTTACCATGTGGTGGTGAGAAGAAGGTATATGCTTTTGTTTTAGGATAAAATGTTCTATTAAACCCATTTTGTTTTAGGATAAAATGTTTATTAAATCCATTTGTTTCATAACTTCTATTAGTGTCCATGTGTCTCTGTTTAGTTTCTGTTTCCAGGATCTGTCCATTGGTGAGCATGGGATGTTGAAGTTTCCCACTATTATTCTGTGAGGTGCAATGTCTGCTTTGGGAATTACTAAAGTTTCTTTAATGAATGTGGTTGCTCTTGTATTTGGAGCATAGATATTCAGAATTGAAAGTTCCTCTTGGCAGCCACAGCCACACCCACTTCCCACATGTGCCCATGTTCTCTATGGAATCTTCTGCACCTGAGATTCTCTCTTCCATCTCTTGTATTCTGTTGCTGATGCTCACATCTATGGTTCCTGATTTCTTTCCTAGGATTTCTATCTCCAGGGTTTCTCCCTTTGTGATTTCTTTATTGTTTCTACTTTCATCGTTAGGTATGTTGGGGTATCCAAGACTGGCTGAAGTTGGAGTGCTGGGTTCTGATGATGGTGAGTGGTCTTGGTTTCTGTTAGTAAGATTCTTATGTCTGCCTTTCACCATTTGGTAATCTCTCGAGGTAGTTGTTATAGTTGTCTCTGGTTGGCACTTGTTCCTCCTGTGATTCTGTTAGCCTCTGTCAGCAGTCCTGGGAGTCCAGCTCTGAGTCTCAGTGGTCAGCGTACTCTCCGCAGGCAAGCTCTCCTCTTGCAGGGAAGGTGCACAGAGTTCTGGCATTCAGACCTGCCTCCTGGCTGAAGATGTAGTTCTGAAATGCGGCCTGTCCCAGAAGTTGTGTCACCTCTGCAGTTTGCACACTCACCTGTAAAGACTAGTCTCTGAGGGACCCTGGACACAATATGGCTCTCTCACCTGTTCTGGAGGACAGAGCCCTCCCGGGTGGCCACCTTTCCTCTGTCAGGGAAGGAGCCCGGATGTCTGGAGCCCAAAACGGGGTCTGTCCCAGAAGCTGTGTAGCTTCTGCAGTCTGCACTCTCACCTGCTCAGACTGGAGCCTGGGCGACCAGGAGCATAGATGTCTCTCTCACCAGCTCCAGCAGTGAGAGCCCTCCAGGGCGGACACTGCTCATCTGGTAGGGAAGGTGCCTGGAAAATTGGGCCTGTCCCAGAAGCTGTGTCACTTCTGCCATCCACACTCTCACCAGTGTGGACTGGAGCCTGTGCCTTTCCTCTATTTTTAAAAGACAGTTACTAGTTAGTTGTCATCATGTGAGGGCAGGCTGACTCCTAAATTGATATTAGCCTGTTCAATTAGTGCAGACACTTAGCTTTTAAATAAAATATTAGGTAATGGATGTACCAGGAACAAACTAAAAACGATGCAAGCTTTTCTTACTGATCTCAGTTTTATCCTCTAGTGTCTCCCACTGAAAGAAAGTCATGACCACATGACCCAGCACTGTGGGGCCAGAACTGGGCTTTGCTGTTCATGGCTCCAAATTGTTCCCCTAAGTAAACTGAATTACCCCGCAAGCTGGTCTCATCACTGAAGGTTGTACAAGAGCTTCATGTACCTTTTTAAAAGGCAGGAAGTGCCACGTAGCCTTTCAAAGTGCTAACAGCCTGCTTCCTACAGCCATCTGTGTTGGCAGGCCCTGAGAAGCTGAGCAGGGCAGACCTGGGGGTGGGGCCTGGGGGGTGGGAACTGGTGAAGGCAAGTTCTGTCCTCATGGGAGCCAAACCCAGTCCAAAGAGATTTCCATCTCATGCTTTCCTTCCTTTGCCTGTGTTGATACATTTCTTTCTGAAAGCAGCCAGAGATTTTAATGGGTGTTTTTATAGAGCGAGTTCCTGACCCCTCCCGGTTCAACACTAGGGAGCTTTAAACAGAATGGAAAATGAACACAAACAGGAATGTGTTGGGAAGAGGCAGGAGGGAAGACTTCTGTGGCTCCCTGCGCCAGTACAAATGCCTGCTTAATTAGAAAAATCAATCTTGGCTGTCCAGGTGACAGATAGGAATCCTCTGTTGCAGGTGAGAAAGAGGAGTCCAGTCATGGTGAGATAATTTTTTCCCATTACTAAAGGCAGCCTAATGTATGTCTCTAAGCAGTTTGGCATGAAGAACTTGTTAAAAACCACCACATTCCTCCTCTCCTTAATTGAATCTTGGTGAAGCGGGGGAGGGAGAACGGGGCAGCTTGCATTAAAAAAAAAAAAAAAAAAAAAAAAAAAACTCTTTAAAGATACCCAAGTTCTGAGAGACGATTTCATAACTGTTATCAAAGGAAGGGCAGTGTCTTGATAAGGAACAGAATGGAAACTGTCTGTCCATGCTTATAGAACACTAACTTGAGAGATTTTGCCTTGCTAGAGAAAATGACTGAAGATGCTGAGGCATCTGCTTTCTGTGACAGACTGAAGGGCTAGGATTCTCTCTGGTTGGATAAGGAAACAGCAGCCCATAGGGCTGGTGCACTGGCACTCCCCCCCTATCCTCTGTCCCCACCCTCACCCCCGAGAGTGTGCTTGCAGGGTGAAGGACAACCTTGGATGTCCTTCTTCTGGTGCCTTCTGCTTTTTGCTTGAGATGGGAGCACTCATCTGTCTAGTACTTTTCCAAGTAGGCCAGACTCATTGTTCAGTGAGCTGGGTATCTACCTTCCGCTCCATCTCCTTTCACCATTCACTGCTGAGGTAGAAAATGTACACTCTACACCCATTTTATATGGTTTTTCTTATATGGGTTCTGGGGATGTGTTTTTGCCAATTGATTCTGGGATTTCAGAGTTTAGCCTGATCCCAGCTGCATGTATAGTGATTCTAAGAGCGAAGGAGTAAAGTTGTCTCTCCCCTAGGTCTTTCTGTATGTCCCAGACACCTCGTGGATTCTTTAAAGGGGGCTATGATGGGACCTGAGCTAGCCGTTTTCTTTCCTATTACAGTGTGGGTTTCTGTGACAGCCTTGGATCTCTTTGCGTTCTCGGTTTAAGTTCCATCCAAGACACAAGGTTCACAGCACATGGCAGTGTGGAACCGAACTTTCCTGCTTCTGGTCTGATTTGCCTCCAGTCTGAAATGTAAAACATCTGTTTCAGCTGCAGCTCCATGTCTGTTCTCTTGGTTGTATTTCTTTCTTTCTTGGACTTCTATAATCCTGCCTTTGTAGCTTTTTCTCTCAGGGTGGTTTCTACTGAGGTTTCTTTCTGAGAGAAAATGGCCCTAATAAATGTCCAATGCAAAACTATCCTTTGAAGAAATTTAGAAAGCTCCTTGGCTTTAAAAAGAACAAATAAAAACAAAAGCAGGAAACAAGCTGACCAATGGTTTGCAAATAGCCTACCCTCATTGCTTAGAAGGTCTTTCCATGGATTTTTTTGTTTCTTTCCCTTCAGTATATCACTTATTCACTGTGATTCCAGACCTTCCCTCAACCTACACTAGTTAATATACTTGAGCTAAAAAAAAAAAAAATGTTCTCTGGTTTCATTGAAATCTTGCTAGTCAGTTGTCACATGGATATTCACATGTGGATTCCATCTGTGGTGTTGAATCATTTCTGAAGAGCCCACAGCTGAGATGGAGCTCATTCATGAAGTGAAGCCTGTGTTCTTTATCCCTTTTTATTTTAGGAAGCCAATGTGTGGGGAGCCGCCCTCACATTCGCCATTACAAGATAGCGCTGATGTCCTGCGCTCTAACATACAAACAAGGCAGCTGCGCATGTGCTGGGTAGATTTCCATTCCCTTGCGCCCTGCCTTTCCCGTGGCGTCATCTGGGGTAACAGCAGGCCGCCAAC
>NC_034593.1:16892270-16943395 GCF_900095145.1 Mus pahari | reverse complement strand
GACAGACAGACAGACAGACAGACAGACAGACACACACACACACACACACACACACACACACACACACACACACACATACACATCCCAGATAAGTACTTCCAGATAATATTCATCAGTTTTCGGTTTACTCCTTAGTTGTAGCTTAACAATAGACTTCTACTGAATTATATAATTCCAGGTAACAATTGTACATTTAAAGATTCAGACAACTTTACTTTTGAGAATTTTGTTTCTTAAAACTTTGGTTGATATCACACTGAAGAATGTAGGCTATTCCTGAAAAATAAAATGAGGGTTAAACAGCCCACAGCATCGCCCATCTACAAAAAACATAGTCCTCCTTCCCTTCATCAATTACATTTATAGTTTTTTTTTTGTGTCTAACTTGAAAAATTACAAGGACAGCTCATGAGCATGCCATATGCTAAGTACAGTTATAGATGACATATAATTTTACATTTATTTCATCAGTTACTCTGTTCTTAACACCAACGCAACTAGTAGCACAGATGACCCTGCACCATCCTACAGATAAGCAGATATATTAGTAATCTATCTATCCATCCATCTATTTGCCTACCTACCTATCATCTGTCTGCCTATCTATCTGTCTAGATATAGATATAAGCAAAGAGATATTAGTGACATATTCAGTGCCATACAGCAACATTGGTAGGGTTTGAGTTACCATTTCTGGGTTCAAAAGCCCCCCTTTCATTTAGACTATGTCATACCATGTTTCTTAGTTATCTTTACAGACAATTTGTCACTTCTAGCAAAATAAGTATAAGAAGGAAAGTCACTTATAGGGTCAAATAGATCCATAAATAGCTACAACTGACAGATTTCATTGTGGATAGATGGCAATTTGATAGATGGCTAGAGTGAGCTCCATTTTCAGTGTCCCTCTTGTCCATATTTGAGTAGGCTTAGCATGGGCTGGGATGGGAGGATTCATTTGGCTTGCTGTGAATCCTAGTTCTTCTTTGGCTTCATTTTAAAAAGTATTTATTTCTATTTGTGTGTAAGTGTGTGTATGTGTACTTGAGTGTAAGAGTCCATGGAGTCCCAAAGAGGGCATCAGCTTGACATAGGTGCTAGGAACTGCACTTGTGTCCTCTAGAAGACCAAGGCATGACCTTAACTGCTGAGCTCTCTCTCTATGTCCCAATTCTTAACATTTTATAATAGTTTACTGAAATAAAATGTAAAGTATTTGTATCAATCTTTTCTTTAAAAATATTGCCACACAGGGGCTGCAATGTAGGTTGAAGAGAAAGGTGATTTGAATCCTTGCCCACTCCAAGGATTCATGCTGTGACCAGCACACCTTAACTTATCTGGGGATCAGATATACGCTGATGAATGAGTTATATTTTAGGCTTGAACTAAATTTACTTTTCTCTCCTAATGCTACTGTATCTACTCAATTAAACACTTTTTATTTCATACTCTTATTTATTTTCAAGACATGAGATAACATATGTTCCCATTTATTTATACTTAACTTATCAAAATACTTTTTGGCAGTATGAACTTCTACTCCAGAAGATTGTTAGACTGTTGAGTTGCTTTTGATCCACTTTAGTTCCATATCTGCAAAATAATGTTATGTTTAGAGAGAGTCATAGCTCTCAAAAAGCTTCCGGTAAGTTCAAAGCTCCACTTATGATGGCTACAAGTGGCTGAGTTCAGAACAATGCTTGTCTATAAGTCACTGCTTGCCAAAAGTTCCAGAGAGACCTTGGTGGAGAGGGGCTGCTGGACCGCCAGAACAGCAGGCTTTAGTGTCTGCTACACAGCCATACGGAGCTTCTCGGTAGACAGTCCTGTTGAGCAAAATCTATAGTGATATGAAAAAAATATATATACTCTGTGAGCTCTAAAACATGACAGAACTCTCAAGAGTTGACTACAGAAAATTAATAGCAAAAAAATAATTGATTGTATTGAAAACACATCAAGGGTTATATCTATGTATATGTGAAAAATATTATTGACATATGAAATATATGTTAAATATATTTTCTATAAATAAATATTTTACGAGCAAAAGAAATACAAGAAACATGAGGAAACATGAAGCACACAGGTATACACAAGTATGGGGTATAAAGCGCCAAGCCTTGAGAACAGTCAAGTGTAAAATGTGATAAAATTTTTAGGTTAGCAACTTGGAAAAAACATTTAAGACGAGAAATCATACCAAGGATTTTTGTATAACCTCTTAGGTAATGTATACACTGGAACAATTTAAATGCAATTAATAATGCTATCCAACATTATGCAAAAAGACTAGTGCCTTCTGACATAATAATTTCACTTCTAGGAATGCATCCAAAGTTGTGAATAGAGCTTTGTGTGCAAAGGTATTTATTATATTATTCTTTCGAACAGTGAATATAAAAAGTAAATTAGGGTATAATCCATGGAATGTTGTCCAGTAACATTATTTACCAAGTTAGAAGTCATATATTGATATAAATGGGGGGGAGAGAAAAAAACAAAAATTACATTATGATTACAAGATTTTACAAAAGATTTATCTATCTATCTATTTATTTTGATGTATGTACTGGCTAATTTTGTGTCAACTTGACAAAGCTGGAGTTATCACAGAGAAAGGAGCTTTAGTTGGGGTAAATGCCTTCATGAGATCCAGCTGTGGGGCATTTTCTCAATTAGTGATCAAGGGGAAGAGGCCCCTTGTGGGTGGGACCATCTCTGGGCTGGTAGTCTTGGATTCTATAAGAGAGCAGGCTGAGCAAGNCAGNGGANGCAAGCCAGTAAAGAACATCCCTCCATGGCNTCTGCATNAGNTCCTGCTNNCTGANCTGCTTGAGTTCCAGTCCTGACTTCTTTCAGTGATGAACAGCAATGTGGAAATGTAAGCTGAATAAACCCTTTCCTCCCCAGCTTGCTTCTTGGTCATGATGTTTGTGCAGGAATAGAAACCCTGACTAAGACAATGTATATGAGTACACTGTCACTCTCTTCAGACACAGCAGAAGATGGCATCAGATTGCATTAATGATGGTTGTGAGCCACCATGTGGTGGCTGGGAATTGAACTTACGACCTCTGGAAGAACAGTGAGTGTCCTTAACCACTGAGTCATCTCTGTGGCCCCTGTAAGTTTTTAAGAATGATACAAAACATGAAAGTGCACAAAGGAAAAAATTAAGAGAAATAAGTTGTTTCTGATTTCTGACAAAAATGTATGTAATTTTGATTTCTTCTTGATAGGTTTCTGTATTTAAAAATATTATATAAGAATTATTATAATCATAAAACAATAAACATTTTGTATAGTGATAGAAATCTTTGAATACGGAGTAGGCAGAACTAATACAGTCCTTATACACAGACTTAGGGCTGTTGTAGACCAGAAATAACTAAACTTTCTGGCAATGTATAATTCAGCCATCTTTGCAAATAGTCTAATATGGAACTTCCCAGACTGTCTGAGCATGAAAGTGCTAACACAGACACAAAGTAACTCACTCTGTTTTGTAAATTTAGAAATAACTCATACATAATATCAGAAAACTTTTCTGACGGCTAAATGGGATCTGGCCAGGAACCTGTTTAGATACTTTGGTTCTTAGTTGGAAATTAAAATGACTTTCTGAGCAGCCAGTTATCGTCAATAAAACAGAGGTTAGACTAGATTGTCTTAACCCACCTGCCTCCTTGGGAAGAAGCAGGCAGATGTACTACATAAGGTGTGGTTTAGAAGTTCGAGGTCTGTTACAAAACAGTCTAGATTGAAGAGGCAGCCTGATGTGTGGGTTGAATTCTGACCTACGAGACTTTTTAACTCTGGCAGGCACAAAGATGAGCGAGCTAAGAGAAAGATGTGTGCTGGAGGCTGGAGGGAAAGGACAACCCAGGAGGAGTCAGAACTGTGGGGTTTGGGGTTTGCTTTCCTGAACTGTGGTCTGATCTTCTCTTCTTATTTTCCTGCTCCTCATTCTTAGAACAGCAATATTGATTCTATTGATATATATTGGAAGCAGATAACTTGATTTCTTTTTAAACAAGGATCCACAGTTACGATATAGTCTTGAGTTTCAGAGTGGCTGGTGTTATCTACTACTGAAGCAAGGGAAGTACACAGATAGCCAAAAGAACTTAGCATCCCAAGGTAGAAGGAAGAACTCCAAGAAGAAAGAAACTGTGAAGACACAGAGCTCCTTCAAATGGGCCGAGAAATGTATGAAGTCCTTGATATTCAAAACAGTAATTACTACAGAATTATAAATCATTAGATAAATACTACAAACACACGATATGCCAGATGTGGGAATTGCATGTTAGTTCATAAAGATGGAAGGGATAATTTTGTAAGGTAAAACAATCATCTGTATCTGCAGCAAAAGTGGTAATTATTAAACTGAGAAATATCTATGGATGAAAATTAAGTAGGTGGAGATCTGAGTAGGTAGTTACATAATGTGAGAGAAGTATTTCTCATAACGTACTTGTGTGTTAAGAAGAAAACAAGCTCAGCCTCTGGAAAGGCCTGGCAGGTAGTATCTTAACCCAATTACACACTTAACTCCAAGGAAACCTTACAAAAAGCAACTCTCAGGGCTGGAAAGATGCACAAAGCCTCCTAGAAAAGGTGGGAGTTCAATCCCAATGTAACATCAAGTAGGCTCAATCTGAGGACAGATAACTGACCCTTTACTTTCAAAATGTCAAGGTCAAAGGTGGTTGAAAAAGATCCAAGGAAGCATTTAGGGAATGTTCTAAGGAGCGAAGACTGTTGGCCAATATTGTGTCCTCTGTGAAGTGACTGGTACAGTCCGCATGAGGCTGAGGGTAAATGGTGAGGGTGTACCAGTGTTAATTTTCTTGTTTTGATAGTTTTATTGTGGCTGTACAAAATGACATTCCTGTTTGAAGAAAATTCACACTAAACTGTCAGAGGAGTTGTAAGACAGCATAAATGTATATGTATATATATATATATATATATATATATATATATATATATATGGAATGATTACATTCTATATCACACTTGCAATTTTTCTCTAAGTTTGAGATTTCTTTTCTTTTTTTTTTTTAAAGATTTATTTATTTATTATATGTAAGTACACTGTAGCTGTCTTCAGACTCTCCAGAAGAGGGCATCAGATCTTGTTACGGATGGTTGTGAGCCATCATGTGGTTGCTGGGATTTGAACTCCAGACCTTCGGAAGAGCAGTCGGGTGCTCTTACCCACTGAGCCATCTCACCAGCCCAAGTTTGAGATTTCTAACTGAAAATAATTTAAGGGCTGAAGACATGGTTAAGTGGTTACTTCAGAGAACTTGATATTGGATCTATGTTAGATGACTCATAGTCACTCATAACTTAGGTTTCAGGGGATCTGATGCCCTCTTCTGGCTTCCATGGATACCTGCACATATATGGCACATACTTACACACACACACACACACACACACACACACTAAATCTTTAAATCTTTAAGTCAATCTATGAATTTTTATTAGTTTATTTTCTCATATATTACTTCCTGACTGCAGTTTTCCCTCCCTCCTCTCCCAACTTCCACTTCCCAGCAACTCCGTCCCATCCATTCCTCCTCTTTTTTTTTCCCTCAGAAAACAATAGGCTTCCTAGGAATATCAACCAAACATGGCACATCAAATTGCAATAAGTCTAGGCACCTCTCTCCTTTTAATTGGGAAAATTTAATGTAGGAAAATATAGATAAGTA
Organism: Mus pahari; assembly: GCF_900095145.1. Classification (NCBI taxonomy): domain Eukaryota; kingdom Metazoa; phylum Chordata; class Mammalia; order Rodentia; family Muridae; genus Mus; species Mus pahari. The sequence continues at coordinate 16,937,663 of NC_034593.1, read as the reverse complement.
TTAACTGGCCCACCAAAGTTCTATCACAGATGGAGGAGATCCTCAAAAGGCTCCACTACTCCCAGCAGCTCTGGACATGTGATGAATGCTGAGAGAAGGGAGTCATATTCCTCAGTAGTATACCCACTGCGTGTTCTAGTCATGTATGCTTATACCATCGAAAGAGTTGGACATAGGGAGGGAGGTTTGTTAGAATAAACATGGTTGAGTGGGAGGGGGAAGGGTCAGGATAGAGGAGGGGAGCGTGATCAACATATGCTATATATGTATGTGACATTGTGACAGAATAGAGATTAAAAAAGAAAAGATCTGGTTCATGCTTTCGAAAGGTTAGGAGCTGGATAGAAAGCTTCCGAGTTAGGAGCACACACTGGTATTGCAAAGTACCTGGGTTGTCATCCCAGAACCCACATGATGGCTTACAACTGTCTATTAGTCCAGTTCCAGGGTACTTGATGCTCTATTCTGGCTTCTGTGGGCACTATGGGCTCCTTAGTTCCTCCTTAGTTCAATCATTTTGGAAGCACGCTCACAGGCATTCCCAGAAATGTGTCTCTTAGGTGATTGAAAACCCAGTCAAGTTGAATAACCGGGGTACAGCTCACTGATTAGTTTATGTCTTTGAACTCTTTATTTTAAAGACTGACCAAAGAAAATAACAACAAAAGTCAGCCTCAGGCCCACAAAATGTGGACCTACTCTGAGGTTGCCAAAGTCTCAATACTTCTTGCTAATAGTTGACTTGGGCTTGAAGAGAAACAGCTAAAATCCCAGGTTAGAGGCAGGAAGCATATGGAATAATTCATGATCAATGACTTTTAGGATAGAGGTAACCTGGGTTCAATGCTAAAAAGAATATTTGTTGTCAGGGGGAGAGATATACTGTGCTGGAGATAAGGGTTAGAATGGAGAAGAGACAGTGAGTGGCTTCCAGAGAAACAGTGGGAGAGGGGGGTATTAAGAATGGGTCTTGCAGGGCTGGTGAGATGGTTCAGTGGGTAAGAGACTGCTCTTCTGAAGGTCCTGAGTTCAAATCCCAGCAACCACGTGGTGGCTCACAACCACCCATAATGAGATCTGATGCCCTCTTTTGGTGTATCTGAAGATAGCTACAGTGGACTTACTGATAATAATAAATAAATAAAACTCCTAAAAAAAAAATAAATAAAGAATGGGTCTTGGGTTAGCATGTATGTGTGTGTGTGTGGAGGGGATTATTTATGTGACATTCCTGTTCTTGTACACACAAAAGGTCAAAGTGTAACCTCAAAGTTGGAGGTTTCAGAGTCTGAGCTGGTTACTAACGACTCCTTTCCTAAGCAGACCAGTTGAGACAGTGATGTATCTGCTTCCAAGAGAAACAAGTCTTTCTATTGGCCTTAGTCTCTGTATGCAGAAGCTCTGCTGCAAACTTGTCTGTAACTAAGAGGGCATTTAGTTAGAAAATGACATACTCTTATTGTAGTGTCTTGAATTAGTAGTCAGTTAATCCACTCTAAATTCTCCAGCGAGTATGCATGTGCTTCTTGTCACCCGTCAAAATCCTCTTGATTCCAGAAAGAAATATACACACACATAAACACACACACATAAACACTCACACATAAACACACACACACACACACACACACAGTGAGAGAGAGAGAGAGAGAGAGAGAGAGAGAGAGAGAGAGAGAGAGAGAGAGAGAGACTTCTCTTTTAATATGCCTAAAACAGAGCAATGGCTAAGCACTTCCAAACCTCTGCATTGCTAACATTTCCCCTCCCATATTCCAGAATTATTACTTACTAAAATCTGCATTTTGTCTCTGCTACACAAGACCCAGTCACTGGGGGCCACTCTCCCTGGATTCTTACATGTTTGTATGCTTTCTCTCCTGTCGCTTTCAGGCTTGATACTTCTGTTTCTGCAGCACAGCAATTCTAGAAGCTCATTCTTCTTGTTGTCCCTTGCCCAGGAAATCTAAAGTCCTACCTCTCTCTCTCTCTGCCTAGTGGTTGGCTGCCAGGAACTTAATTTATCAATTAGAGCCATCTGGGAACAGGGACACTCAGTGTCTTACAGGCAGACATGAGGATCCCCATGTGATTTTTGGAGCCAAATTAACACAAACAGCATTAGCATTAGAACCAATCCATAACACTGTCTGAGAAAGCCACAAGAGTAATAATGTATGTCAGTGAGGAGATGCGTGAGTGGGGGAACTTAAGCTGTTGCTTAAGAAAACAAACTAAGATTCAGTTTACATGGATTTATTCTGCCCTGGAGTTAAGGTTGCATACAAAAAGACATGCAATAATGAAGTGAGATGTAGTCCGTAAGTAGAAACACCAAGACTATAAATAGCACCAAATGAAGAAGAATTCCCAGTGTGAACTGTTAGTAAATGTGAGTAACTGAAGGGTTAATATGTGAATAATATCTGGTGTTATTTGGTATGTGGGTTCAAGAACATGGAAGCTGCTAATATGTTTGGGATGCTATAATAACAATAACAATAACAATAGCTACAAATTCACCATACGTTGTAGGAAGTCTGTTTCTCTCATTTGTGAGAGGCTGAAAAGTCTAGGATAAAGAACTTGGAAGATTCAGTGTCAAGTTCAGGGACACCTGCTTCAGAGAGGGACCTTCTACGTGGGATCTCATATGGCAGGGAGGAATAAGATAGCATTCTGTGGTCACTTTAAAGGCCACAATTTTCTTGACAGACTTGCACTCTTGATCCAAACATCACCAAAAGGTCTTACTTTAGAAAACTGTCATTTTCAGGGATAAGATTTCAAATTTTAAAGTTGGGGGACATAAATACTCAGAAAGTAATAGAAAGGGGTTATAGTGAGCTAATGTCAGCAAAACATAAAGCAAAACTCTGTGTGGGTATTTGTGTGTATGCATGTGTGTGTTTGTGTGTGTATAGGCCAGAAGTCAACCCCATGTATAGTTTCTTAGGAGCCATCTACCTTATTCCCAGAGATGGGGTTTCTCACTGTCTGGGGTTTGCTAAGTGGGCTAGGCTGGCTGGCTAATGAGTTCCAGGGACCTTCCCTTGTCTCTGCCTTCCCAATGCTGAGATTATAAGTATACAAATTTTTGAGCTTTTAGATTTGATTTATTTTACTTGATGTGTATGTGTGTACCTGAAGGTATTTACGTTTACTATGTATGTGAGTTCAGTGCATGCGGGTGGTGGTGGTGGGGACAAAAGAGGGCATGGCATCACCTGGAACTGGCGTTACATGTAAGTGTGAGCTTCCCTGAATGTGCAGGGAATGGAACCAGGCTACTTCACAAAACCAGTGAGCACTCTTGACCACTGAGCAGCCTTTCTAGGCCCCATTCTGGCCTTTTTTTTTTTTTTTTTTTTTTTTAAACTTGGGTTCTGGGGATCAAACACAGGTCCTCATGCTTGTGTAGGGTGCTTGTTAGTTTTTTTCATCTTGATAGAAACTTGAGTCACCTGGAAGGTGATTCTCTTAATAGAAGAGTTGTCTCTGTCAGATAGGCTTTTCTTCATGTCTGTGAGACATTTTCTTGATTAATGATTGGTGTATTGGAGCCTAGCCAACTGTGGACAGAGCCATCCCTTTGCAAATGGGCTTTGGCTATACAAGAAAACAAACTGAGCAAGTCATAAATAGCGTGCCAGTAAGCAGAATTCCCCCATGGCCTCTGATTTCAGTTCCCACTTCCTGGTTACTTCCCTGACCTTTCTCCACGGTGGATATGACCTGCATATTGTAAGATGAAATCAATCCTTTCTTCCCTAAGTTGCTTTTGATCAGTTTGTCACAGCAACAGAAAAACAGATTGGGAACACATAGAGAGCACTTTACAGTACACGGAGTCATCTTTCCAGCCCACAGCAAAGCTTCTTAAAGGAATGAGCCTCTTCACAAGACGATTGCTATGCATTCCTCTTCAGAGTTGACACTTAGAGCCAGCCAGGGAGCCTCCTTGAGCTGACTGATGAGATGGATTTGGACTGGCCTCTGCTGTGCCCAGAGGGACATCATTCCAATGTTTACATGAGAGTGTCTCTTCTAAACCTTGTTGTTTATATCAGGAAATGTTCCGAACATCCTGCACAATAATAAAAGCTTGTCAAAAGTTTTTTCTCTGTTTCTCTGTGGTGGTGTTACCACCTTTGAAGTGCTACTGCAAACCAGAAACTCCAAATTTCTGAGGCAGAAATGGAACACCTGCAAATGGCAGTGGAGGGGTAGGGGTGGGGTGGGGATGCTCTTGCACTTTGGGTTGTTGTTGTCCTATAGTCTGAAGGGGTGTTGAACAACTAATTCTAATAGTAAAGTTCTATTGTTCCCTGTAATATGGAGAAACAATGTTACTTCTAGCAGAGACAATACTGAGAAATCAAAGGTAGTCTGTTTTCAAAGTACTTGTGACTTAGAATGAAAATGATATTAATAAAAATAATCACAAGTTTGCATATATATGTATTCCTATATGATATTCTGAAGTGAGAGAAGAATGGATAGCTGTAGGCCCAATAGAGCATGGACAAAGAACAGAGTGGTGTTAGTGTCACAGAGGAAATTCTTGTCATTGTGGCATTCAGGTGAAGAGTATTTCTGGCTGAGGGACAGTGTATGTAGTGTGAAGAGGATTGGGAATATTTGGGGACTGATTAGCATGGATGCTGGAAGCCTACACCTTGGTATCTAAAGCAGCCAGGGCAGCTCATAAGAAGGATTACAAACATTACCAAGGACTTTGTGGTGGTTTGGATGTGCCCAGGGGAAGTGGTACTATCTGAAGGTGTGGCCTTGTTGGAGGAAGTGTGTCATTGTGTAGGCGGGGCTTTGAGGTCTTCTAGTGCTCATGTTCTGCCCAGCATGGAAGAAACCCTCCTTCTGGCTGCCTGCAGAAGAGAGTCTCTTTAACCTTCTGACTGCTTTTGGATCAAGATATAGAACTCTTGGCTCCTCCAGCACTAATTCTGCCTGCCAATGCCATGCTCCCCACCATGATAATGGACTGCACTTCTGAAACTGTAAGGCAGTCCCAATTAAATGTTTGTCTTTATAAGAGTTGCCTTGATTATGGTGTCTCTTCACAGCAATAAAACCCCAAGTAAGAGACTTGAAACTTACTGTGATGGCAATGAACAGCTTCTGTATTGGGGAAATGTGTGTTTGTGTGTGTGTGTGTGTGCAAGAGAGAGAGAGAGAGAGAGAGAGAGAGAGAGAGAGAGAGAGAGAGAGAGAGANAGAGAGAGAGAGAGAGAGAGAGAGAGAGAGAGAGAGAGAGAGAGAGAATGCTTTTTTCCCATGTAAGAGATATGAACTTATTGATGTTTCGCTGTTTAGAATTTTTTTTTAAGAAAATAAATTAACTTCGGCTCTATAATCAAGATTATATTGAGGGCTGGAATAAGAATAAATTTGGGAGTTGTTCAATATTCCATATTAGTGACCAAGACAACTGTATTTGTTTCTTTTTTCTTGGTGTGATTAAACACCACTATCAAAAGCAACTTATGGAAAAGTTTATTTTGACTTATAGTCTTGGAGCATAGCAATCATAAAGTTAAGAGGATCTGTGGCACCAGATAACCAGAACAGAAAGCAAAGGGATTAAATATTGAATCACATGCAGAAACCATGGAAAGTACATTGGAAGTGGGGCAAAGCAATAAACTCTCAAAGCCTGTCCCCAGTGATGTACTTCCTTCTGAACGGTTCTACCTGCTGACTGTTCTACCACATCGCAGTTTCACCAGTTGTTGGATCAGTATTCCAACATGCAAGTCTATAGCAGGCATTTGTTGTTCAGATTGCTCCACTACGAGATGATGGAACTCAAGAGAGTGTAGTGACAATTGTGTAGAAAAGGAATGATTCTCAGGATGAGGATGTGATTGAGACTGATGCACCTGGTGATGAGCTAGCTGAACAGGAAGCGGAGGAATGTGACTAAGCCAAAAGGGGGTTGATCAATGGTGTGATTATTGCTTTGTTTTAAAAAGCTGAGTTTATGTTTCATCGAGCAAGGTATGGTGAGGTGGGAGCCGTGTCATGCTGAGGCATCACTTCTCCTGAGGTACCAGCCACACAACAGTGTATTTGGGGACATGAGAAGGTATCTGAGTTAGGGTTTTACTGTTGTGAATAGACTCCATGACCAACGCAACTCTTATAACAACACTATTTAATTGGGGCTGGATTACAGGTTCAGAGGTTCAGTCCATTATCATCAAGGTGGGAATATGGCAACATTGAGTCAGGCATGGTGCAGGAGGAGCTGAGAGTTCTACATCTTGATCTGAAGACTGCTAGCAGAACATTGACTTCCAGGTAGCTAGGATAAGGGTCTTAAAGTCCATACCACAGTGACACACCTACTCCAACAGGACCACACTATCTAATAGTGTCACTCCATGGGCTGCGCATATACAAACCATCATAGAAGGGGAGTTGAGAAGGGAATAGAGGCAGAGAAAGAGAGGGGACAGAGAAGGGGAGAGGGAGAGGGAGAGAGAGAGAGAGAGAGAGAGAGAGAGAGAGAGAGAGAGAGAGAGAGAGGAGAGACTGGTGGCCAGGAACATGTGGAAAAGGGGGAAGGAGAAAGTAAAGAAGGGGAAGAGGATCAGAGAGTCAGGGAGTGGAAAGGAACAGAAAGATCAAGGAGAGGCCAAACAGGCCCTTTTATAGCAAGCCAGGCCTACCTGGCTTGAATGGAGACTAGGCTGGGTGGAAACTAGAAGGAATGCCAACATTTCTCCATTTTGGTTTAATGTTTTAAAAAGAGAAACTAAAAGGAGATCATGGCGAGGCAGGAATAGGGTCACGGTGATCTTTAGTTGCTTCCTGCTGATTTGGGGGCAACATGTCTCTGAGGAACCTAAGAAAAAAAGAATGGGGGTGTTGTTCCAATCTTAGGAGAGTTGGCTATTATCTTGTTGTCCAGGGTCGGCAGAACCATCTGTGGGTAGAAAAGAGCAGGTCCAGAAGAAGTGTCTATGAGAATAGGTTGGAAAGTCTGTGAGTCGCTTCTCTGGAGCTGTCCTGGATGTAGATTTTGAGTCAATGCCGCCCCAATCCCAGGGAACAGGAGAGGAACCCCACCCTCTGGAAAAGGTAACAGGTGGGATCTTAGGCTATTGACTGGCAGGTGTTCTTATCTAGATGGAGTTTGTTTGGTCTGTAAAGGGTATGTCTGAATGGGTTTCCTCCTGGTTATAAATTTACAAAAGCAATAAGATTGTTAACAGTTTGAACAGTCTTTAAGGTGAGCTTAGGGAAGACAAAAACGTTTTTTGGAAGAGAAAGAGCAAGAAGGGCCTTTTTCTTCTACCTAGGAAACTGAATATATGTAAATTTAGCATAATGAGAAACATATTACATTTATATTTAAAAGACAATTAAAGGAAACTTGAAAATTTGATGGACTTGTAAATGTGATAGTTGATTATATCGTTTAGCATGAGAAACACCTTAAGTCTATAGTTAAAAGACAACCAAAGGGAACTCATATTTTTAACTATGATAGGGGATATATAGTTTAGTGTGAGAAACACTTTAAGTATTGTAGTTAGAAGATAAACAAAGGACACTTAAAATTTGTACATATGATTATATAGTTGGATCATTGTTTTATTGCAGATAGGCTAATTTATAAAAACTCTATTGGTTAATGTTAGGATAGTGGCATAACAAGGGGAGGAAATCTGAAGCATTTTGTCACTGGAAAGTGAGGTTAGATTATGATGTAGCAGAAGGTTACATCTGTGAAAGGTTACATCTGAACTTGTGTATCATTTGTTATGAAGCCTGTGAGCAAGGCAAACCTTTCTGACTTTGATAAGAGATCTGGCAGTCTTAACTAGTTCACTAGCTAAACAGTTTTCCTACGTCCCTGGGTTCTCCACTGCAGCTCAGGCAGAGGCAGTCTGGCCATCACGCACAGAAGGTGAGAGCAATGTGGGAAACATGTCTTACTCTGTCTTAGGCAATATGAGGCATTTAATTCCCTGGGTATCCTCTGTTTGCCCACAGTTTAGTATGAGCCCTGGCAGGGTGCAAAGCAATGGAGTGGTCTTTTCAGTGGTTATCATACCATAATTCAGGTAGTCTCTTTTTGCTGTGCCCATATCTTCTCGGAGACCTTGGGGAGTCACTGTTAGGATTTGGGAGTCTCTGTCGTAATAAGCTTAACTTTATACTTCACAGATTTCTGACAAGATTGAGAGTTCGTATCCATTAAGCATATCTGAGTTAGACTATCTGTGTTTGCTTATTTGTTTTAGAATGTATCTAATAAATAAAGAGGTTATAACTTAAGGACAGTAACAAAAACAAAGCTAACCATATCTTTAAGGCAGTGAACTTTAATCCTTTTACTCTTGTAAATCTTTAAGTAGTTATTAAAATTATTATTTATCAACGAAACATGGAAACCACATGAAAACTTTGTCTTAATTGGAAGGTGGCTTTGGAGACCTTAACTCAGGCTGTTCTAAAGATGTCAGTAAAGTGGAAACTGCCCAAAACAAAGATGGCGGATAGTCACGAGACTGCCTTTAACCAAGAGGGCACTGAAGCTACAGCCAGCCCTGTGACTTCCCTTAGCAAAGATGGTGCTGAAGCAGTAATTCTACCTGTAAAGTCATGTGTTATACCTTAGAATGGAAGGGAAGAAGTGTTATGTATCAGCAGAGACAAGTAGGCATGTTTTGTCTAGCAGATAAGTCTCTGTCACTGCAGGAAGCCTCTGTCCTTGCTCTAAGCAGTGGGTCTGCACTGTGCACAGGGTGACTCAGCTGCTCCATGTTGTACTTAGGGATCACTTCTACTGCTAAACCTGGCTTAGAGCTGGTGTGGGCCAGAATTGAAGGAAATTAGAGATTAGAAATAAAAATTTCCCAGGAACTAGAACCACTGGAGCAAATAGCTGGCAACAATGGAGGTGGGTGGGGGCCTCGTGTGTGTGGGAGCGCAGGAGTGTGGAGGCAGAGAGAATTAACTCTGAAACAAAGTCTAAAGAGTGCTGTTAAAGTCAAAGGGGTGGTGAGCCAGGAGTTGAGAACAAAGGAATAAAATGGTTGGGAGTGAAGGTAGGGAAGAGCCTATATAGAAATCTTTCCATTTTTCGAATTGTTGGTGTAAGACCCCGACCCTCGGTCAGTGGCACTTACTTCGAGAAGCCCCCAGTGAGACACTGAGATGCAGATCAATGCAAAAGCAAGAGGTTTATTTTCCAGCAAGTCAGGGTCAACCCTCCCTCAGTTCTTCTAGGCAAGTGATGAGAAGGCGACTGTGAATGGCTGTTACAAACAGTTTTTATACATTTTAGGGACATAGGTTACATCATCAAGGTTACAGTTCAAACTTATTGGCTAAGCATATTGACCTTTAAATCTACTGGCTTGCAAGCATGGGCAGATCATGACACGCATTTGAACTCTACCTGGAACTTTCCAGGGGGTCAGGCAACTATCAGTACATTCTGGGAATGAATTGTTTTACTCAAGAATGTTCCTGTTGGTGGAGAATGGAACTTGGCCTAGCTTTGTCAACAGGTAAGAGGGGGAAGCTGTAAGGAGGGTGTGGGACTGGAAAAAGCTCCTAGGGTCCCTCACTGGGGAGAGTTGTAAAGTTTTTTTAATTTTTTGTTTGTTTTAGAATCTCTGTTAAGTGTCTATTTAGTTATTACCTAATAGGTATTGGGGTCAAATTAAACCTGTACATTTGGAATCCTTTAAGACCAGGAGGCATCCGAGTAGGGAGCCTGCAAGTATTAGTGAAGACATTCCCCTTGAGTGAGGATGGAGGCATCCCAGTGGGGAGCCTGGAGATAGAAATGAATGGGAGATACCCACTGGGTGAGAGTAGAGGCTATTAATATTGTTTTCAGCTTCCCAAGGATAAAATAATAGCTAATAACAAGCAGCCAGGATAGATTTACCAGGCCATCAAGTGGTAATCTAGAGGCTGAGCTGTGGGACCAGTGCCCAAGCTGTGGGGTCAGAGCCCGAGGGAGAATGGCTTACCTAGGCCCAGGATTTTCCTGCTGTATGAATGAGAAACCATCTCCAAAACTCTCTTCAGGATCGAGAGAGCTCACTCAAGGGTAGAGGTCCTAAAATAAAACTGTGGATATGTGCAGCTTACCTATTCACTAGGGTTTGAATAGAGAGTTCTAGTGACCCTGTGGGTGGAAAGTCCACATAGTGTTGGGAAATATGGACCAAATATTGTGTTTCTTAAAAAGCCAAGTTTAGGTTTTATAGAGTGTGGTATGCTGATGTGGGAGGGGTGCCTGGGCAGGACCATGCTGAGGCATCCCTTCTCCCAAGGTATCAGCCATACGATGGGTCTGGTATAGAATAGAGTTTATTTGGGGACATGGGGAAGGGAATTGAGAAGGGAGTAGAGGCCGAGAAAGCAAGGGGACACACACACACACACACACACACACACACACACAGAGAGAGAGAGAGAGAGAGAGAGAGAGAGAGAGAGAGAGAGAGAGAGAAGCCAGGGTCACATGGAGGGAGAGGGGAGAAGGAGAAAGGGGAAAGAAGGGGAAGGGGGAGAGAGTCAGAGAAAGAAAAGGGGAAGAGAAAGCAAGGGTGGGCCAAACAGTCCCTTTTATAGAAAGCCACGCCTACCTATATCTTAAGTGTATCTTATTGACCACCTAGACACATATTAAATGTCTCCAGGGAGCTCCCCAGTCAGTCATCTGTTATACTAGATAAGTGTTCAGATGTCTAAGGTCTCAGTGAATACGAGAAGTGGCTACAGGGAAAGATGAGACATCCCTAACTACAATGCAGTTCTTCTCAGGACCCAGACTGCCTTGCAAACAATTGGATTACAATTGACGTAAGAATCTCCAGGGTGATCTTGACGTTAGCAGGAAGCATGTGTTGCAAATATGAGGTGACCTCATGACATTCCTGCTCAGGTCTATGAGTACCACATTCTAGGCAAGAGTGTATAGATTTGTTTGTATCCCTGGATCCCTCTCAGACTCCTGGGCACCTCCTGTAAGATCTGGTGTTGATGTCTTCATCTCTACAGATAATAATTTACTCTCTAATTATCACATCTCCATTTTAAAAGAGCTAATTAGAAAGATTTTGATAGCTTAGGAATTTCCTGTCAAAAGTAGTACAGAGCACATAGCCTGGGTATCTGGGGATGATGGGTCTAGTTACACACTCATCTCTCCATCACTAGTAATGACATGTCTCATGGCTCTTCTCAGAGGCCTCCACATACCACATTTCCCTAACTACCTCAACCACGATGCTCACATACACTCAGCATTTCTGTGTAAATGTTATTGTCTAGATACAAAACCTGTGAGGGAAAACATGTTTTTACCTAATTCTGGACTTCCATAATACTAGTTCATCTTGACACACATTCTTCTGCTGAATTGTATCTCTCACTTAACAGTTGCATGGCATTATGAAGCTTAGTTCAGGACCAGGGCTTCCTGCTTAAGAGCTCTGCATGGGGGGTGAGCTAGACAGGGGGTGCTGGTGGGGGGTATTTCCAACTTAATAAAAAAAAATTCATTTCAAAGACCCTGGGACATCTGTAACTTGCTGTTCTCACAAATGCTGAGAATAGCTTTCTCCATTCCCACTGTTCTCTAAACTGTAGATTCACTCAGAAGGAGAGTGGAGCAGAGTTCCCTAGTATTCCTTGAAGTCTTAACACAGAAGCTGCTCTCAGTTTCTCTTCACTTACTGTCTGTCCAGGTATCAGCCTGGAAACTGGAGTAGAAGAGTGGAGGAGGTGGAGGGAATAGGGTCTGAATAAACAGCTCTCATGGTTGTTACATGTGGCTTTGAAGAAGAAGAGGTCAGCTACAAAGTGGCACTATGTAGAAGATACAGTTTCTGGAACAAACTTTTTTTTTTTAATACCAGTTTGGAGCTTGGACCTGCCTAGCATTGCACAGGGTCCAGGGTTCCATTCTGAGAACTAGAGAAAAAAGCCTTTTGGCAAAATTCTGTAATCCCAGGCTGGAGGATCTGGAGTTCAAGCCAGTCGCAGCCTCAGCTAAGTATGACGCTTCTCAAATAAAGAAAAAGAATTCATATTAGTATGGTTATTATTTATATCCCAGGATTCAACAACCATGTTTCTGAAGTCAGAAAGGGGGGCAAAAAGAGGCTGTAATGTGTTTCCTCCTACAGATTCTCTGGAGATGTCTGCCTGGAATATTGTATTGAGAAAGATTATGAAACTTAGTATGGGAGGATGCGAAATTAATTAGCATTCTGTATCCATGTTTCATAATTAACACTTTTCAAGAGAGTTCCTTGAAGGGCCTTGGGATAGACAGTTCATGTTCCTCCCTCTCTACTTTATAGTCTATTTTGGACATCAGGTCAGATCCTTCGTAATGCACCTTTCAACATTCAGATTGCTTGGATGACAACAAAGAATGGAATGAACAGACCATTGTGAGTGGGGGTTTCAACAAGAGGGATTAGCAGATGAGGGGTAGAAAAAAAACTTCAGTCTAGCAACCCTTGATGCATCACATTTTGCGTATTAACAACATAATAAAAGACATTCACTTCAAAGACCCTGGAGCATCTGTAACTTGCTATTCTCACAAATGCCGAAAAGCTGTCAGTCTTACCTGAGTGGCAAGATATTTTTCAAGCAAGAGTTCCAGTAAGAATGAGACATGCTCTGAGAAACAGGCTCGGTCAGTCTTCCAAGAAGTCAGTAGTCTTTAGCACTGTTCTGGCTTTCACTGTGGACAGTATTTTTATGAAGCCAACTGATAAAACATTTGCCGATCTCTCTCCTGGCAGGAGTACAGAAATATAATAATTGTTATGAATGGTCTCTCAGAGCTGGGCTTATCAAAGATTCCACTCTGAGATCCGCAGAGAATTCTCACACATTACTGTTGTTTTGCTTTCGCTTCTACAGAATTTATCAATGTCTTGGGTCATTATTTGCCCAATCACAACAGCATGCATTCATGAATATGTATCAGCTAAAATCCTACAATTTTATGTGTTAATTTGTTCATGTCTTTAGGTGTTTATAGCAATTAAATAAGACCTTGATAAATTTAGAGGAAATTGAAAAGGCTTTGCTACTATAAGTGCTTGTGCATTTGGATGGCAGGTTCTGAGATAAATTATGTTTTATGTAACTTAATTTGTTGATTGGTTTATCACGTTACATATTTCCCCATTTTGTTATAGTTCATCTTCAGTGGTGAGTGGTCTCTTCTTTGTTTCTTTGGTGGGCCTTCTGCTGTTCATTTTAGCTTTTGAATGAAACTAGTTATTATCTTGGCTCATGTGAGGTTGTCTATCCTGTTGCCTTATTTTTTTTTATTTAAAAAATATTTATTTTTACTTATAATTGTGTGTGTGTGTGTGTGTGTGTGTGTGTGTATGTATGTATATAGATAGGGAGGTATGTGTATATGAGTGTAGTTTCCCACAGAAGCCAGAGGAGAGTGTGTCATCGCCCTGGAGCTGGAGTTATGGGCACAGATGAGCCACCTGACTTGTGTCATCTGAACTCAGATCTTCTGTAAGATCATTGCATGTGCTTAACTATTGCTGAGCCCTACTTTGTGAGTGTGTGTCTGTCTTGTTCATGTCCATGTTCCTGCATTTACATGGGAAGTTGTGTATATATGTGGAGTCTAGATGTTGAATGTTGGAGTCAGACGTCTTCCTCCATGTTTTTTAACCTTGTTTTTGTGTTTTTGTTTTTTTGAGACAGTGTCTTTCACTGAGTCTGAATATGGCTGATTCAACAAGGCTGGCCAGTGGGACCCAGGAATGCTCTACTATGTCCCCAGTGCTGGGATTATAGATGGACTGCACTACGTTGAGATCTATTTTTATTTTTTTATCTTGGCTCTGAGGCTTGGAACACAGGTCTTTATTCATTCCTGACAGTCATTTATTGCCTGAGCCTCTGGAAGCATACCTGTTGTAAGCCAAGTTAGGCCAACTCCCGTCTTAGCCCTACTAGGTCAGAGATTCCCAGGTAGGGACTGACTTTCAAGCTCTCTGTCACCATCAGTGCATGGCCCCTCTGACTCTGACTGCCAGAGAAAGCAGCATCAGGAGGAGTGACAGCCTTACAGAGCACAGTGCTGGGTGATTCCAACAGGCACGGCTCTACAGGCAGAGAGTGCTGAGACTGAGATGGGGAGCAGAGGCCAGAGAAGATGTGTCATCCTGAGAGCTGGCATGTCCCAGGGGGAAAACAAAACCAAATGAACAAACAGAAATTAGGGCACTGAAAGTGGGGGTAGCGTGGTCACCGTTACACGTGGAGGAAAAAACAGTCCAGGGCATAGATCTGCAGCAGCGTGGCCATCTCAACTCAAAACTTTAGTGAACAAAGAGTAATTTTAGCCCAATATGTGCACTGTACTATCTGCGCCATTTTGTGTTAAGTATCTATCTGTCAATCTACCTACTTCCCTATTAACTAGTTACTATGAATTTTCCATTTAACTTGGAAACCTGTATTCTATTTTGATACTCTCAGTGTATGTATGTTGTAGGAAGACACTGGTTAGTACCTGTCCATGAAAGGAAACTGCTATATGATAATGAAACTGATGGAAAAATCCACTCTGGAGAGACAGGCACATAGAGTGGGCAGTTCTTGTTCTTGTTGTTGTTGTTGTTGTTGTTGTTGTTGTTGTTGTTGTTGGTGGTGGTGGTGGTGGTGGTGTGTGTGTGTGTGTTTATGTGTGTTTGTGTTTGTGTGTGTGCTTTAGAGGAGAAGAGGGAGAAAAGAAAGAGAGAGTTAGTGTGTTGGTTACTTACTCTCACAATCTCTCAGTTAGTCTGCTCCCGGGAGGGCTTTACTGTTTTGATTTTCAAGAAGATATTACAGATGCCCTACATCACAGACAGATTATCTGCTGCAATGTCATACAAACTATTAAAAGTAAATGTGCCAGAGAGCTGCTATCCTAATCACAAGGAATATTTGTCTAAAATAGCTGTCTAGATTATTCTGACCCATGAATATGTTGGGAGTTTTTAGATTATTATCTCTTTTGCATAAAAACCCACATGGCTGACATCACTTCCCACTTTCATTCAGATAATTGGGATAGTAAAGACAACCAACAAAGTTCATGCTCAGGAGAGAATAAGTCACCATCTTGAGGGGAAGGTTTATAAATATCTTTTCTGTCTATTTGATAGCTCTTCAGTTCTCCCAATCACCTTAGTGGTCTATGATCATCACTCTAGCCTCTGCTCAATGCCTTGCACAGAATCTAATATACAGTAGAAGCTGAATAAGATTTTTAAAATGAGTGGATGAATAAGTGAATTATTTCTCAATAATATGCACCACTATGCCTAATAAATAATTTAATCTCCAGTGTAGATATTATGCTAAAGCAACAGAGAGCTATCTTGTTAGAATAGATGAAAGTGGATAAATATTTAGTGTGACTTGCTAGTCAGTAACTAGACTGACTATATATATGACACACACATATATATGCATATGTATATGATTACATATATGACATGTATAACAAATATTTTATATTGCATGCATATGCCTGTATCAGCACTCACAGTTCACATGTGCATTCAGGAGTTGAGCAATATAATATATGCATTATGTTGCACTCATATACATAAACATACATGTATCATTATAGTGATCTCACGAGGAAGTGTTTGTTTGCAACCTGATTACTTAAATATGTTGAGAAAACTCTATGTGCTATGAAGCTTGGTTGGGATATCAGCTGGATCTGTCGGGACTGCTGATGGGTGTCCAGTTTTTCCCGGATGAGTATGCAGTGCTCCTTCATGGGTTTCTTCTTGTTTGGCCATTCTGAATGCAGAGCAGCCTCAGTACTCTACATAACTGACCCCTGCAGGAATCATCTCTCATGAGAACAAGAGGCACAGGTTTAGTTTTCTGACTAAAACTTCTAGACCCTTAGAAAGCCAGCATGCCCCTTTCATTCACTGGGAGGTTGCTTCATGCTACATGTAAAGGCATAGTGGTATAATAGTTAGAATGTATAGGTCTTATAATTCATACCTTGCCCTAGTCAGTGATTAGAGAATCATAATCAACAGGCAACTAATAATATTGTATGTCAGGGGCCAGAGTATTGAAACAATAAACTGTGTTTAGGAAGATTCTTCATGAAACTGATCGACCTTGGGCTTCAGTCCTGATACTGAGAGAGTCCTTTAAGAATGTGATCCTTTTCAGCTGGGATGGGGCTCAGTTGCTTGAGGGCTTGTTTAGAAAGCACAAAGCTTTGATCTTTGCCATTACATAAATGGGGCATGCTGGCATACACCTACACAAACAGCACTCAGGAGCTGGAAGCATAATAATCAGAAATCCAAGTTATTTTTATCTATACAGTGATTTCTAGGCTACCCTGAGCTAAATAAAACCCCCAAAAGAAAAAAAAAAATAAATGAACGATGCAGTCCTATGTTCTTTGCTAAACTATACAAAATCAGGCATTTTACATTAATTTTTACATTAACTTTCTTAAAGAACTCCCTGACCCACTTTGAAGCTGCAAGCACTCAGACTTACATGAGTCTCTGTAACAGTCTTCCTAGGGCTGGGAGCACAGTTAGAAAGATTACCACCAACCATGAAAGGGCATCCAGGGGTCAGGGCAGCTACAGTCATGGGATCTTCTAGTATATGGGGGTGAATAGGCTGGGCCCTTAGGGATGTGGGTGTTGAAGTCTAGCTTTTGGCAAGGAAGGAACAACCTTGGTTCACAGTAGTGGTAAGTGATGTCTAGGTTATCTGGCTTGGGCCTGGAGCTGAAAAGCTAGTGTGCCCAGAGGAGAGGGGACACAGGGAGAATAATTACGGTCCCTGGAAATTGGACGTAAGAATGTGTCTGTGTTTATGTGTGTGGGTGCATGTATGTGCATGTGCATGCAGAGTGCAGAGAATAACTTTGGGCATGTTCCTCAGGCACTGTCTACCTTTCTTTTGAAACAGGGTCTCTCACTGACTTGGCAAGGCTAGCTGGCTGGTTCACGAGCCCCAGGCATCAGCCTCTCTGTTATCTTTCCAGTGCTGGGATTACAAACAGTCCCCACAGTACCTGACCTTTTTTGGTGTGTGTGTTTTGGAGATGGAATTAGGACCTTGAGCTTGGATGGGAAACATTTTGCTAATTAAGTCACCCCCACAAGCTCATTCTGTACTTTATTCCAAGGGCTGGGTTGTGTTGCTGAAACATGGTCCACAAGCACTTCACATTTTATTTCCTCACCACACTCTGGCTCTAGGTGTGGAGAAAGGATGCTGCTTTGATTTGCATTTTTTTCTTTAGCATCTTTAGGAGTACAGCTGCAGCTGGGTAAACAAGGGTAATGTTGTTTGATACAGGGAAGTGAGACAATTTTCTCAATATCCTGAACAGAGGAATCTGTGAGGATGGCAGGTAGCATCTGGCTACAGGTGACATCCCACCTATGATTTAACCAGGAGAAGTCTGGATGGCTGGGTAAGCAGGAACTTGGGAGAATGATTTTATGACATCTGGCATCCTTCTCAATCATGGAAGGAGGCTGCAAATGATTTTGAGCATCGCTATCTTCCATGTTGAGGAAGAGGACAAGGGCAATCCATGGCAGCACAAAGTCCCATGTGCCCATTAAGGTCTCTAAACTTTTGCTGACAGTTGGTCTTTGTCACGCTCACTGTGGCCATTAACCTTGTTTGTTAACTTGATGCCACTTACAGTCACCATAGACACAATCCTATGGGTATGTCTGTGATGACGAGGACTCACCCTAATGTTGTTATGCCCAAGTCACAGGGACCCGCAAAGACCACAGAGCAAGCAATTCTGATGCAAACACATGAGGGTCTTTAGAGCAAGGTCTCTCACCATCCCTGTTGCCGAGTGAGAGCCCTGGGTCTAGGTGTGTAGGGTATTTATTGTAGTTACAGCAAGCTTGGGGGAATTTCCATACAGGGCACCAAGTTAATATTTTAAAAACTGTGTTTCTGATGTAATTTGCAGGAACTAAACACGGGCCAAACCACCTGACAAGCAGGATGGCTAAGTTCTCTATTCTCTGCAGGACGTCATCAGTTATCTAGGTGTCTATCTTGATGCTGCTATTGTAACTTGACTGGATATTGCTAAGTGGTCATGGTGGGGTTGTCATGGAAGGTTTGCTCAGGAGGAATTTGTGGTTTTCTTCCTGGAATTAGAGTTTAGACCCCAGTTTCACACAAAATGGAGTTTCTTCAAAAACAGGGTTGGTTGGGCTTTACAATGCAGGCAGCGCCATCGCAGAGGGTGGATTTTGCACAGAATGAGAGTTGAGAGTAAACTGAGTGCTGGTCCTCATTACTCTGCCTCCCGACTGCAGATCCAATGTGACCACCGGCCTTTCCTTTCCTGATACAGTGACATGATGTACTGTAGCTCCTGGAACTCTAAGCAGCAGTAAAATAAACCATTCTTAGAGATGCTTTTGTCAGATGTCCTGGCTGTTTCTTTTTCTTTTTGTTAGTTTTTTACTTTTAGCAAACCAGAGTCTCCTGAGAAGAGAGAAACTTAATTGATAGAATGACCTCACCATACCAACTTATGCATAGGTCATTTTCTTAACTGATGATTGGGGTGGGAGGGATAATCCATTGTGACCCCTGAGTAGTGTAAGAAATCTGAGCAAGTCATGAGGAGAACTGCTTTAGATCCTGCCAGAGGTTCCTGCTCTGCCTTCCTTTGCTGAAGAATGCGATGTAGAACTGTAAGCTGAAATAAACCCTTTCTTCCCAAAGCTTTTTGTCACAGTGTATTACCAGAGCAAAAGAAACCCTAACTAATTCTGGAGGCATTTTGGCCCAGAAATGAGAAAAGTAACCCAGTCACTAGACAATTCCATTCCTTGTCTTCCCCAGAGCCATCTGCAGACTGGGGGCTCAGCTGCCTTCTCAAGGCTGCTTTCTAGACCGACTGCCCTCATTGACGTCAGCTCCCCCCACTGATAATGGTTCAGATGGCTTTTACTGCCAAGTGAAACCCTGATATTGGTTTGATCCAGTGGCATCTGTATTTATAACTCTGCTACCTGGAAGGTGAGAAATGGGCCTCCCACCAAGCAGACCTCATTAAAGGTCTGTGAACAAGGTGGGGCCTACTTGCACACACACGAATGTTTAGTACTATTTAGCCACTAGGTTCCAAAACAGTGGCCCTGGAAAATGAAGAAGCATGAGAATGATTCTCGATGCATCATCTAGTAAGAGAGGAAATTGAGATATATTTGAGATAAAAATTTGTACTTATAAAAGAAAGATTTATCTGTAAAAATCCATATCCATAAAAATAAATGATTTACAGCATTTGGGTTTGATGATGGTAGAAAATGAGCTGAAATTTTCATAATTACAATATCTGTAGCCCCTAATGAGAATCCACACAGGAAAGAACACAAGCTGCCTGCTGCATGAAGTCAGACTCAAAGAACGGCGAGACTCATACAACCCTGAGACATCCCATTATCTCAGGAGCTAATGCTAAAGAAATTATATTCTGGAGAAATCAGTAATAAGGCTTGTAACAAACTCACTGACTCTTTACCTGGTGAGTTATCTCATTTTGCTTTGTGTTCCTGTCAAGATGAAGGAGGGATGGAAAAGTCAAAGGAAGAAATTGGGAAACAGGAGGAAAAATAAGGGGTGGGAGGAGGGTGGGGCAAGCAGTCAAGCAGCTGCAGCCATAGTCTGTGACCTAGTTCTTCACGCTCTAAGAGAGATCCCTGCCCCTGCTCTCTGCAACAGTGACACTACCTTTAGGCATATCTAGCCAAGCCGCATGAAGTGGGTAATAGCTGTCCTTGCCATTTTCACAAATGTCACTGGCAAAAGAGACAGTTCCCCTTTCCCAGAGTGTACCTGCCTCACTTGCAGATAAGTGGATACTTAGTTTTATTTTCACAGTATTCATAAAAGGGAGATGGAATCAGAGAGAAATGTTTTGTTTGTTTTGCTTTGTTTCCTTTTGTTTAATATGTTGGTCTCTGCGTGACAGTGAAATGCCTTTCCTGCCATCAGGAGAACCACTTCAGCTAGGAATTATCTTTAAAGCTAAGAAGGCAGATACCTAAAAGACTACGTGGGCATAATAGTTTATCTCAGCTTCACTGAGAATCTGCAACTCCCAAGTATCCTGGGTATGGAGAAGAAAGCAGAGGCATTTGATTTATCCATACTGTGTAAGTGCAGGTCCATATCTGGAAGGCAGTGTAAGTATTGTGGAGACATTCCTCCCCTTCCACCTTTATGGGGGCTTTAGGGTTTGAATTCAGATCATCAAACTTGGAGGCTAGTGATTGACTAGCAGAGTCATCCTGCTGACCTTGTTTTCTGTGTGTGGCCTCTGTTTGGTGCCAGAACTTACTCTTAACTGATTCGGAGCTTCTCCCCTTTCTCTGTAGTGACATCTATGTTCTTAGATGAGAGGACACATGCACTGCTGAGCATCAAGCATTGGAAGACACAAGTGTGGGATATGGGGGTGGGACACGTGGCCCTCATAACGTAAGTCCTAGCTGAAGTCGACAGTGAAGTAGGGCAGTCTTTCAATTCCCACTTCACTAGATGCTAGTTGGATCCTTATACCCACATGCTTGGTCTTCTTACTACTCTTGGTCATTTTGCTCCTCCTGAGCTAACAGGTTTTGACACCACTGTGAAATGATTGGAGCCTAGAAAGACAGCCAGACCCTTCCAGAGCCCCCATTGCTTTCTTTCTTCCTTTTGCTTGTGAGAATGAGGTACATCAAAAGGGCCTTCCCTTCTTCTAGGATTCTCAAAGGCCGTATGCCAGTAGTTTTGTTTTATACTCAGCCCTGCCCTAGGTGTGTGTAAGAGTATTTTCCATTTGCAAAGAAGGAAAATGTGATCAGGAGAAGCTGTGCACTTTACCAGAGCCACAATGTAGCCACTGAATTCAGTCTACTTTTCAACTCATGTAACTTGTTTCCCAGGGTCTGGGAAAACCTTTGTTGTGCAGGCCATGGTGTGTTTTGGTGTGTGTGTTTGTGTGTGTGTGTGTATGTGTGTGTGTGTGTGTGTGTGTGTGTGTGTGTGTGTNTGTGTGTGTGTGTGTGTGTGTGTGTGTGTGTGTGTGTGTGTGTTTGTGCATTCATTTGTCTAGCCTCTACTAGCCTGAGGTTCTTAGACAGCAGATATCATATTTTTTCTCTGTATCCAGCCTCCTGACCCCACCATCTGCCTGTTAGATCTTAATCTAGAATTTGTTAGGATACAGAGCAGTATGGTCAGTAAATTCCTAAATCAATGAGTGTTTGTTCTGTGCAACTATTTTCCTCATTTGTATGATTTAACTATAGTTACAACCATTAAACTCCCACAAAGAGGTTAACTTCCTGTAGATTAGTGAGCCCACACAAACAATAGACTCTTTTAGACTAGTGAACCTACAAAGAGGGTAGATCCTTAGGCTACTGAACCCCCACAAAGAGTAGACTCCTGAAGGTTTGTGAACCTACAGAGTAGACCACTGTAGGCTAGTGAACCCTTACAGAGAGGAAACCGCACTAGACTAGTGAACCCACAAAAGAATGGACTCCTAGACATTAGTAACTTCATACAGGAAGTAGAGTTTTGTTACAACTTCAACTATCACCATGACAAAAGCCTAGAGTTACTTAGGGAAAGGGCACTTCAACTGAAGAACTGTCCACATGAGACTGGCCACACTTCAGAGCATTTTCTTCATTTCTAGTTGATGCAGAAGAGACTAACCCACTGCAGGCAGGTCGACCTAGTAGCTGAACAGTCTTTCTCTGTACCCCTGCTTCCAATTTTATGGCTTGATTTTCTGTTCTAGCTTCCTTTAATAATGGGCTATAACCTATAGGTTAAACAAATCCTGTTTTCTTACAAGTTGTTCTTGGTCGTGCTGTTTGTCTCAGCAATTGAAAGCAAACGAGAACGACGCTGGAGTTTACTGACCTCACACAGGAGTCCCACAGGCTAGCACACACAGAGAGTATTCCTCTGTAGGCTAGATCTCCCACATACAAATAGACCCGTGTCAGCGAGGAGACATTGTCTCAGAAGCCCCTCCTCCTCGTTCTGCAGACCCACCATTAGCCACCAACCCTGAGTTTTCTATTCTACAACAGCCTGATGGCATATTCAGGATCAAAGACCCAGGGCTCAGCCCAGTTTTGATAAGACAAATCATTTGGAACCTGTGATGGTGGTCCCAATTTCAGGTAAACAAGATTTAGTATCAACCTATGGGGCAGGGCTCAGTGGGAAGGCCTCCTCCAAATGGGCAGTCTTATCCCATGGAGTGTGGTACCGGACTAAATACAAAGGAAAATGTGAGCATTTACCGTTGTGCTTCCTGGTTGTAGATAAACACTGGGAACAGCTGCCTTATGCTTCTGTTTCCATGCTGGTCCCACTATGATGCACATGTAGACTCAAACTGGGGCCCACAGCCAACTCTCCCTTCCTTAAGTTGCCTTTGCCAAGTGATTTTGTTACAACAGTAAGAAAAGTAGCTAGATATATAGGCCTTTACGTTTTTACTCGTGGACTTCAAGTCATGCTGTAAGATGGAGTTTCCGTTCTCTATTTATTATTTAATTATCATACTACCTAAGATTAGCCTTCTGTCTGGGAGACTACCACTTCTCATTCCAATCTACAACAACACAAAAGTTAGGATGGTAATGATACCTACTGTGTCCTCAGGGTACATCTGAAAAATATAAGCTAGTAATATAAGCCCAGAAATACCTAAAGTAGGAAAAAATAGTTTACATTCAATTCTCCATGATATGGAAGAAGTGACATGATGAGGATGTAGAGACATTCCAAGACGATGTGAGTGTATTGCTGACAGTGGCTGGCAATCAGAGGGGCTGGTTATCAGGTGGAGGTGGGGCAGGTCCTCTCTCCTCCTAGCTCCTGCTTTTTTCTGCAGACCATTCACAGCCAAGGCCCTCTCCTTTGAATATCGGACAGCTGCACTGAACGGTTAGCCTTTGAGGCAGTTATCTTCCATCTCATCTGAAGAAACAAATATTGGTACAGGAACTTCTCCAAAGACATACACTAACTAGTAATTAACAGAATGTGGAGTTAATCTGCAGTCTGGTCTTAAGTTTATCTCTTAAAGTAGTATGCATGTAAATTTTTTTTTTTTTTTTTTTTTTTTTGGCAAAAATGGTAAGCCAGTGAGGTAGTTTGAATGAAATGGAAATGTTCCTTATAAGTCTTGAATACTAGTCCCCAGTTGGTGGTGTTTGGCAAGCCTTATTGGAGGAAGTGTGCCCCTGGGAATAGACTTAAAGGTAAAGGTTTCCAAAGATCCTACCATTTTGAGTATGCTTTCTCTGTTTCCTGCTTATGATAAGAGCTCCAAACTGCTCCTCCAGCTGCCAAACTGCTGCCTCCACTCTGCCATCAAAGACTTTAACCCTCGGAACTAAAACCCCCAAATAACCCCTTTGTTCTGTAAGTTACCTTTGTCATGTGGTTTTATAAGAGCCATAGAAAGCAAATAAAACAGTCAGAAAGGAATTTCTGATCTTACCCGTAGGCCTGTGCATCTTGGTGGTAGTCCTACATGATACTTGCGTGTAAATCATAAATCAAGAAAAGAAAATAACATTTAAGAATGCCAGAAAACAGACTCGCTATAGATACTTATAGCAGTTTTCAGAATGTCATCTTCCAGAATGTGAAGAGCCAAACTTTAAGTTGGGTAAGTGCTGGGGTGACTACTCAGGGGTTAAAGTAGCAAGATTGCCCTGAAATAGGAAGATTGGAGTTTGGATCCCAAGAACCCACGTAAGTGATAGGTGGGCATGGGAGCCTGCCTATTATTCCAGGCTTGGAAGATGGAGACAGATGGTGCTGGCTAGCAAGGCCAGTCTTGTTGGAGAGATTGGGGTTTTACTGGGAGACTTTGCCTCAATGAATAAGGTGGGAATGTTATCAAGGATCAGTGTACCTCCAAATGCATACACACAAATGTGTGCCTACCACCCCACACAGGAGCCCACACATACAAAAACATAGACACAGGTACAACATAACACATGAAAACAGAAAGAGGAAAAAAAAAAGAGATAAATTAGTGTTTAATGATACTTATTTTCCTGAAAACGTAAGCTTACAGTCTTGTTTATTTGCCTGGACTAAAATTCAGAGTCACATTGACAGGCCCATGGTTTAGTTGAGCTCCTAGCTTTCTAACAAGTAATGTGTATTGTCTATTGGGGATTCAATCATAGATTACCTGAAAAGCAATTTTTTAAGTCTAAGCACACAAAATCATATAAGCACCAGGATTCAATGGCTGCTTTCATTTCAAACAGCTCTTAACATTTTGATAAGTTAAGCACAAATGAATCATAAATGCACAGATTAAATTTCTCTTGGGTTTCAATTGTAGGAATAAAATGTGGTTGACCAAACTCATCCCTGTTTTGCTGAGTGAAGAACTTTTGGAACCTGTTTGCAAAATTTAAACAGAGCCCAAATAAAACCAAAAATGTGTCTCTTTCCATCCTCTGGTGTTCTGCTTCCATCTCAGAGTCAAAATGGCTTAAGAAGAATGTTTGAAAAGAAATTCTCTCTCTTCCCTAAATTAATGGTTTGGTTTTTCTTTTTAGGCATCCCTTAGCATATTACTTCGATTTCTTTGCTTTGTGTTTTGTAGTTAAATGGAAATGTTCACTGACTGTGATAAAGCCTTTGCTCTCCCATGAGAACACAGGCTTCTTGGCTTGGCAGTTCTACTGCACAACGGAGACACTTGTGTCGAGGGTCCTGAAGGAAAACCCGGAGGAAGAATGCTTCTAAATTACAAGAAAAATAAATTAGAGCTTCATCTTAGATTCTTTAGAAATGTGGTTTGCTTTCACCAAGATACATTGAGATGGCAGTTAAGAGGATTTGATATAAAAGTAAAGTAATTCGTAAGTATTCAAGTCAGGTATTCACCCAAACAAAAGATCAGCTGTTCAGACATGGAGGCCTGATTCCAGATGTGGAAACTGCTGCCCTTATGTCTCTCCTCACAAGAGGAAAGAGAAGACGACATGTTTCTAGGCAATGAAATAAAGTAATTTTGGCTTGAGTAAAGATCACAAGGATCCTATAGTTTTGGGACAGGGCTGGTGAGAACTAGGGAATTGGATGGACAGAGAATGGAGATGTTAGTGAACAGACCTATCAATAAAGAATCTCAGGAAAAGCCAATCTCTTATAGGTCCTCTTCGCCTGTCAATGGTAGAGCATAATCTGTTTGAATGTGGCGAACCCTTCCTTTCTGTGTGAACTATAAGGTCTGATTTTTATCTCAATCCAGCAGAAAGCTGAAAGAAATGTTGAGAGCAGGCACCAAACCTTTTTGACAGCAGTAATGGCACAGGTTCATGTTGAGTGACTTTGAACTACTACTGTTCAGTGTCAGGAGACCTCCTGGGTCTTTCCAAAAAAAATGGAACTGGCTTTGCTTTAGATTTGCCATGTAATAGTTGACACTGAATCTTGTGATCTTTGCAGGTGTTTTCTTCTGCTTTTCTGTCCTTAGAATAAAAAGCTGAGGGCTGGCAAATCTCTACTGATAACATTAAACTGTGTCTCCTCAACCCCCAGTGAACCATCTTTCTCTGTGTTTTGGATTGCTTGAAGGTACTTTAGGCTTTGACCTGACCATCTGATGTGAAGTCCTCCTGATCAGAAATGTAAGCTACCCTTAGCACCTATCCTTGACGGTTTCTTCTTCATAGCTCAGAAGTTTAAGGATGAATCATCCGTTAGACAGCTTTCACAAAGAAAGCACTGTTTTGTGATAGGAAGGAAACACTGCTCAGTATGTCTCCAGTCAGTAACCAGCCAATCAGAATAAAAGTATAACCCCCATTTTCTTTAAATTTCTGAGCAGACTGTGTTGAAGATTCCCCTTAAGAGGAGTGTCTGTCTTGACCACATACATCAAGAAACACTTTTCTATATAGTCTTTTAAATCTAATTAAAAAGAAATAACTTGGTATAAATAAAACATTGGCCATTTATGGGAACAGGTGGACCTGGGTTTAAATCTTATTTTGTTACTTACTATGCTGGTTAATTTTTATTGTCAACTTGGTAAAACCTAGAGTCATCTAAGAAGGAAGCTCAATGAACAAACTGCTCAGATCATGTTGGCCGGTGGTCCAGTCTGTTAGATATAGTCTGAATTGATAATTCATCTGAGAGGGCTCACTCCAGGCAGTACTATCCCTAAGGCAGCATCAAAAAGGGAGCTGAGCATGAGTGAGAGAAGGTGCCAACAAGCAACTTGGCTTCATGATTCCTACTTCAATCTCTACTCTGACCTCCCTTCGTGGGATCCTGTGACCTGGAAGAATAAGTTAAATGAAGTCTTTCTTCTCTGAGTAGCTTTTTGGTCAGAGTGTTTTATCCCAACAACGGAATGACACTAGATCACTCAAACGAAGCTAGAATACTCAGTAACTTTGGTTCATCAGTCTCATCACTTTTAAGCTTTTAGAAACTCAGCTGGTTAATCTGAAAACTGGGCATTAACTACTGTCGAACACCAGTATCAAATCAGATATTGTAAGGCAACACTACCTATGCAAAGAGTGGAGGTCTTTCCAAATTTCTTACTCCAAAATTCACCAAATGAAAGAAATATTTTTGGCTAGTGTGTTGGTCAGCCTTCTGTCACTGTGACAA
Organism: Mus pahari; assembly: GCF_900095145.1. NCBI lineage: Eukaryota > Metazoa > Chordata > Mammalia > Rodentia > Muridae > Mus > Mus pahari. Next base: position 16,910,909 of record NC_034593.1, on the reverse strand, counting down.
AACATTTAAGAGAATCAAAGATGAAAGCTTTATTGTGGCCCCTGGTTTCAGACTCTGGTCACTATTGCTTTGAACCTGTGGCTGCATAGTGGTTTATGGTAGAAGGGCATGAATAAGGAGGCTGGTTTACCTCATAGAGACTAAGAAGTGAAGAGGAAAGAGAGACTTAGATGGTAGCATCCCAGCCTCCATGAACTTCCTTATGGAAGGCCCTATCCCCTAGAGTCTCTACCATTTCTATACCACACACTGGAGATTTAGCATTTAACACCTAGCCCACAGGGAACATTTCTGATCCAACCTTAGCGGCCTGTGTTTTTCAATACTCTCCAATAGTTCCCTCAAAGTTTGTGATAATAAAAGAAGTACCCCACCACATGAACATTTAACAAGCTGCCCCATAAAAGCTTTGAGAGTGGGTTTTTATTTCTTTTAAAGAGCACAGGGATTTGAACAAGAGAAAAATTACAGCATGGCATGTTTTCAAGCAATGCCTTTCTTGTGGCTAGGAGGTTAAGTAACAAATAATCTACAGACTTTTCCAGCTCTAAAGTTCTATGGTTTCTTGAAATTGAGGTGGTAGTGGCCACCCAAGGCAGCCTTTATAACTCAGAAAAGAACACACAGGCGTGGCTGACTGCTCAGCACATTGAGAATTTGATTAAAACCTCATAGCACTCATATGTTAGCTTGGGGATTAGCAGAGCAAATAGATGCATGGTTCTGCATTGTTACATACTGCAAAGTAGAAGTCATTCTAGTCTGCTAGTGTAGTGGAGAGACTCCTTAGCATATAAATGCAAAGGTCAACCAAGAGCCTCTGGAGATGAAGATGGGGGTTACTCATCCCTTCCTTGCCCTCTCCTCATCATCAGCTGACAGAAATTTGCTGTATTCAAATTTAGATTTCTCTGTAAAAACCTTAGAAAGCTATACAATCCTGAAAGCAATCCCTCAAGAGAAATCCAAATACAGATACTGGGGAAATTTTTTTTTTTTAATTTTCTTCTAAAATAGTCTTAATTACCACTTATGTATAATTTTAGAAATTGAATTACAGATAATTTGTAGGTATTGTTTGAAACAAAGTATTTTTCATGCATATTTCAACATAGTGGTGAAATGTAACACTGGCATGGGAAATAATAAGATATCCTGCAAGGAGCATTTGTGAGAGAGAAAGAGTGAGAGTGAGTGTGAAATGGCTTAGCAGGTAAGGGACTCGCTGTTAACCCTAAAGACTTCGGTGTGATTCCTGGAATCCGTACAATGAAAAGAGAGAAGCAGCTCTTCTAAGTCGATCTCTAGTACTTGCACTGTGACACCCACCCCCATCTCTCACCCCACAGAGAGTAAAAAAAATAAATACAAGTTTCAATATTCTTTTATTTAGTAAAAATATGGATGCAATAATAGTTTTCCTTTTATCCTCAGATCAGTGAAAGCTGCATAATTTAATAACTGCACATAGATACTCCAAGAAACTTAAAAGTCTTAATATTCTTGTTTAGGTGAGTGACAGCCATACTGATGCACAGGTATGGGTTCTTCAGGTGCCAGTTGTGTGGCAGGTTGTGGCTTGGTACTTATGAAATTTGGCTCTTGAGCTGTGGAATCTCTTCAGCTGGTATTACTGTTTAAGGAAAAAACAATCAATACCCAATTCAGGAAAAAGGGAATATCCTATTTTAATCCTGAAAGTTAGGTCTGTATACAGCAAATAACAAGAGTGGTCTAAGTTAGGAAGGAAGACTTTCAGAATATGCAAAGCGTGCTTGGTAAGCTTTTGAACAGCAACTGAGTTAAAAGAACAGTGGGGTTTCCCATAGTAGCTAGCTCAGTTTATGCTCCTATCAGTGCTGCGTGGAACTTTTCTCCTTACCTTCTTACCAGCATTTTTTGTTTTCTTGATGACAACCATTCTGACTAGGATGAGGTGAAATCTCAATGTAATTTTAATTTGCATCTTCCTGACAGCTAAAAGCATCGAAAACCTTTTTGTGTATTTATTGGTCATTTGTATTTTACTTTTTGAGGATGGTCTGTCTAGTTCATTTTTTTGTTGTTGTTACTGTTGCTGGTTTTTATATCTTCGTCTACTTGACAAAGATAGCTTCAAATTTGCTCTGAGGCTGGCTGAATTCTCCCAATCCTTCTGGCTCCTCCTTTAGAGTGTGGTCAATTCATTCCAGTAACTGGATTATTGATGGGCTTGTTTGTTTCTCATATTTATTATAGCATTGTTCATAACAGACAGTGTATGGTATCAGTCAGCTGAGGTGTTCATCAATAGTGGAGAAACACACACATGCACACACACACACACACACACACACACACACANACACACACACACACAGAGAGAGAGAGAGAGAGAGAGAGAGAGAGAGAGAGAGAGAGAGAGAGAGAGAGAGGTATAGCCACACTAAAGTATTCAAAATTATGTCATTTGCTGGAAAACGGAAGCAATTGGAGATCAATCATCATATTAGGTGAAATAAGCCACACTTAGAAAGATTAGTATTGTATTTTTTCTTTCATTTGTGAAATCTAGGTTGTATGTAGTTACATAAAGCTATATAAGCAGAAGAGGGAATAAGGAAAGAAAGGACATTATCGGGAATGGAGAGAAAAAGAAAGTGTGGGGGATGGATATTGTTGAAGCACATAATATTTTTAAAAGAAATTGCTTATGATATTCAGCACGGTGTGATATTAATATTCACATACAAATAGGAAGAAACACTGAGAGCATCAAGATAGCGAAGTGTTTCTGCCTTTCATTACAGCCCAGAAAAAAGAGAGGTCATCTTGTCTTAAGAGAATAAATTTTAATTATATAATTTTTGCAACTGAATTTTGCCGAGAAAACTTCTTGATTTTATATAAAGAAATCGTTCATACAAAAATAAATACAAACATTAGAGCTTAACATTTCAGTACTAAGTAAAACTTCAAGCTAGAAAAACCAAACCCAAAATCAAACAGAACAACAACAACAACAACAACAACAAAAAAAAAACCCAAACATACAAATAAGAAGAAAGTTACTTGGTAAGAATAAATCCAAATACCATATTTTTTTTTCTTGTTACTGTTTATTTTGTGGAGGTAGAATCATGCATGTTTGGTAATTTCATTCTTTCCTTACATACTTTTTAGACTAAGCCAACATTTCTTGTATATCTTCAATATGTAAAATATTTATTTAAACAAGAAAATGAAGAAAAAGGAAGAATGAAGATAAGAGGAGAAAGTAAGGAAGAGAGAAATGGGAGACAGATAGGGCAACATGGATGGGACCGACACTCTTCTCTTGCCTGTTGGCTTATAAGAACTGTGGTAGTTGAGAATGAGACCTGCTGCAACTTGGTTTGAATCTACACAGCCACTGGTGAAGCCAGATTACTGTGCTGAGAAAGTGGACAGATGATGTCTAGCATAAGTCACTCCAGGAAAAAGAGCATCAGAGTTCGCAGGAATAAATCAGAAGCAAGTTAGAATCCAAGGAAGAGGGAGGTCAGAGCCAGACAGAGGAGAGTAGCAGGAAAGGGGGGAGAGTCATGGGGAGAGGCTGACTGGCGGTTGCATTATGGAAGAGAAGGCACTGTGCAGGCGATGGATGGGGAGCAGAAGTAGTGTTCTTGGGGTGTAATTGCTGACTTCTGGTCAAAGAATTTTTAAGTGGAGCCTTAAGGGACATTGGCTTGGGTTTTCATCTCTAAGCAGGGTGTGCTTTGGAGGAGGCTCGAGATGGACAGTCTGGATCCTGCTCTGAAGCCTTCTGTGTCTCTGCCAAAAGCACTGGTTCTTCATACTCCTAGAACCAGGTGATAGCCCTATGCCTATGACCACTGTAGGTGCTGCTTCTCACATCTACACTCACATGTCCTTTGGGCTAAGAGGCAGTAAAATACGTTGGGGTGAAAACTGTGCTTAATATTGCCAATTTAATAGGATCTGGAATCAACTAAGAGACATGCTTTTGGGTGGATCTGGAAATATTAAATGACAGAGGGAGACAGTCTTCCACAATGGATGGCACTTTCTATCTATGGCTGAGAGATAAGGTACAAAGGAAAAGGTGCTCCTTTTTTCTGTCCGCCCCTGCTCCGGGGTGGTTATTTGTCTGTTCTGCTGGAGCCATCCTCCCCGGATGCTACAAGTCAGGTTCTTATGGCTTTTCAGGTATCTGCTAGACTTTCAGCTCTCTGTTGCAGTTGCTGAGGCTTCCAGCACAGGGGACTGGGCAGCTACCAGGCTCTCAGCCTCTTTCTCATGTACAAAGCTATTGTGGGACTACCTGGACTACACTGTGAATGTCAGTCAGATAAACTCCCTTTGTAGTGTACATTCTATCTGTTCTGTTTCGGTAGAGAACCCTTACCAGTACAGGAGCCAGGTCAGTTTCCATGATGTATGTTGTCCAATGCAATGCAGTTTATGAAAATCAGCATAGTTCACAGAAAAACAGAGTTTTTTTTTTTTTCTTGCAAAGTGACAGTGAAACAGAGATGAATGACATTGTCCATGGGTTTTGTTCCTTTCCTGTGACTTGAATCAGCAGAGGGGTTGTCATGGTAACTGGCAGGGAAAGTACACTTGGAAAAAGAGTTTATTTTTTGTTGTATATAGCTTGTTTGCATATATATATATATATATATATATATATATATATATATATATATATATGCAAAATATATATATCTATTGAACCAAGAGAACAGTGAGTTAAGCATAGGTTACCAGGCTGAGAAAGTCAAAGAACTGGTTCCTGGGACACAGAGTCATAGCTATTGTATCTTCATGCATCTTGTTCAGTACAGCAGTGCATTTGCTAATTATAAGTTGCATTTTGCTTTCTCAGTTGAACATCTTTCAGCATATGTTCTCTGGTGACCATGTCTTACAGTCACTGTTGGCTAAGGGTTGTCCTGACCTAGCTGTCATTGCCTGCCCATGTGTCAGTGTGATTGTTATCTCTGTGATGTGAGTGATGACTAAATCCCCTTTGCATTTCAATCAACAAACCATTCAAAGGCCCAAGAGGAGGAATTCTGCTTTCTGAGGATCTCCTATTGACATCTTCTGAAATGATCTGAAAGCACCACCATCAAATCTTGCATAAATGTCAATCTTTGAAATGATTTCTAAAAACATAGGCATGGTAGCTCACACCTCATTCTTCATCTTTCAGAAGATAAACAAAGGAAAATCAGGAGTTCAAGGTCATCCCTGACTACATACTGACTTGGGATCATCACTGGCTATATGAGACTCTGTCTTAAAAACAAATAAAAGGAAATGCATCCAGGAATTGAGACTACAGAACAAATGTACAGTGAGAAATATGATTATTATAGTTCTGGATTTAAATTTTGACTCTAAAGATTTGGTTATGAACACATTTTGGCAATAGCAATCTGGCTGATGGCAATGGTAGATAGAAATTAATTATATATAATACTTACACTATAAATACCTAAGTAAGTTCCACAGCTTTCCTCCAATAGATATAAAGTTTCTTCTCATCAGAGAGCATTGTGTCAGTTTAAATGGCAAAGTTCTTTTTTTTTCTTTTTCTATGTGGTGGATAAAAATAATGGGCTTTGTTTCACATTTGATGAAACCAGGAATGGATTCCTCATTGTGCAAGTTCAGACTCAGTTTCTGGCCATCAAACATATGCAATGCTATGACTTAGACTTTGTGAATAGTTTATAGTCATCATGTTTTTCCTTTCTTGTGGTGTTTGACCTATAAAGGGAAAGAGGTAGTAGAATGCATGCTGGCAGCATCATTAGAGGAAAGGGTCACCAAACCATGACTAGACACTGAGGTTGGGAGAGGTCTAGAAAAGAATAACAATGTATCAAAATTAGGGTATCTGAGGCTTATAAGGAAGGAGGGTTTCCCTTTAAAACCTGGAGAGGAACCTCATAGCACTTGAAGCAGGAGTAAGAAAGAGAGTCATCAAAGGATGACAGGGTAGAACCAGAAGAGAATCTTCAGAGAAGTCCCGTCAACAAAGGAAACATCAGGCTTTTATACATTTTTGAGGACCAGGAATGAGATTAGTTAAGTATTTAAAAAAAAATTATTTATGTGTATGTGTATGGTGAACATATGCCTTGAGTATTCTGGTGTCTATGATGGCTCGAAGAGGATGTCAGATTACCCTGAAACTGAGTGCCAGATCATTGTAAGACACCATGTGCCTGTAGGGAAAATAACATGGATCAACTGAAGGAGAAACATGCTCTCAACTACTGATCCATCTCTCTAGATCCTGGAGGGATGCCATTCATCCCTAGATTTACTTCATCACAGCAGATGAGGCAAAGAGCCTGGAAAAGCTGAGTACTTGTTAGGACCATAAGTCAGGAGCTATAGAAACCACAGCACAGAACAACTTCTTATCTCTCTCCTAGAGGAGAGATTTAGGGGGGAAATGGCCTGATTTCTTCAGTCTGGGGTATCTGTCTTCTTAAGCAACAGTCATCTGGATAGGGCAGGGCATGGTCTATCAAGTAGAGCAGATAAACGAGAAGATGTAGGCAAATACATCTGCTGACTGCAGAGGAATGGTTTGGATGCAAGGGCCTCCGAGACACGATTTTCATAGTTTAGCTGTGTGGTGGGTGACTGGAAAAAGGGTCTATGTTAGAGCTGAGAATATGTGAGTCCATCCTCTCTTCTGGAAGGCATGTCTAGTTATAATACTATGGTAAGGAGCAGTTATCTCCCAGAGTGAAACGTGCCTACCTTTTGACTCACAAACCAACTTACCTGGCTGCTGTTGTTGTCATTTGGTGGTGCCTTACTGAGATGCTTTGGCTCTGCATGCATCTCTTTACTGGCTCTGATTATTGTGGGTTTAGGATACACTTTGGTTAGTCTGTGGTAATTCTCTCACATGAGCAGGAATCTGAGAAACTGTCCAGGGCACACAGGTTTCATTGCTCTAACTTGGCTGCGGACTCTTAGCATCTAATTCCTTCTAAACCACAGCCTTAATTACACCAGCCATTTCTTCAACAGCTCCAGCTCTACCATTACTGTGTGCCTTATCTTTTCCCCTGGTGATTAAATACCATGACTAGAAGCATGTCAGGGCAGAAAGGGATTATTTCCTCTTAGGGTCATAGTTCACCAACCAGGAAAGTCAAGCAGGAAATCATGCTAGGAGCTTGATCAAGAAACCACTGCTTACTGGCTTGATTCCCTGGCTTGCTCAGCTACGTTTTAAAATTTAGCCCAAGCTTACCTGTGGAAGGATAAACTGCCCATAGTGGGCTGAGCCATCCCACCTCAATTGGCAATAAAAAATGCCTTTCAGAAAGACATTGCCAAAGGCCAGTCTTCTGGAGACAGTGTTTAACTTGAGGTGCCCGCTTCCAAGCTAAGTAGGCTCCTGTGTTTCTTCCTCATACACAAAATGTGTGGCTTTCAGAGAGCAGAGCATTCTCTATACTTCATTCTTGTTGGGAGCAGTAATTTCATCTTTTTTATTTTTATTTTTTTCAGCTCTAAGTAGTGGAGGCTCCAGCCGCTCAGATAGGGGTGATGAACATTCATAATATACCAGGCCTCTTCCAGGAAGAACTGTAGTGCAGGGGGATTCCTCCCTGGGAGAAAATGACCACTTCTTATTAAGTGGAAAGTCTTTTGAAAAGGTTGAATAGAATACTGTTTTCACAAAAAGAGATTCAGCTGGTTAAATTTAGTATCATGGGGGAAAAAAAGCTTATTTTGAAAAGAAAAACAACCCAAGAATAGTTTCTGGCATTGATCCCACAGTCTGCCTTTTCTGTGTGTGCTGCATGTGTTTTCATTCACTGTGTGCTGCTGTGCTCACCCGCCTGCAAGCCTGGAGTTGACAGCTTTGAGGTTCCCAAGAGTGTCACTAAAGCCACATATTTGGATCATTTTATTGTCAAAGAATAACCTTACCTTCACATTTAATCTTTAAGTTACTTCTGCCATTAAAAACAACAACAAAGGGCTGGTGAGATGTCTCAGCGGGTAAGAGCACCCAACTGCTCTTCTAAAGGTCCAGAGTTCAAATCCCAGCAACCACATGGTGGTTCACAACCATCCTTAAGATCTGACTCCCTCTTCTGGAGTGTCTGAAGACAGCTACAGTGTACTTACATATAATAAATAAATAAATAAATAAATCTTTAAAAAACAAAAACAAACAAACAACAACAACAAAACCCTCTTTTTCCATAAATGTGGACACCATTTTTCCTGTGTCTGTGGTCATCTCTTAGTAGAAGCTATGCTTGCTTCTTCTCCTAGCATCCCTAAAAGAACTAGTTCTGAAATACAAAACTCCTGTTTTTCTAATTATTTGTTGAAATTTGAAGACCACCCATGTCTTGGTAGTCCTGGAGCAGCCCAAGGTTTCTTTCTACATCTATTCAGTTCTCCCCTGAAAGTTTGGAGAAGGAAACGTGTATCGATTGAATGTATGTTTTGTGTTTCTTGGTCCTGTTTTAAATGTTTTATAGACATAATCCTGCTTAATCCTGCCAACTACCTTGAAGAAAACTATTATTTTCCTTGCTTTCAAGTTGAGGAAACCAAAGACAAAAAGTAATTAGGCATATAGCCTGGGGTTATCAAGACAATTAGTGGTGAAGTGAAGATTTACAACTGCCTTTGCCAGAATCTGAGCAATTCCCTTCTGTTATGAAAGTCAACTTTACAGCCTTGGAGAGAATGTGTTTTGTTTCTCAATTAAAAAAATTGTCCTCCATATTGCACCAGGGTATTTTTTGTTTAAAATTGTGCCAGAGTGCTGGAAATCATAGAAGCCTATTTCATAATCTGACTGAAAGGTTAAGCTGGAGGTCAGGTCTTCCTAGGACAAGATAAACAAGATAACGAGCATCCTAGAGTTGAATGTGTGGCAGTATGCAGTCGTTCAGGCTTCAGACTGCAGACCCACATCAAACACCATTTATACAGTGTACAATGATTTCATACAGACCTCCTAACACGGGTCGATCTGATTGGTTTGTTCCGTGTGTGTGAGCACGCATGTGCGTGCCTTCGTGCATGTGTGTGTGTGTGTGTGTGTGTGTGTGCATGTGTGTGTGTTTGCGTGCGTGTGTGTTTGCGTGTGTGCATGTGCTTGTGTGTGTGTGTGTTTGTGTGTGTGTGTCTGTTTGCTTGTGTGTGTGTGTGTTTGCATGTGTGTGAGTGTGCATGTGCTTGTGTGTGTGTGTGTTTGCGTGTGTGTGTGTTTGCTTGTGTGTGTGTGTTTGCATGTGTGTGTGCATGTGCNTGTGTGTGTGTGTGTGTGTGTGTGTGTGTCTGTATGTGTGTGTATTTGGGGGTATGTGTATGGTAGAGGCAGAGCATTTCCAGCTTCTTGCTCAAGGTTTTCAGACAGCAAAGTATAAAGAAGTTTGAATTAAAGAGATAGAATAGGAAAAAATGAAAGGGAGTAAATAGCAGGTCATTGAACTAGAATGCCCAAGAGCCTTAGTTATTGTTTAGGACTTCCTTTTATGGGGCCCCATAGGAGACCATTTGTTTTTAAGGGGCATGATGTGGGTGGTTGTTTTGATTGACAAGCTTGAGTTGTATAAGGCTTTCTCTGCCATACTTGTCCTCTCAAAGTTGCATTTGATTTAACTCATAGGTATTCATAATTAAGCACAGCCATGAAGTGGGAAATGGTGGATTTTTCCTAAAGTCTACTCAGATAACAGTTTGCCTTACTGTACATATATTCAAAACCAGTGCAGGTTGGATTGATACATGGCCCGTGACATATTTTAGCATATGTTTGACCATAAAGGAGGGGAGACTGGATAAAGGAGGTATGGCCACCTATTATGTTGCTTGGAGCAGGTTATCTATACAATTTGATGTAGGTGGGGGATCCCTGACTGTTAGATGCATTGTTAAGAAGGGCATGTGTGCGTATGGCTCAAGCTAAGAGGAGACACAGGTTGTTAAACTAGATCTACCCTCACCTACCTTGACTTCATGAGCTTTCTCAGAAATGCTCTGAAAATAACAAAAGCAAGGTGCATCACCAGGATTCATTAAACCTGAACTATCACTGCACCACAGAGGAAGGGCTGCTGTGTGTTCCTCCTGGCACTCCTCACAGTCATACTTCTTCTGGGTGTCTGGAATTTAGATGATAAATATCCGCTCCAAGATGGAAAAGTTGAGAAGCCAACTTATTCTTGAAACAGTCTATTACAGGGTAAGATAATCTCTTGAATATTTTTAACTCTTTTCACAGAGGAAGCAAGACATGAGAGGCCAGACCTACTCCATCTTGTGACCAGCCTCCACCTTAAAAGAAAAAGAGCCTGAGAATTTGACCAGCAGCTGAATCTAATCTGCACCCAAGTCCTAGCTTGGCCTTGGCCAGTACCCCAGAGTTACTCCCTTGCTACTACCTAGCAACAATTAACCAAAGAGTGGTCTGATTGTTTCAGATGCACCATTTGTTATTGTTCACAGTCTTGCTTCAGAGCATCCACCAGTGAGTTTACAATAGAAGCTTGCTGAAATAGATCACCACTCCCTTGCTCCCATCTCCTAAAAAAACCTTGTCCCGATGAGAATTCGGAGCTGTGTCAGGGTTGACGAGGCACCCAAGCTTGAGTTTGTGACCCTAATGTGATTACGTTGCAGTTGGCTCTTTGCTGGTCTTTTGGGGTTCATGAACACTTCCTGGAACAACAGACCAAGTTCGAATCCCAAAGATTTGAGGATAAAGGACACAGACACAAGTCACCATGGCCAAATTATTATAGCCAGGGTTTTTATTCATGTACATGGACTATCCTCCCATAAGTCAAGGTTCTAGAGGTCAGCCTTGGACATGGGAAACTGTTGCTACCGTCTCCAACCAGCAGAAAAGCAATGAAACCGATGTCCTTCTCAAAGCAGTTAATTCAGGAACATAACTATGTGCAGTAAAAAGATCCCCTGACCTCTCTTGGCCATCCCCTTTTATACCCTCTAGTCCACTCCCCATCACCCTATTCCATGTAGGCACAGTTCATTGGCACAGGACTACATTCATCATATCATCTGATCTTTCCTTGTGGTGCATCTGTGCAATGCAGTTTAACCGACATGGCTATCTCGAGGGATATGACGAAGTCAGTTGTTAGCCGTTAGACTTGGCGGCAGTCCTGGGTGCCACCTTGGGGCCTCGGTCAAACCTGCTCCTCACAGGAAACACAGGCTTTTATAGTTCAGGGCTAGGACATTTCCAAATAGGGGATTTGGCCAGCTAATAGGTGGGGTTATAGAAGCAGAACATAATCAGGTAGTCATAAAAATGTAGTCATAATAACATTTTGAAACAAAAAAGTAGGTTTTCAAAATGGTCCTGAAACAAAGCTGTGGTTGCAACGTGGTCGTAACAACTTTTTGAAATGAAGATAAGGTTGCTGTATCCAGGAAGAGGCAGTACAGGACCACTTATAGTAAAAATTACAGATGAGGCATAGCCTGGAATTTGAGATACAGAGATTTCATCATAAACAGGAATGAACCTAGTCTTTTTCGTGAGATGATTTTTTAAAGCCCAAGATGGAGGTAGTGTGGTTCATTATGAGAAACTCTAGAACTCCAGGGAACTCCAAAACTGACTAAAACATTTGGAAAAGGAATAAGGAAAGTTTTATGTGTTTTTTTTTTTTTTTAACAAATTTGCTCATTATTGCTTTAATGTTTTCTGGGCTATGAACAGTGATTAGTATACCAGATTAGTTCCTGGTTGTGTTGCTTGACTGAGTTAGAAAACATCAATGAAGATTAACCCAAGGCTCATACTACCTAATGGGAAAAGGTGTTTCGCACCCACACCAATCCCTGCTCTTCTGTACCCTCCTCTAGAATTAGACAAACTAGAATCTTGGTCCTGTGTGGATCTGAGAGCACCTTAAACCCAGCTTTTAAGACATTAGATGCTTGTCAAATGTTGTATAATTATCAGAATTCAGATTTGAGTCTCATTTCCAGCAATGCAACTAGATGCGCTCAGCCCCTGTCCCTAATAAGGAAACTGAAAGAGCTAACCTACAGTAAGAAACAGAGATTTGTTCAATGTAATCACACTGGGAAGAGAGAAAAAGAAACCGAGCCATTAGAGCCCTAACACAACATTAAGTGGATGGGAAGAACTATGTATAATTCATCAGGTCTTCTTAAAGTGTGGTTCCCCCATCATTGACTCACCATTGCCTGGGCTCCACCACGTTTCACACGTTGGAATATTTTTTTGAAGAGACAAGTTCCTCCACTGGTTGCCCTGAGAGTCCTCACCTTTCTACTTCAGTAGGGGAATCTTGAGGAAATTTCAAGATCCTGGGGGGATAGAACAAGTATGTCTTTAAAATATCTTCAGTCTGCCAGAAAGTTAAATGGGATTCTATCTTCAATAATATACTGTCTTCTGGATGGTCAAAATGCATCAGCCATCAACTGGGATTCCCTCCCCCTGCCTGACATAGCAATAGTGGGGTGGTTCCTGCAATTCTGAATTTGTATTTTTTATTTGTATTTATTTATTTGTATAGCACTTTCTCCCTTATATTGTAGGTACTTCTCCCCTCGGGACATTTGGGGTTCCTTTGGCTTTTCTGTCTTATACCAGTCCCTGAATTTGTGCAGTGGTAGTTCCCATCCTGCATGCCAGTCTGTCACACTGCCAGCTCCTCTGAATGGTCGGCAGCTTGGACCCATCTATTTGAATTGATACGGAGAAACTGAATGGCACAGACTCTGACACATTCTGCTGAGTCCAAAAATAAAACTGACTCCGGCCACTAAAGAAACACTCCAAGCTCTTTCATTAGTAAACCTCAGAAAACCACAATAAATCAGCCCATTAGGATGCAGCCACATGTGCAAATTGGTGTCTCAGCTAATGTAGATAAAGATTTCAGTGAGCACTGCATATATCAAAAATTTAACACATGCTGCTTGCAGAGTTTTAATGAATGCAGAAAGCTCAATGGCTGAAAACCCATACAACGGGGGCATTATTTCATTTGGCTGTCAATAAAATTGTTGCTTATTTTATTTTCTAATGGTTTATCAATACTGGTAATTTGCTGTAGGTGGGTTATAAAACTGAGGAGAGGGGATCAGAAGGAATTTAAATAAGTTCTGCTAACTAGGGAGAGGAAAGTGAGACAACCGGACTCTTCCGCATCACCTGCAGATCAGCTGGCAGTGAGAGGTGATCCTTTCATCTGGAACTTAACGTCTTCTTTGGATCACTGACCTTAAGACAGGTTTTGACTAAGAAAAAATGGTTTTGTTCATCTATTTTATTTTATTTTATTTATTTTATTTTATCATTTTCCCTTGCTTTATGTATTGTAATGTCTAGTTAACCAGTTGGTACCAAATCCAAAATCTCTGCCTTCACACTTTGTTGGAGGATGCAGTGTTAACTTACGGCCTTTTTCCTGGGGAGGAAGAAATCTTACCATTACAGAAGAAGGAGCAAGTTTGTTCTGTTTTCAGTTCAATAATAGCTGTTTCTAAGCACTGTTCTCAACGGCACGGCTGTGTATATATTCAGAGAGCACCTTTATCCCAGATCACATGAACACAGTTTTGACTAAATAGATTCATGATAATGAACTCATCACAACAAGAGCATACTCACTGATTGATTCATTCAGTAAATACGTATGGCAAGTGAGCCATAATTAGCTCCCTTACTTTTTTTATTATTATTTTCTCACTGAGCAGCTTTATTTGAAAGACCCAAAGTCTTAGGCATACAAGGAAAACCAGAACTCAATGGCCATTTGTTTCTGAGGGTTTTTTTTTTTTTTCTTCATAAGACAACTTTTCTGTTCCTTCTCTTTTTTTCCTCTTTCCCTTCCTTCCTTTTGACCCTTAATTAAAAATTATAAGCAATCATTGTTTTGGACTGAGCTCCATCATCAGACCCTGAAAATGTAGGGTGTCAAATCAGAACATTCATTCACGCTGAATGTATAATAGCACTGCACTCAAGCCGAGCAGCTTGTCTGGCTTTCTGAGAAAATGGGATTGTAGAGAAAAGAGCCAGCTCTCTAGGATGGGACAGTTTTTAACTGGAAGGATAATGCTTTCGTCCTCACACAAGTAAAAGGAGCACAAGGCACCATGGTGCTAACCTTTTATTCTGTCCTTCTGACTCCGTGTCCTGGCTGCACAGGGAAGGGGACTTTGACATGACCTGACATGACTGTACAGGGAAGGTGACCTGAATTGACCTGACATGACTGTACAGGTAAGGTGACTTTGACATGACCTGACATGGCTGTACAGGGAAGGTGACTTTGACATGACCTGACATGACTGTACAGGGAAGGTGACTTTGACATGACCTGACATGACTATTCAGGGAAGGTGACTTTGACATGACCTGACATGACTGTTCAGGGAAGGTGACTTTGACTTGACCTGACATGGCTGTACAGGGAAGGTGACTTTGACATGACCTGACATGGCTGTACAGGGAAGGTGACTTTGACATGACCTGACATGACTGTTCAGGGAAGGTGACTTTGACTTGACCTGACATGGCTGTACAGGGAAGATGACTTTGAGATGACCTGACATGACTATTCAGGGAAGGTGACTTTGACATGACCTGACATGATTGTTCAGGGAAGGTGACTTTGACTTGACCTGACATGGCTGTACAGGGAAGGTGACTTTGACATGACCTGACATGACCTGACATGACTGTTCAGGGAAGGTGACTTTGACTTGACCTGACATGAGTGTACAGGGAAGGTGACCTGACATGACCTGACATGACCTGACATGACTGTACAGGGAAGGTGACCTGACATGACCCGACATGACCTGCCTAATTTTACTTTCTGGTTCTGCTTTCTTCACCCCTTTCTGGTCTCTAATACACCCTCCTGGGCCAGGTTTGTCCTGCTCCAAAAGATGAAATGTTGCCCATTTCTAGAATTGAAAGAAAAACAATGATGATCATGAAAGGCATTTTGTAATCTTCTTCCCTGATAACTTCCTTTCTTCCTTTAAAAATAAATAACTATTTCTCTCTTGTTGTTTTTTTCCTCTTTAGAAACTCATTCTAATGGAGACACATGAACTCAGTGTTCTTTATTCAGTCCTCTTGAGGAAATGTCTGGTTCACTGAAGGAAATAAATCAAAACTACAAGTTAACACAGGCCTGTTTCTGCTCTCATCTTATTTCCTAAAGGTGCTGGAAATGTCGAGACTCCTAAATAGTCCTCCATTGCTCAATGTCCTCACTCCTGAGCTGCCGTCCTGAAAGCCAGAGAGGGGATATGTGGTGTGAGGCAAAGGAGTCTGGGGAGACCTGCAGCTCATGGGATTGCCATGGAAAGTTGAAAACTGAAAGCAGAGTAAAGTTTGATTTAGAAAGATGAAGAATCCTGTGGCTGCTGGTATCTTTCGCTGTGACACTGAAGTTTGTCTGGTTTAGCAAAGCCTTATGCAGGTGGAAAGATCTTTGTCTTTCCTTGGGGGCGTCTGAGACCAGTTGAAGAGGCAGAAAAATGAACAGAGCTATGAGCAAAAGGAGGGGACTACACAGAAAGGGACAGGACTCCAAAGGTATGTACAGAGAAGAAAGGGCAGTTCATAATGAGGAAATACAAGTTGGTTGGTTGAGTAAAGGTATATTATCAGGGTACAGAGAGAATCATAGGGTAGACATTCTCCTATGGCCCATCCACTTTACAGGCCATTTATAATTGATCAGGGGCATATATAGGTTATAGATTTAAGAATAGGGCCATCTTTTTAAATTACCTCTTGGATCTTTAAGGTCATTGAAGAATAAACACTGAGTTTGATCAGAGGCACAGGTAAAGTGACCATATTCTTTGCCTAAGGGAATGAGAATACATGTAAGCTCATAATTCACACACAAAGACAAGAGAACTTCCACCAAATTTTATATCACCACAAAAAATGCACATGACACTACTAAAAGTGAGGTATGGGACTAAAACTTGATTAGTCATCATTAATAATAAATTTTGATTAATCATATTCCTATAAAATCTGAATTATCTTTTTAGTCTGCCTATTAAAGAGGATATTATAGAATTTTGGCATATGAAGACACAGTTATCAAATATGTAGTGCATAATATAGAACATAAGCATATATGGAGATGCTTGTTAGATAATTAGTATACAAATCAATATAATCTTATCTTTGTGATATTTCCAGTAATTGTTTCCTATAAAAGTTGATATTTTAGGAATTGTTTTCTCGTTTTACTATTGGCTTACATAATATTCAGGAAAATTTGTGGCCCCAAAATTTAGGTGAGCCGAGTAGAAGCAGAGCCTTCAGGGACAGATGTGGGTTAGTATAGAGTGTAAAATTCAAGAGATGTTAGTACACCTACATGTTGATTAGAGACTGTATGTCTTCATCCTGCTAGAGGAAACTGGGCCCAGAGAAGTCACCCATTCACAGAGGTCTTAGAATCTAAACTGGCACCCAATCTTTGACTTACCTTCTGCATCTTCCTGTGTGTTAAGGTCATCAAAAGTTGAGTATTGATCATGTGCTTTGGCTAGTACTAAGCTGAAAAATAATCTAATATTAATATCTTTAGGTGATATTTGCTTACCACTGTTCACACATTCCCTTCCACTCCCATCCCATTATACTTGGGTGACAGATGTCCTTGCCCTGTGTGCCCAGGAAAGTTTCTAGATGGGGACAGTCATTCTTGCAGAACAGAGAGATTAGCACGCTGAGGCTCATGCCACTCACACTCACTTCCTGGGCTGTATTTCAGGGGGAACTTGTGCTTTGATGTTAATCTGCCATAACACCATTTGTCAGTAGCTCTGGTATGTCAAGCCCAGGAAGAACAAGAACAAAGCCGTATTTCACCTGTCAGTCACCTCCTAGTTGGAGAGCTGACCCTGCTGGTTCCAGAAGTCTAGGAGAATACAGCCTCTGAGAGAGACACCATGAGTGGGATGGCAGCAGACAACTCAGAGAACACCTTTGTTAGAAGCTGTTCATGTTTAGTGCACCCTAACTGAGAATTTAAACTCTAAGAAAATTACAATGTCGCAGATGTTCTCAGGATAACAACAGAACATGTTTTCAGAAGGAAAGCAGCTAAAAATTCTGTAACAAAGGACATGAATCAAAATCATTATATTACTGTAAAACTTGGCTTACACACACTGGGAGCAGGCTCCATAGCTGCTAGGCAGTGAACATGGAGAAGAGCTAAAAATAATAGTTATGTATTTGGCAGGGCCTTGTTTTCTCCTGACACCAGACTGAAAGCCCTTCTATAAGGCACCTCAGACCATTTTGTTCAAGGACATTCCTAAAGATTTAACATAATCAAGAATTAGGAACCACTTATAGTGTTCACAGTAAAGTCTACACTTATCTAAGACCCCAGTGGATACTGCAGGCTTTATATTTACTATACAAAATTCAAAACAGCCTTGTACTCTTTTCATATTATAATGGAAGAATTTCAGGCTCACTAATGCTGTTATGGTTGTATCCACGCACTTAGCTGAGATGTGACAAGATTTGTAGACGCCCGACTTGCCAGCAAGGAGACGCCTCACAACAGGGTTCTTCTGCACACGTTTATTGGGAGAGCTTGATTGCTGTGGCGAAAGACCCTGAGCCCTAGAACTAGCGCTGCTTTTATAGACCTAGGACTGGCGTGGCCATGTCTGATTGGTTCTGCTTTCAGTCCTTAATTTACATGCCCCGGTCGGGCTGTGACTTGGCGTGAAACCCATTTGCACCTGCGCACATTGGTTGTTTACCCGAAATACATTGGCGGTGGCCAATGGTAGCCAGCGCCATCTTGTAATGGCGTTACGTGGCTTCCCACAAAGATTGTTATTTCTAAAGTCATCATAGGTTGGCACCCTCATACAAGTATCAAAAGGGACAGCTAACACAATCTGTCCTACAGGGCAGTGCTATTTTCAGGACTCCTTTTATTTGGTACCATTCGAAGTTATTATTTTTTAAATTAATATCCATATTATATATTAAACATATTCCTCACATGTTCCATATATTGTCTGAGGCAATTTCTCTTCTGCTTCCATGTCATACACACATATGATTTTATGAATCTATGTAAAATCTAGGACTGATATGTAAGAGAAATCACATGATATTTGTCTTTCTGAGATTGGTTTAATTTGCATAATATAATTATCTCCAGTGTGTGTATGTTCATGCAAAAGATGATTTTGTTCCTCTTAATGGCTGAAAAACATTCTACTATGTAAAATATACCACATTTTCATTGCCCTTGCCCAATGATAATTGGATACTGATCTTTGAATAACTTATTGGTTGTGAGTAGTGCTGCAGTAGACATTATTGCTTTTCTGTGCTGTGTTGACTTTGAGATCTTTGGGTAAATATCTGCAGGGCCATGAGAAGCTCTGTTTGTTAGCTTTTTTGAGAAGCTTTTATATTGATGTCTGTAGTGACTGGGACAGTTGGTACTCTAAGCCATGTGCCAAGGTGCTTTCTTTCTTTCTTTCTTTCTTTCTTTCTTTCTTTCTTTCTTTCTTTCTTTCTTTCTTTCTTTCTTTCTTTCTTTCTTTCTTTCTTTCTTTCTT
>NC_034593.1:16866442-16892260 GCF_900095145.1 Mus pahari | reverse complement strand
TTTCTTTCTTTCTTTCTTTCTTTCTTTCTTTCTTTCTTTCTTTCTTTCTTCCTTCCTTCCTTCCTTCCTTCCTTCCTTCCTTCCTTCCTTCCTTTCTTTTTTTCTTGTACGTACCATTCTTTTTGGAGTATAGTAGAATTTCAAAATAGTTTTGCTGTACATTTCTCTGCAGGTTAGTTAGGTTAAACTTTTTCCACCCATGCCTATTGGCCATTTTTAATTCTGGTTTTTGAGAATTTTCTGTTTCTTTCATTAGCACATCGATTGAGTGGGTGTGATTTGTAGCTGTTTTTGGCTTGTTTCCTGAAAGCTATAGATACTGTCAGGTATAGTCCTGGGACTGAGGCATCACCCTCAAGACTGGTCTATGGCACAGCCTACATGATTCTAATGTTGGTATTCTATGGACTGGCTGCTACGAAGACGAAGACAATGTTCACTTGGTCTTAATCAGAGGAATTTCTTGCCAGGGAAGTCTGCAACACCCAGGGATATGTTCCTCACCCTTCAGCATGTAGAACCTGGAGCATTTCATCCTTTTTCTGAAGAGACTTTGCCTATAACCTCATAAACATCTTAGGATAGGATTCTGCCTAAAACAGTCAGGGTCACTGATATCTTGGGATCTGAGATATTGCACATGAATTCCATTAAAATATTATGAACAGTTCTGAATCACAACCTCTACATGCTAGGAGAAAATCATGGGTCCATTTTCTCAAGTCCTCCTCTACCATCTTACAAAAACGATTTCAGATATAAATCTTAGAAAAAAAATCAAATCTTCAAAGGTACAGATTATCTTCCCAAGAATAGTGGGTGAAATCTTAAGTAGAAAATGTGAATGGATCATAATCAGAGACAATGATGAAGTAATGCTCTGGACATCACTCAGGATTCTGTTTTGCTCTGATTTTAGCCATTGAGGAAATGCAGGTGGAAAAACTGGCCATCAATTATGGGAGTGTTCTAAATAGGAGATACTCCTGTGAAATAATTATTTGAAAGTACTTATATATTTATATGCGTATAGGTATGTTCATATGAATATGTGTATGTGTGTGCATATATGTATATGTATGGCATCTTTCTAAGTCACTTTAACTCCAATCCATAGCCAAACAAGTTAAAGACAAAGTACCAATATATGTTGGGTCGAAGGACATTGTGATAGTTCCATTTCCTGTTATAATGGTAAAATATCCTTGAATTAAAACAAACAAACAAACAAACACTAAGGGAGAAAGGCCTTATTGAAGTTACATTTCCAGATCTTAGTCCATAATAGTAAAGAAGTCAAGAGTGGTAGTAGCTTGACACAGCTAATCACAGAATATACATAGAAAAGAGCCATGAAGTAAATGGATGCACATCTGCTTGTTTGCTTGATAGTGCTCTACTAACTGTCTCCTCTCTTACATAGTTCAGTAACTATCTCCATAATGGGCTAAGTCTCTCTACATCAACCAATACATTTAATTAGACAATTCTTCACAGACATGTCCATAGCCCAACCCAATGGAAACCATTCCCCATTGAGTCTCTCTCCTTTGGTGATCCTAAGTTATATTAAGTTGGCAATAAGCTAGTCATCACAAATCATGACATTTCCATGCTCTTCATATGAAGATCACATATTGTTTATTGTCCTGGCTAGTTTTTATATTCCACTCTATGCAACTTAGAGTCACCCGATAAGAAGGACCCTCAACCAAGGAACTAGTTAGACCAAAATTTCCTGTGGTTAGATATATGAGTACACTGTCCAGATTGCTAATTTGTATAAAATGGGCCACTTATTGTGGGCAATATAATCACTAGATAGATAGATAATCCTGGGTTGAGTAAGAAAGCAAAGGGCAAGCCAGTGAGAAAGCCAGAAAGGAGTTCCATGGATCTGTCCTCTAGGTTCCTATCCTAAGTTCTTTTGTTTTGTTTTGTTTTGTTTTTCGAGACAGGGTTTCTCTGTATAGCCCGGACTGTCCTGGAACTCACTTTGTAGACCAGGCTGGCCTCAAATTCAGAAATCTGCCTGCCTCTGCCTCCCCATTGTTGGGAATAAAGGTGTGCACTACCACCGCCCAGCTCCTACGTTCTTGCTATGACTTCCTTTAGTAGTGGATTGTGACCTGAAGATATAATTCAAATGAACCCCTTCCTCCTCAAGATTCTTTTAGTCACAGTATTTTATCACAGCAACAACAACAACAACAAAAAACTATTATGCTTATTACTGTCAAGGAAAGGAATATGACATAGACATTAGACATCTTGGTTAGGTAAATAAGAAAAACTACCAGAGAAAACAAAATATACATCATTAACATCCAAATGAGGATACTGTGGAAAACCATCACTTATGGGGAATTCTGATGCATTGTTCTCAGTTTACATATACTCATAGAGAGCTGAGGAATTTCCTACTAGAAGAAACTATATTATATAATGCCAGTGTCATAAAAGAAAAACAATGGCTATGGATCAAAGGAAACAAACAGAACATGACAAATCCAATACTTGATCTAACTTTAGTCATAAAAACATTTTTGTGAAAATGAAAAAAATAAGAATTATGGACCGATTAAGATTTTATATTATGTTATATTATTATGATATGATAATGTAATATGAAAAATGATGCTATTCATCTAGTGAACTGAGTAACTGTGCTGTGTTTAAGAAAGTTTCTCCTTAAATAATGCACATTGAATTATTTGGAGGTAAAGTTATGTTATGTATTGAATACACATATAGTTCCGAAGAAACTCATATGCATATGTTTTATATATATAATGTATAAAACATGTATGTGTAGCCAGAGCTCAGTGTATATTAATGCAAATAAGATAAGTTTAGCAACAGGTATATCATAATCCAGAAAATGGCAATCATTTTTTATGCATTCTATTATTACTAATTCTTTGTGAAATTGAAATTATTTTCAAATTAAAAACTAAAAGGTTAAATCCAAAAACTGCCCCATCCAGGGGTCCATCCCATAATTAGCCACCAAATGCAGACACTATTGCGTACACCAGCAAGATTTTGCTGAAAGGACCCTGATATAGCTGTCTCTTGAGAGGCTATGCCAGTGCCTGGCAAACACAGAAGTGAATGCTCACAGTCAGTTATTGGATGGAACACAGGGCCCCCAATAGAGGAGCTAGAGAATGTACCCATGGAGCTGAAGGGGGCTGCAACCCTATAGGTGGAACAACAATATGAATTAACCAGCACCCCCAGAGCTCGTGTCTCTAGCTGCATACGTAGCAGAAGATGGTCTAGTCAGCCATCATTGGGAAGAGAGGCCCCTTGGTCTTGCAAACTTTATATGCCCTAGTATAGGGGAACTCCAGGGCCAAGAAGGGGAAGTGGGTGTGTAGGGGAGCGGAGGTGGGGAGGGTATAGGGGACTTTGGGGATAGCATTTAAAATGTAAATGAAGTAAATATCTAATAAAAATTGGGGAAAAAACAATGTTGGTTTAAAGTCAATGACTTTATATGTGAAAAAGAGGTTAAAACCTTGTAAAGATGTTAAATATTCACCAAAACATTATAAAACAACAACAACAACAACAACAACAACAACAACAAAACCTGAAAGGTTAAGACAGCCAAGCAGAGAGTGTTGGTAATTATAGAGTTCAAGATCTGAATGTGTGATCTACCTCCTGTGCAATCTTCCACAGAACATGTGCTTGCCAATGTGCCTCAATGTCCTTCACTGGA
Source organism: Mus pahari (assembly GCF_900095145.1). Lineage (NCBI taxonomy): Eukaryota > Metazoa > Chordata > Mammalia > Rodentia > Muridae > Mus > Mus pahari. The sequence continues at coordinate 16,888,530 of NC_034593.1, read as the reverse complement.
AAATTATGATATTATTACCTAATGCCTAGGAGGTTTACATGAAAGGATAGAAAAGTGTTTGGTTTTATTGTCTTCAACTTTTTTCATTAAGGAGATGCTTAGATTTTGGCAAGTAAATTAGGAGAGGTAGATGTTAAGCTGAGTTTATAGCTCTTTGGCACAAAGTCTTTGAGATGTTCCTGGACAAATATCCTGATTTTTCACATCCCTGTGCAAAACAAAGATGTGATTGACAGCAGAAATGGCAGTCAAGAAACATGCCTACATAAACACTTTGAAAATAGCAGACTTTCAGGTGACCAAGCCATCATCAAGCAGGATTCAAGAGCTTTTAGCTCTTTCTAGAAAGTGGTTGAGAGATGCAAATGTTCCCAACAACAAAGACAGAAGTGCAAAATGCCAAAATTGATGCTTGGAAATAGTGCAATTATAAATAAACTTGGTATATGTTCTTCAAAAACCAAGGTTGCCTTGTGAAAAATCCACCAGATAATGAGACACTGCTCAAGAGACTGTGTCAGGCTAGAGTTGAGGAAGGGTGACAGTGTGTGGGAGAGTCTGAAGGCCAGCTCTGTGGTCCTTGCTTCTCTTTTCTAATTGGGCTGTTTTCCTCCAGGAAGTTCCTTATTTGAATACAGCTTGGCAGTGTTATTATTAGAAGCATAATCTAATCTGCATGTGCCTAGAAGGCCAAGCAAAAAAAATCACAAAGATTTTAGGGATGACTGGCAAGGTCATCCCTGGAAAACCACTTTCCTGTGACCCAGGATCAAGTCCTATTACAATTGATAGTCTTGAATAGTAACTGTAGTAGGTGGTCAGAAAAGGCCTTACCAGTATCCATGTCTCTCTCTCTGCTCTTACCTTCCTTGGGATTATAAGAGACAGAAGATTTCCCATGTGGTTGTGAGAATGGCAAGGCAGGGTATGATTTGTGCCCTGTTTCTTTTACCAATGGCTTTTCAGGCCACGTGTTCTACTTCACAGCAGAAACACCCTTCAACTGGGGAATCCCAGCCTTAATCTGGCTACTTGGCAGCTTGAGACACCATGGGAAAGCTTCACCTTTGAGCTTCAATTTTCAAAGCTATCGAATATCACAATTTCTGTCAAGGCTGTTGTGAGGATGAGTGAGGTAATGTGCATCAAATAACTAGTCTCAGAAGTATAATCATCAATATATAATCATCAATATCATCTTCAGGATCATTATTCTTAGTGCTTCAAGAGAGATGTGTCAATTTTTTAATATTTGAGATTATAATTTAATTACAGTATCTCTCTCTTTCCATTTCCTCTCTCCAGATCTTCCCATATTCCATTTCTTACTCTCCTTTGAATTCATGGCCTCCTTTTCTGCTAATTGTCATTGCATGCATATATCTTTATGAATATTTTTACATATTTCTAAATATAGCCCATTTAGTCTTTATAGGGTGACTTTAACATATGTTTTCAGAGCTGGCCATTTGGCACTGGACTATTAATTGGTATGCTCTTCTTCCCTGGGGAAGACGATCTCTCCCACTCCCAGCTGTTCTCAGTTCCCTATGACTTGTGTGTGTGTGTGTGTGTGTGTGTGTGTGTGTGTGTGTCAGGTTGAGGCCTCATGGGCCTTTCTTTATCCAGTTTCATTTATAACATCCTTGGTCAGCTCACATTTAGGCAATTATAAATTCTTCTCTCAATCACCACACTTTCACTAGGACTGATTAGTTAGCTAAGTTTTTCATATCAGACATAGTTTTCTTCTTGTTTAGGAGACAGTAAGTCCAATTAAAGAACTGTTGGTTACTGCCAAGGTATGCATGCCACTACTACACCCATAGGGTTGTTATTGTGACATGGTTATTGTTGGTATAGTTCATAAGCCTCAAAACTGGGTGGTACAGTGGCCTATCTTCCACCTCTGGAAGCATTGATGTCAATTTCTAGGACCATGAAAGCTAGTCCTTAGGGAGGGGGCATTCAGGACATTTTTCTTTCAGGGTTCCCAGGAATTCTGTTTCTGAAGAATCTTCAGTAATATAGACTAACCTTCCATCTCTGGGGTAGAGTAAACAAAGACATTAGCAATAGGCTGTGTGTTTTGGGAGTCTCTTAGATAACACGAGGGAACAATTCAAAATAGTGTGTCTTATGTCTGATACTGTGGCTTTTTTCTTAGGTAGTCTTTGGCTCTTAGAGGGAGCACTGTCAGTCCAGATGAGAAAACTCTGTCAGAACTACACATATAAACCTGCCAGGTTCTTTAGCTCCTTGGACTAGCAGTGCAAGTTAAACCTGCTTATTCAAAATATAACTGATGTTTAACATTTGGATGCGAAATCTCTGCTTCAATTGTGTTCCAGCTAAGCCATATTCACACCTGACTTGTACGTCTAAACTTAGAAAAAACCTTACTTCTTTTTCTTGGAGTCAAGCTGATCACTTCTAGGCTCATAAAATTCAGAGATGGAGATGCATACACATATGTGGCTTCATTGGTAGAACGCTCACCTAGCACATACAATGGGTTTGATCCCCATCATGACTTACATGGGCTGCGATGGTGCACTTGCAGTTCTAACACTAAGATGTAGTAGTAGGATTTAAGGTCATTTTTTTTAGCTATGGCAAGTTCCTAGTCAACCTGGATTGAATGATACACTGTTTCACAAGCTAAACCAAACCAAAAATTTCAAGAGCTATTAAATCTGATGATATTACAAAGATAAATATTTAATTTCAGATAAAACCATATCTTTTTTTGGGTAGCTATCCTCATATTTCCCAGCTGAGCCTTAAGTCTTAATGATTTGAACGGATTCTTTTCCATCTTCTTCTATACAAGAGAAGGCATGAAATGTGGATAAAATGCACTCTTATCAACTTCTGCTATGAACATTATCAGCAGCAGAATTAGAGTCAGAAGGGCTCGATGGGAGCCTCTTTTTTCACCCTTTTTTAGAACTGCAAGTTTAACTTTGTTAGTTCGCCTCTCTAGTTGCAAGTTCAGTCACATAGAAAAGAGAGATAGCAGTATTCTTGCTTGAAGTGGCACAGAGGGTCAGGCATGGTACTTTAGAGGGAGTTGTGGTCAGCTGTGGCATGCCAACATTAGTTTAATTTGTTGTAGTTGTTGATTTTCCATGATGCCGTTGAGGACTTCGAAAGTTGGACAGGACAGGATTTCTGTGTTCTGCAGGTGGCATTAAAAAAGCAAAAAGCAAAAAGCAAAAACCAAAACCAAAAAAACCCAACCAACCAACCAACCAACCAAACAAAAAACCATGGGCCTGTCCTATGTTAATGAAATTTTAATGCCTCTCCACTAACTCAAAAAATGTGGCAGTGTCTGTCTCTTTGAAAGGGCATCTGAGCCAATGACTAAGAGAACATTTTGTGCCCAGGGAGGAAATGCAGCAGGAACCTTAAAGGCAGATCTCTCATTGTACCTGTTCCCTACCAGGGTCAGTTTTGTGCTGATTCAGTGACATCAGCACCATCCAAAGTGGAAACAAGGTGAATTATTGATGACTTTGCATATGCTTGCTGGATTCCAGGAAAGGTTTGTGAATAGTAAGAACTCAAATCAAACTCTCTAAAGGGACAGCGAAAGGTGACTGGCACACAGGGAGAAAGGAGACCCGAGGGGATCAGCTTCCAGACATATTGTGGTCAAATGAATAATTTAATAATATTGTTTTGGGTATCCTTTTCAGCATCTTAAAAAAAAAAAAGAAAGAAAGAAAACCTTCTCTATCATGGTGAGATAGCGCAGCTATTCAGTAGCACATCAAGGTTTCTGTCTTGCCTGTATATTTGACTTGATTCTGTCTAGTAATATAGTGAAGTATATTTCATGTAGATCATGATATCCGCATTAGATCAAAATGTTTATTACCTTCTTAATAACTAATCGGAGAGACATGTTTTAGTTACAGCAATACAGTATTTTTCTTGTTTGTAAATATTAGGATAAGGTTAAACAATGGGAATTGTTTGGATACAGCTACTTATTTGAAATCTTGCCTATATTAAATGACATATACATTTTGAGGGGCCAGCATTTTAATTCTGTAGCCTTGATGGCATGGCTTAGGAAGTCTTACTAAACTTATTCAGGACAGGCTTTAAAAAATTCAGATGTCTGGATTGCAAAAGATACTCACAGCAGGTCAGTAACATGTATGTATGCAAGAAGACAGGAGGGGTGCTTTCCAGGCTTTCTCTTGGTAGCGACTGTCTTTGCTGCACATTGACAGCCTTCCCAGTGTGATGTGAGAACTCCCAACACATGCTTACATAAACAAAGGGGATCCTTCATTGTCACACAGACTAAGAAGAGTGTGAGGTTGGACTTACAAAGGCACTGATGGAGGAGAATTAGAGCCCTGGGTGACTTGGGTGCTGGGTTTGGCTTTACCTGACTATTACCCTCGAGCCATCTCCAGGGTTATGTACTCCCACAATTTACACTTGTGTGTGCTTGGGGGTGGGGGGAGAGCCTGGGAGATGAAGGAGTGAAGAACATAAGGCAGAGATGTCTGGTTTCAGAGATAGCGAAATGGAAACCAGGTAGGAATTTCCACCCTCCACTGTTGCTGCTGAAAGTGGCAGAGGCCATGCGCATTCTGCCTCGGAATTAATTCCCCTGCAGCCAGAGAAGGAAGTAGCATCATTCTATAGCTATTTTCCTCAGAAGAGAAGAGAGAGTAAGCAACATCCTAAGAGATTAAAAAAAAAATTAGCTTTAACTCTGAAGGGGTTTGTTATTGTGCAAGATTTTCATGAAAGATTCCAAATGAGGTAAGAAAGAAAAACCTCAGAAACAGGGAAGTGTTGGTGAGGAGTGTGTATGTTTGTCATGGCAAACCCTACTGTTTATAAAATTAGCATATGCTACTGATGAAAAGGATTTTGGTCAATGTGGAGGCAGATATTTGTGTGTGTGTGTATATGTGTGCATGTGTGTTTGTGTGCATGTGTGTTTGTGTAGCCTTTGAACTTCCTTGTACTGAAGTCCATAGTACACTTTAGAGCACAGACAAGGGAAAAGCACTTCTTCTTATGTGGTGAAGGAATGTGGTCTGTGGGTGACACAGTGTGCAGAACACACTGGTGGCTCATATGTTGACAGCATGCCATCTGACTAGACCATGTGAGGTAGGTCCAATGTTTGTGTTCAAGTCACTCAGGAGTGATCATGTGTCTTTATTGTGCTCTTTGAAAGTTGATTTCATTTTCAATAAGAAATGAAATAGGGGAGCATCTATCCTGCCATGGGCCTTTGCTGTCATTGGCTGCCACTCACTGGAATGGAACTAACACTAGGGGAGATGAGGGAGTGGGCAGGGAAAGCCTCTCCTTGGGCTCCTGACTCAGTCACCCCCAGAGGCATTCTTTTCCTATGCCAGCTGAATTATTTCCTAGTTATTTAAGTCAGTGTGACAGGGAAATTGTGTTACCTGAAGACAAAAGTATCTTGAGTGATGTATCTTATAATACTCTATTTTTATCTAAATGCTAAAACAATAGAAGTCATTATAGGTAACAGAGGCAAGAGAGTGGGTTGGGGCGTGGCCCCTGGGCTTGCCTTGCCAATCTCCCCCATCCGTCTTTTTAACTCCTACACTTTTTATACTCCAGGAATACTTAGTTCACTTTCTCTTGACATCACCCTTTTGTACAGGCTGTACTTTTCCCAGAAAGGCTCAAGTCCCTTGAAAGAAGCTGCATGTACACACAGACACAGACACAGACACAGACACAGACACAGACACAGACACAGACACAGACACAGACACAGACACAGACACAGACACAGACACACAGACACAGACACAGACACAGACACACAGACACACAGACACACAGACAAGACACACAGACACAGACACACAGATCACACACACACACACACACACACACATACACACACACACACAATCGATATGCACACTTTGATCACATGGCAACTGCTGCTTCACTCTTTGAATTTTGTTTGTATACTATCTCCTCTGAGGTGGAGGTAGAGTTATTCTTTTGCCAGCCCTCTTCAGCCCCTTCTACTTAGTAATGCTTTGGTAGACCTTTGTTTGTTGATCTTAATGATTGTCACATCTCAGTGTGACACCCTTGTTCTACTTTCTCTCTTTGGTGTGATCAAGACCAAGATTCCCATGGCCCGACCACAATGAAAATGATGTTCACATCTACTTATCAGGACTTCAGCTCAGATCTCCAGCATTCTCTCTCACCTTTTATTGCTCTCAGATCACCAATTGTTAGAGCACTGTCAAATATTAATAGTGATGATCAGGAGGAAATGATCATGCTGGCAGCAAGCATGTCAGTATACTTGGAAGCAAATATTTTCCAGATCTTCAAAAAGTTCCTTAACTGAGCAGGGAAACCAAGATGATGTGTAACCAACTGATTCCTTGAGGGAAGCCATAGTTGCAAGCTCCTGAGGTCTTCAGAGAGATGCCAAAGGATAAGTCACAACTGAGATTTTGACCCAAAGACTCTGAGATAAGTAGTACTTTGTATTTTGGTCCTCTAAGTTCTGGGGGTAGTCTATTACACAGCACAGCAAAAAAATTCAGTTTCCACAGAAACGTCTACTTTCCCCAAGACAACATCTTCACTCTATGTTATAATTAGTTAGGGATATGCTTGCCTGCCTTACTAGATTATAAATCCTGTGCACACAAGGCATTGCTTGTCTTGTGTGCTACTGTATCTTCAATAAATCATTATGTTATTATACATAAAAATATGTAAGTCGACTAGATAAGGATGAATACTTGAAACTCTCCAGTATGTAGTACAAAGAGTGTTGTATAAATAAGGAGTTGGCCAAAGGAGGAATAAAATGAATTTAATGTCAAATTATAAGTGCGTATCAGGCTAACTAATGTGAAAAGATTGGTATTATTAAGCAAAATATTTACTCTGGAAACTGGTACTGAGGTGGAAATGATGTCATTCATGAGGAGAGAGGGAATTCACACAGCATGGTGTAGGGAAGACTGGCCAGGGTGGCAGAGAATCACCTGGGAGAACTGCTTCCTCTACAGGCACTCTGTTTCTCAGTGATAAAGCAGAAGGAGGTACTGCATCATTTTAAGTTTGTTTTTGTTTTTGTTTTTTCTGGTCTAATCTCTTTGCAGGTATATGCTCTATCATTCTTCAGTTAAGATTATTTCTGAAAGGAGGTTTTCCATATGATTTGTGTTTATCAGCCTTCTCTAGAGGAACAGAATTGACAGAATGACTGTGATGGTTACTTTTAATTTTCAGTTTGATGCAATGTGTACTCACCTGGGAAGAGAGTCTTAATGAGAGGTCATCTACATCTAGATCTGGGCACATCAGGGAGGGATTATATTAACTGAAATGGGGGAGGCACCATTCTGCGTAGCACAGTTCTTGGGGCAGGGTAGTCCTGAAGTATATATAGAATGGAGAAGTGTCCTGAGTATAACACAGTCAGTGTTCTCTGCTTCTTTGTTATAGATGCTGGATGGCTATCTGTCTGCAGCTCCTAACAGCACGGCTTCCCAACAAGATGGTATGGTGAGCTACAATAAGCTGTTTTCCTACGCTGTTTCTGTCAGAGTATTTCATCACAGCAATGAGAAAAGAAACTAAGACACCATCACCCTATCTGAGGGGACATGTGTTCCTGTGCAACAAGGTACAGGGAGAGGAGGATACAGGAGGCTTGCAGAAACTTCTGAACAATATGTGAACTGCAAAGATGAAATGGGTGCCTCTGATATATGCTATATATTGTTATGCACTTCTGAAAATGTTCTGACATGAGACTAAATGACAGACCAGTAGTCAGACAGTTATCAGCAGTCGAGACATCCTGCGGATTGATAGAGTGAGCACAGCAGAACTTGAGTGCAACTTCACTAGGAGTTTATAAAACAGTCACAAACAGAGGGGGGTGCTGCTGAGATGATATGAGGTCCACCCTCTGATGTCAACAAAGGAGGAAGGTCACAGAATCCTGGGAGGTTGAAGATATTGCCAAACTCTGAGGATACAGTAGATACACTTTATTAACTCACACACATATCATTGGGCAGACAAATGCCAATGAGCACTCAGGAATTTGTTTGAAACATATGAGTCAGGAACAAGTGGGCATGGACACATGCTCAGGTTAGTATACAGGCTTCGTGTATACAGCTCTACACTCAAATGCACATAGGCAGGCATGCGAAGGCAAAGGTTCAGATGATTACCTTGTCCCCCAAGACTATAGATAGACACAAAAGCCAGGGGTGGTTATGTAATGGATTACATCACTGTTTGCGATTCCCCCGATATGTGATGTCAGTGTTATTTTGTGCTCAGTCATAGCTCCTGGTTGATCAGGGTGAGCTCTCTTGGCTCATGCCAGACATTCCTGTCAGCACTATGTTCTCTAAACATCACTGTGCCCTCGTGGCCCTCTGTTCTGATAGATGGCTCAGTGGGTAAAAGAATTCACCTGACAGTTTGAGTTCGCTTACTAGAGCTTACATAATAGAGGACATGCCTGACTCCCACAGGTTGTTCTCGCCTCCACAGTCACATTGTGAAGGTCACACGGCTTACCCCATGCACACTGCGATGCAATAAATGATGCAATCAATTTTGTTTGTTTTAATTAAGAATGAAGGCTTTTATATAATATATTCTAATCATGATTTCCTCCTCCCAGATCCTCCCTGCTCCTCATTCATCCAACTCCATGCCTTCTTTATCTTTCTTTGTAGAAAATAAACAAATGAAACAAACAACAACAACAAAAAAACCCAAACCAACCAACATTTTAAAAAAAGAAGGAAAAGAAAAAAGCTCCAGAAACACACATGCACACTCCTCACAAAGACGGAAATTGTTAAACTCATGAAAAAGATCATTAAGTTAAAAACAATGCCCAAAGAAATATGAGACAAAAAAAATCTCCAAAAATATCATTTTTGGAGTCCATTTTGAGTTGGACATTTATTTACTGCTGGGCATAGGGCCAGCCCTCAAGTGTAGGATATATATATATATATATATATATATATATATATATATATATATATATATATATATGTATATCTCCAGTGAGACTCCATTGAAGAAAACTAATTTTTCCTTTGCAAGCAGTTTTCAAACAGAGATAGCTTCTCTATTTGATAGGGATGGGGAATGTGTCCACTTACCCTTCTCAGTGCTGGGGCCCTGTCAGGTTTGGACTGATGCTAGTCTTGAGCATGCTGCCACAGTCCCGGTGAGCTCTTACGTGCATGTGTCCTGTCATGTCTGGAAGACACTCTTTCCTTGGTGTTGTCTATTCCCTCTGGCTCTTCCTGCCTCCTCTTCTGCTTAGCACCCCGAGCCCCAAGGGCAACACTTTGATGAAGACGTACCATTTAGGACTGAGTGCTCCCAGTTCTCCTACTCTCTGTGCATTTTCCAGCTGTCTGTCTCTGTAATTAAAGAATAGATACCAAGGAAAGATTTAACAAGGAAGTCACTGCATGCATAGTATTGCTTTCAGAATCTGGATCTTAGGAATGCTTTCTCGAAGTTTCTTTTCCCTGAGAGTGCCAGGGACCCATTATACACATGAACTTTTAAGACTGCTAATCTATCCTGTTTCAGCAATAATCAAGAAGGTAGTGTTGCATCAAGGTATGTGTTACATCATCAGGACCTTCTATATCTACAAGGGATAACTCTAACTCTTCTCAAGTAGAGAATATTTGCATTGTTCTTAACAGTTTAATAGAGTCCCTGGCATAGCATAATAATGTGACCAATAATAATAATGCTACCCAGCATTTGAGGAATTCCTTCATTTCTCAAAATTCTTTCTGCCATTTTATTAGCTTTACATTGTACTTTTATTAAGTAGTTCACATGTCCTAAAAGCAATGTTTCCGTGTAAGTTTATTCATTTCCTCATTCAACAAACACACTAATCAGACTGCACTGTGGGTGGTGGCCCAACGGGAATGAAGTGATCAGTAGATGGTTGCTACTATTGGGGCTCTAATTTTGTGTCAGGTAGATACACTGTAGAGAATTCCAGTATTGTGACGCATTGGCTTTCCTTACCCACAGGGCATCTGTCTCTATCCCTCACCCAGCCCATAAATCCTTGGAGGAGTGGAGCCATTTAATACTTTGGACATCAACAAATACAGTGGCAATCATAGTCATGCCTTGAGGGAGAATACTGACGGGAGCCACTAGCTGCATAGACCATGACCTTACTTTTTATAGGTGTTAATGGCAGCTTTGCCTGGAATCAGGTTTTTCTCGTAGTACAAGCTCTTAAGTTTAGAAAGGCGTGAGGTATGGTATGTTTTAATTTATGAAGCAAGCCAGTGGCACTTGAATTTGTGCACACTGGCTCCTGAGAGTCTGATGTGCTCATCTCTTTCCAGCTTGGCCCTATCCCTCCCAGTTAGTGGGAGAATATTCCCTTAGGAATTTGGCAAAGCTTGTGGGTCAGAGTTTTTCTCCCCAGAGTGGCTTGCCCAGTGTTTACCAGCACATTACCACCGTACCTTGCCGCCTCTCACCTGGGACTTGATTTAAGTTAAAGGATTTACTAAACTACTCTGCATATGATATTCATAAAAGCCTCTTAATTTTAGCAGGAATATAATTATACAGAGTGTATTAATTACTTTTTCCTTCTCCACACACAGGGGTTAAAACTTCTTTAATTTGGCATGCAAATATATGCAAAATAGCAAACAATTCAGGTCTGTGCAGAGAACTCTGGAGTATTAACAAGGCAATCTTGATTACCCAGCTGCCAAGGAAAGCTCACTCCGAGGCTCCCTCCTGCATGCCCACCTACGTCCAGGAACAGCCTTCTCTGAGTGACAAAAACCTGTCTTCTCTTTGGAGTAAAGGAAAAGAAATGAAAAGAAAAGAAAAAGCAAATTAAAACAGAAAAATGCAGATGTCTTCATCATGAAGTCTTTTTTTTTTTTTTTTTTTTGCAGATGTCTTCATCATGAAGTCTTTTTTTTTTTTTTCTTAGAACTTCTGTTTCAACACCCAATTCTGTGTTGGCAATGCATCCTCAACACATAGCACTTCCTTAGAGAGGTGAGTATGTTTCTTGTCAATGGTCTTTATACAATTTTCCCAATTCCCACACTGGACATTTCATCATTGATAGTACTTGCTACAGTGGATTTTGTTATAGGAGAATGTGTTAATAACTTCCTTTCAAGCTGGAACAAAATGCCTAACAACAGTAACTTGAGAAAGTGAGCATTTACGTTGGTTCACAGGCCACATTTTCTTTGGTTCAACATATCATCTTGGTGGGTGTAGAGAGTGTGACTTCGGGGGGGGGGGAGTGGTCACATTGCAGCTACAGCCAGAAAGCTGGCAGGGGTAACTGCTGTCACACCACTAGCTTTCTTTCCTTCAGCCTGTGGGATTGTGCATTCACACTCAGCGTGGGTGCTTTCACCTCACTTAAACTCTGGAAATCCTTTCACAGACACTCTGAGAAAAGTTTCTCCTGTGTGCTTCTAAGGCCTGTCCAAAGAACAATGAAGGCAAACCACCACAAATGAAATTTAGTAAATATATGCTGAATCCATTATCTAAATGCCTCAATTTTCTCTTGCAAGAAATCTGAAAGTCCACATATTTGCATGTCAAAACAATCAGTTCTCTTTCTCTGCCTAGACAAGCATATGTCCCTATTACCTCAAGGATTTCTAGTGGACCCTCTCATACTTGTCTCTACTTTGCAACAGGCACACTTTAGGGGTAGTGTGAGGGTAGGTATGGGTGTGCTCTAGGCTCCGCACCCTCATGAAACAGATATTATGTCATTAAAGCAGGAAAGACACGGAAAGATTTGCAATCATTTCCATAGTGTCACCAGGGCTGTAACCACAGCAAATACAGGGGAGCAGAGGGGTCTGGATTATTTCAAGTACTAGAGTCCTAAGCTGAGGGCTACACTGACACCTAGGGCTTTGGCAGAGGACCAAGTTTAGGAGCACATTGCCTTATTTGGGGGAAACAACGCCATATTTGGTTTGAAGCAAGGGCAGAAATATAGAGAAGACCTCAGGCTTTGCCAGACTTGAGTGACTACAGCTGAATAAACCAAGCTCACTGATAACCATCTGGTGTGGGCCAGGGGCGGGAGGAGGCAGGGAGGGGATAGCTTACAAGGTTGTGAGGTAAATGGATGTGAATTTTGAAGGTCTACAGTCCACCACAAGTGTGCAGTACAACTAAGGGATTTTGGAAAATGATGTAGGTGAGCTGGCTCTAAGTCATTCTGCTTTTAGGAAGGCCAGCAGGAGATAATTATCATGTGTTCAAGTGGAAGCACAGACTCCTGTTTATAGGAAGTTGACTGTATCTACAGACTGACATTAAAAGGAAATGCTTTAGCCGGGCGTGGTGGTACATGCCTTTAATCCCAGCAGTTGGCAGGCAGAGGCAGGTGGATTTCTGAGTTCAAGACCAGCATGGTCTACAGAGTGAGTTCCAGGACAGCTAGGGCTATACAGAGGAACCCTGTCTCAAAACAACAACAACAACAACAACAACAACAACAACAACAACAACAACAACAACAAGGAAATGCTTTGAAGGGCCCTGTGGTGTCCATAACTGAAGCCTCGGTGTTTGGCAGCATGCTCTTATACAAGTCAAGCCCTTTCCTTCACTTAGGGTAGTCAACAGGGCCACTGGTCCCCATAGGGACTGCATCTCAAAGAGTGAATCCTCATCCTTCAGAAAGAGTCCATTCTCTAGAAAGACCAACAGTGGTATTTTGTGGAAAATATGTTACAAGGTGACACAAGAAGAATTCTAAATAGCATGTGTTCTAATGTAACTGATTCAAGAGAGGAATAGCAGAAGTGACCCCAGGCTGTCACAGATGGTGCAAGCTTTTGGCAGTAAGCACTGTACAGGAGAGTTTAAGCCTGTAATGGGTTGTTGGTAGAGATGTCTTCATAATCGGCCTTGTCATAAGTTGATATTAAAGTCTTGTTAAGGGGGGATTTCAGAGGTCCCTGACGAAAGGTTCATGAAAGAGAATCTTTGTGAAGGCATTTTCTTTCCTATTGTATGATGTCTATGGCTCCTTGGTGAACTTTCTGGAATGTTGTAATCCAGTCCTATGAGTATCTTGTATAGGAAAATCTTGTCTTAGTATTTCATAAGATTATCTTGCATGTGCTGTCAGTGGAGCAGGCTTAAGATTAACTGACCTCACTGGAAACCCTCCAGGCCTCAGGTGGCAACAAGTGGCCACTTGAAGGAAGTAGTTTAAACAGCAGAAGGGAGAGTTGAGTCAGTAAGGAATTTGTCTGGCAAGCATGACAGTTTGCATTTATAGTCAGTTCCTGCATAAAAAAGCCAGCATGGTGTGTGTGCAAGCAACCCCAGTGCTGAATCGCAGAGACAAGAGAGTCTCTGCTGCTTCTCAACAAGCCATGGCTGCCAAATTGGTAAGGCCCAGGTTGCAGTGAGACGTTCTAGTTTCTGTCCAAATAAGATGAACAGCTCCCGAGGGATAAGTGTTCACTTCTGAGGGTGAACCTTGTCCTCAACATGTGTATATATATATATATATATATATATATATATATATATATATATATACATTCCCCTCCCACACTCCTTCAAACATGTATCCTCTACACCCATACTCACAAACACACTCACAACACAAACCCACAAAAGCACTCACACATATGAGAAAACAAGCAGCGGTTCTGGGGTAAAACTGGACTGGACTCGAATGGTACCTTTGTTCACATTTGGCCAAAGGATTTTGTAGACAGCAATGGCAGTAACTGTCTCGTAAGGTTAGTTTAGGGTCAAGTACAATCACAAGACTGCAGGTCTGGGGCCGAAGTAAGTGACCTATCTGTCCTTATATCTCCTAACTTTAAATGTACTTGCCAGGCAGACCTTTCCGGGATCAAGCTGAGCTTTTCCTGGTCAAGCATGACTGACTCAGCAGGAGAATGTGCAGACACCTTCTGTATCCAGTCTGGTCACAGATACTGCTTCTGAGTGTGGCTCAAGAAAAAGAAAATCCCTCAAATACATGCTTTTCCAGTATCAAGTTCGTTGATGAGGCCATGGTAAAAGGCCACATCTACTTGGATTTTTCTCTCATATTTCCCTAACATCAATGACAGCAAAACACAGACAAATAAACAAAACCTCCAAGGAACTTAAGAAATGGAAGCTAGAATTCCATCCTTTTGAAAATCAAGTGGACTCCTGTTTTCTGTTTTGTCCCTTCTCTGCTATCTGCTACCTCTTTCCTTTCTTCTGGTTTTCTATCTGGCTAATGTTGTTGTTGTTGTTGTTGTTGTTGTTGTTGTTTTCCTTTTAGGTCAGTTTTATAATCAGATTAGATTGTACTCAAATTATTTAATTTGCAATTGCAATTTAGAAGAAATAAAATTTTCTTCCATCTGAAAATTGTTGACTCCTGCTCCTGTAGCTGTTTACTTAAATGTTAGTAGGTACATACGATCTCTTCATTTTATGCTAGCTTCTTGGGGCTTCATGGAGCTTCTTATTCTGCTTCATGGAGCTAAAGGAAACTAAGATACAGACCCAGGACTGTTAAGGAAACAGCCAGCTCTCCCAGCATCAGTTTTCTTAGGTTCTCTAAAGACAGAATATTGCCACAAAGTCATCAGGAAGTCATTTAAAGAAGGCGATGAACTCTCTCCTGTCCCATGACTACTCCTTTCTAGTTTCTCATTTTTAATTAAACAAAGGAGAGGAATGACAGTTAACAGACAGTTCTGCTAGGCTCCACCCAGAGACCTAGGGTGTGGCAGCAGAAGCTTATAAATCTGTTCATTACCCCAGCCCCCTCTCCACTCTTCTCTCTTCCTCTCTACTCCCAGCTCTCTCTCCCTGGCTTCTCTCTCTCCAAGTGCTCCTGGCTGGCCGGCTGGCCTCTCTTTCCTTCTCTGTCTCCTCTTTCCCTGCCCTTGTGGCTCTGTCTGCCTCTACCCTTTCTCCAGATTCCTGCTCGCTTCCCTTTCCCCACAATAAATTTTCCTTAAATCAGGTCTGTCACATGGCATTATTTCTCAGGGGGACACCTTGGCAAGGGCCCACAAGATACCTCCATACTCTCATGGCCGCCGTGTTATATTTCATAACAGGAAGGAGCAAGTTTTCTCCTTCGTGTTACAAATCCTGAGTGAAGTTTGAGCCTGAGGATATGGAACTACTACTACTACTACTACTACTACTACTACTACTACTATTACTATTACTATTATTATTTCCAACCTCCTGCTTCAGATACTGGCTCACAATTTGGACTCTGCAGAAACAGAAGAGGACATCCTTTGTATGAATATTCTGCTTAAGATTTGGCTGATGAAATGGTTAAACAGATAAAGAATATTGGGGCCAAACTTGGCAATGTGCATTTACCCACATGGTAGAAGAGAATGGATTCCTACAAGTTATTTTCTGATTTCCAAAAATGAACTATTGTGTATACACACACACACACACACACACACACACACACACACACACACACACACACAAGTTGAGGAAAGAAGGAAGGAAGGAAGGAAAGAAAGGAAGAACAAAGTAGAATCTGGAAACGGGTCTAATATCAAACCACAGTATCACTCACTGAACACACCAATGTCTTGGCCTATTGAACAGTGCAAACCAATGGGATTTCATAGGCAATACCAAGAATAATAAAATTAATACTTGAAAGTTCAAAGAGCCCATCTAATCTCTAACATATCTGAGAAACCTTTTCTTATTTTTACCATGTGCCGCATACATGGATCGAGACCCTTTCCCATCTTCAGTGAAATCTGAATCTTTGAGCAACATGCTCTTTGCCTGTGGCTCAGCCTTTGAGCAGCACCTCTTGGTCTGACCCAAGTCCATTGGCACGATCCTCTGACTACAGGTTTAATGCTGTCATTTTCATGTGCTCCTTTCTGGATTGCTTTCACAAGTTGTTTCCTCAGGGTTTCAGCTGAAACTTGCCTTCTTTGTTCTGTCTGTGGATCTTCATTGCTCTCATGCTTCTAGATGAGAAGGGAGGCTGACTGGAAGGTCTTTACAGCATTTGTTTATGAATGGGAGCCCTGATAGGAGTACTTCCTTTGCTTTATTCTAAATCTGCATTTAATTCCACCAAGCCTTCTTTCTTTAGTTGGAAAAGGGAAAGTTCTGTGCTCTGGAATTAGGCAGAATCCCCAGGGCCTTTGTAGTGTCTCCAGACAGATTTGATTCTGATTTGCTTATTTTTCAATTTTTGACTTTTAAGTCAAGGTCACATGTTGAGAACTTTTCAAGAATTTTAAACATAACAGACCTTCTACCACTGACAATAATAAGATCCAATGGCCTGGGTTGTCACTGCCAGCACTGCTATCTGAAAATAATCTTGGAGCTTTACCCACATATTAACCAAAGAGCTAAAAACAGGTCCAGAGCATTGCAAGTTCTCAATGACTTTACACCATTTGAATTTGATCCCTGCTTAATATGTCTCAGTCTTTTTGAAAAAAAAAATTATATATATATATATATATATATATATATATATATATATAGAGAGAGAGAGAGAGAGAGAGAGAGAGAGAGTTAACTAATAGCCTTCCTTATCTTGATAGGAATTTGTGAGACCAATTGAGAAAAGAACAAAGAAAAGTCTGCCAGAGGCACAGAAAGACACAAAGGATACTTTGAAGATGTTAAGTGCTTTTTTCTTAGTCCCTAATTTTTCCAAATAGAACATCAGGTTTTAGCAGATGAGTGAGGAAACACAGTGGTAAAGAAGGTGCCTCCAATTCGACCTGCTCCCTTTCAGACAGTAGCTGCAGGAGTCCTCCATAGTTCCCACTGTATCTTGCCCCATTCCAAATCATCTGACTGTTAGACCAGAAATACTTGGGTAACCATCTGCTCTTCTTTCCTCTCCTCTTACGTCGTATAAGGCAGGGTTTCTATGCAGTAAGAGCACATCTCCTACTCCAATTGGACAGTATAGAGAGCTTTTCAGCTTAAAATTGTTCAATATATTAAGCAAAACAAAGAGAAAAGGAAACAGAAGCATCAGCACTGTCACAAGTGGAGATTAATAGCATTTTTCTTATGCTGGGGTTAGCCAATTGATTCCAAGGGTGATATGATTGTTTTTGAGTTTCCTGTTTAATGTATTTGTAAAAAAAATTCTCAGAGTAATTTAAAGTGACAAAACATAGCTGTATGGTTTTGCTCAGTGACCTTGGAGGTTGTATAGAATGAAATTATTCTTTAGACATTTCTCCTTTTGTCTTATGAGCTGTATATGCTGTACCAGAGAGATCAAATGCCTTTCCTTTCTGTTCAGGATTTTGGCATGATCATGAAAAAACACTTAAAAAGAGGAAACAGGTCAGCAACTAAAACTTTATGTAAAAGAAAACAGACAAACTCTACAGTCAGGAGAACAGTGTCAGGAATTCTGAGGGAGGACCACGCTGGGGAAGATGGGGTGACACATTTAAGTGTTTAAAGTGTTAGAGTGTTAAGTGTTTGAAATCATGATGATTTCCTTTATACCCATCCCAAGGAGTCTGATATCATTACGGTGGTGTAAAAAGTTTATGCTCTGTAAAAATGTGTTTGTTTGTAAATTTGTATTAGGGAAAAGAAAATGGCTTCTACCCAGTGTGGAGATAATCCCAAAGATTGTGGTTTAATGGTCAGATGTGCTGTATTAATAAGGTCTTATTTTAGACACAAAGTCACCCTCCATGTATTTATATCCCCTTCTTTACTTCTCTTTTGAACCAGCATTGCCTTTGCTTCAAGTTGGCACACACACACACACACACACACACACACACACACACACACACACGTTATGTTTTTTGACTTCCTGAGAACTAGACTGCTCTCTCTGTCTCTCTGTCTCTGTCTCTGTCTCTGTCTCTCTCTGTCTCTCTCTGTCTCTCTCTCTCTCTCTCTCTCACACACACACACACACACACACACACACACACAAACAAGTAATCAGTCAGGAAGCAATCAATAATTCATTCAGAGGAACAAAAATTTCATATAAATCTATTTTAGTATCCAGCAGCACTTCAAGGGCACAGCAAGTCTCATTACTTAAAATATTGACTTTTCTAACAATATGTTGAGAAATTACTTGGGTTCAATGCAAAAGATGGAGGTTCCTCAGGGCAGGCAACCCTTGGAAGTGCAATTAACAGAACTAGCCAAGCAGCCACCTTTATGCAATGGGACTTTGAAAAGGATTTTGATTACCAGGATTGGAGTTAGAAAATGCAATGCTATTCAGTTTCAACAATTTGGTCTATAACTAGAGTTGAATTCATTTTTTAAAAAACAAGTGAATAACAATACTTTTTCACGTAATTAACCACAAAGTCCAGTATTAAGTCTTTACATCTTTGTGGTTGCTGTTGTTTTTACACTCAAAGATCCATTTTGTAAAATACGTATTTTTAAGTGACCCCTGATTCAGAAGCCTATACTACAAATTAGCATGTCTTATTCTTTTTGAGGCATCTCTCTCATTAACCTATGTTGAAGACTTGTGTGGAAACGTGTTTAATGAACACTAATTCTGCTTCAAAGCTATTTTTCACATGTTTGGAAGAGATGGCCGATAATGAATGTGTGAAGAGTAAAAACAATATAAACTATGACTAGTAAGACATTTCATCTTCGCTTCTGTCCCTGTCTTGCTCTGTCCTTCTTTCGCTTCCAGGCAACCCCTAGTTATCCATTAACGCATTCTTGCAGATAGTATTTATGAAAACCACAGCAACAACAAATACAATCTAATTTTCTCTCATGACCACACATAAGGTTCCAAAGTACAGGCACTGCTTAGCAGCTTTCCACTTACTTAAAATAGATATACTGACAGTTTCTCCATATTGGAGGCTAAAAGGCCGTGTGTGTGTGTATGTGTGTGTGTGTGTGTGTGTGTGTGTGTATGTGTGTGTGTAACACTTGTCAGTCAACACTCTAAGTGCAGCCACAAAATTGCATGTTATAAACCCAGGCTTTAAAAGCTCATCTTTGCCTACTTCTTACAGTGTGGACATAAGATCCTCCCCCCTGCTCAGTAGTTTATTTATTCATTCACTTTACATCCTGCTGGAAGCCCCCTTCCTCATTTCCCAGGCCAACTCTCACACCCTCCTCCACCTTTCTCCCCTTCCCTTCTTACATGTCCTGGAAAGAGGATTCAGGGAGTGATGAATTCTGCCTTGGGTAGCATGGGAGACACGAAACCAAAGACCTCAGAAACATGGTCACATGTGAACAGGGTCTAGAAGTCACACCAGCAGTATATTCCAGTCATGTTTTGGTGCAAATGCAAGATGGAACCCACAATTGTTGAAAGAGTTGTGGTCCGAGTTGTTTCTCCAGTGTCCTGTTATTTCTCTGCCTAAGGCTAGTAATAATAAGTAGTAATTTCAGACTCTGCATGGTGTTTACAGCCTTTAAGTGTTTGCAAGCTAATCAAGTCACCAGGCCCACATATCTAAGTGCCTTTAGACTCCTCTCCGGGACCTATCTTTCCTCTTCTGTTGGTGACTGGAACCTCCTTTAGCTGGTTGGTCTACACATTAAGGCACCCACAGTTTTGGGGTGTTCAACTGTGCTGTGTATTCTATCCCCTAACTTGAATGAACTTCTGTGAAGGAGGAATTTCCTTTGTGCATGTTTCCCTGTATGTTCAGTGGCCACAGAATGTATCCTTGGCAGTGGAATTGTACACTAGATGTTGGTGAGTAAATGAATTGCTCTATATCATCATATTTACTGTCAGCTTAATTAAATATTCTTGTTCTTCATTGGTGTATACACTGGCTTTGTTTCCTATATTATGCTCACTTCTTGCAGATATCTTGCATCTGTTTCAATTTTCAATATTTTCTAGATATACTTTTTAAAAAGATTGACACACAAGGCTAACACCATCATTTTTCAATTTTTTGTTTCTGAGGTTTATTGTTTGACAATAGCAGCCGTTTTGTAAGAGAATACCTCAAGATCTCAAAGCCACAGAAGAACTGTGTGGTACTTCCACCAGCATTGTTAATCTTCTTACACACACACACACACACACACACACACACACACACACACCTGTGACAGGAAGAAATCATTGTTTTATTTCTAGATTTAAAGAGTAAAATGTGCATTCTTCAGAATATTGCTATGACTCTGGATCTCAACTGGCTTTCCCATGTATGTGATTAAAGCATTATGGTCTCTGATACCTTAACCTGCAAATAAAGATAATATAAATCTCCTTGCAATGTAGTTAGGTCTGAATATTATATGTGACAAACATTACCACCATTTGACCATTATTATTAATCATTATTACATAATCCTCTTTCTTTAGATTTTCCACTCATTATATACAATAATCTTCCCTCCAATCTAGAGTACAAATCCAGTGATTTCAGGCTGGGATTACACATTTGTTCTATCACTAAGCATTCGATGAGGATCCAGCACACACCAGGAAGAATGCTAATCACATCAGCACAAACATGATGTCATAGTTGTCCTGCACCTTCAGCTGCCTGGCTCATTGCTTCAGCAAACAGGGCACCAACTGTTTAGTGAGTGTCATACATGACCCTTATCCCGTTAAAGGGACAAGGAATGCATCTACAGCAGAGTTTAGAAAGGAAAGAGGATTCCATTCTAGCGGACAGAGATGGAGAGGGAATGAAATAACCGACAGCTAACTGTATTATGTTAGAATGGAAATGATTTAAAGAAACTGAGTCAAGAAGACAAACAGGAACAAGGATGCTCAGCGAGTGCTTTGTTGAGCCCAAAGGATCTGTAAGTAGGGTTGTCAGGGAAGAATTTCTTGTAAATGTGATATTTGTACACATTTTGAAAAGGAGGACAAAGATATGCAATTTGTAGAAGAGTATACAGGCTAGAAAAGATAAAAATCAGGAGGAGAGGAGGAAGAAGAGTGCACTGCGAAGTCACCATTCCAAGGCTGGTGCATTTGGTATGGGGTGATGATGGAATATGGTTATGATGGAGTCATTGGCAGGATGTGCACCACGCCCATTCAGCACAGCATGAAAACAGAATCAGTTGTTGGGCCATGTTGTCTTCCCTTCCCACATAAATTGCTTCTTCAGGCCCTGAAAAATTACAGCTCCTTCTTCTGTGTTCGGGGCACGATGCTCTTGGGTAGGTTTTCTGGGACTCTTATATAGCTGTTGGTTTCTTTCTCTCACACCCAGGATGAGTGTCCACAACTATGACCATCAGACCCTCTCTCTATCTCAGTAGAATGGCAGTAGATATAAAACCAAAGTTCCTTATCTTTTTTAACTTCACTTTTAATTATGGGTATGTGTGGTTCAGCATGAGGGTATGTGTGCATTCTGGAGGAAATAAACTAGTTAGTAAGCTCAAGGAAAGGACTCAGACTGAAAAATGGCTCCATAGTGAAGTGCTTGCATGAGGATAAGTTCAGTCCCCACTACTTAGCTACAAACACCATATATGGAGGTACAAATATATGAAATCACCACTAGGAAAGTGGTGACAAGAAAAGCCATGGCTTCATAGACAGCTCACCTAGGGTCATTGATGAGTTCCAGACCAATGAAAAACCCCATCTCTAGGCAAAGGTGTGTGTATCTGCGGGCAGAAAACACTTTGGACTGGGTTCGTACTGAAGAGCTTAACATTCTAAAAGCGGATAGGCTGCAAAGGAAAATGAATGCCCTGTCGGTTTGCGCTGATCAGAGCATAATTTTTATTAATCAGACAAGGAAGGATTCTAAGCCCGCCCCTGAGTCCCCTGAAGAAACTTTCTCTGTTTCTCTCTCTCTGCCCTGTGGTCTGATCATGAGTGGAGATGTATCTGGAAGGCGGGTTCGAGCGAGTGGGCAGAGAGGACGTTAGTGGTTGGTCCAAGCAACAGTGGGCGGCGACAGTGGGGGGTGATGACGACAACGTAGGGCGGTCTGATGACACTGCATTCTGGGAGATCTGGGGAGGTCTTCTTAATAGCAATC
>NC_034593.1:16858642-16866192 GCF_900095145.1 Mus pahari | reverse complement strand
GAAGAAGAAGAAGAAGAAGAAGAAGAAGAAGAAGAAGAAGAAGAAGAAGAAGAAGAAGAAGAAGAAGAAGAAGAAGAAGAGGAGGAGGAGAAGAAAACACAGTCTATTTTAGTAGAATAAAAAATTAAGCCCACTGATTTTAAAATTTGTGTGAAGATTCATGCTTTGCCGTATAATTTCCTTTCAGATTTTTGCTGAAGCCATAAACAGATACCCTCATAAAGGCAAAGACAATGTAGATAATTTTATGAAAAGTATGTGATGTAGTGTACATGTCACCTTCATACACATGTACATATACATGTGCACACACATATATGCACACTCAAGCACCTGTGTAAACGCATATGAATACTCTCACACACATGTGCATGTAGGTGTTCACCATAACATTCATGCACACACATGTGCACACATGTACGTACACATATACACAAATCTAGTGTCAAGAATCCTTCAGGACAAAATAGAAAATAATACTGTAGTTACTAGATATTTTTTTGAGTGAGATTTTTGATCTGTTTTCTCATGCTGGAATGTGTTACAAACTCTCTTTAAACTCCTGGGAGTTCCTTATATTTCATCTCGTGTGGGAGAATTTCTCAACTGAATTGGGAAGTTGGCCCTACATGAGGTATTCTGAACTGTGTCAACAAAATTCTACTTTATAAATACCTTTTCCAAGAGGCTTGATATTTTTCTGCAAAGAAGAAATACCATATAGCTTCATTTTAGGTTATGTGGAATCTCTAGCATTTTAATGTTTATGAAGTCTTCATATCGTGAAATTATTGCCAACTTACATCATCCATTTGAAGATATTCTAGAGGGAAGGTTTTCTTTGAGTAACAAAAGAAATCACACCCTATTGCTTCAGAGTCCGTGACCGTACACAACAAAGGACAAAACAAAACAAAACAAACCCATCATGTCTGGTGAATTCTAAGATGCATTTCACAGACTCCTTTGGAAGTCAGTTTGTGTCTGCATTATAATAGAAACAATCATGATGACAGTATTGTCTCCCCCCCCCCCGATGTATCACACATTAGTGGAGAACAAATATTTGTGAAATGCTGTGTTTCCAGAAAAAAATGAGAGAGAGAGATAGGGGGGGGGGAGAGGGAGAGGGAGAGGGAGAGGGAGAGTTGGAATTATGTTTTTATTAGAGTACCATGGACTTTCATTTGGTTGGTTCTACCAAGCTAAGTTTCCATGTTTAGACTTTTTGGTTTCTCTGTCTTTAATTCAAACAACTCAGGTCCTTTTTGTGCTAGGCAGGCCTTCTACCAGTGAATGGTAGATGTCCTCAGCAATGACCTCTGTATGTTGATTGTTTTTTCAGATTTTAAAATCTATTTGGAGCATTAAGCAGGATAGAAGTTGAACAAAAATCTCATATGAAGTCCTCTATGAAAGGAAATTGTGGCAGGTTCCTGATTAGACTTAAACCATTATATCTACAAGGGAGAATACTCAATATAACTGTGGCTTAAAAGGATGATTTGAGTGGTGCCCCTTCTGTTTCTATTTTGTGGAATAGTTTGAAGAGTATTGGTATTAGGATTTCTTTGAAGGCCTGATAGAAGTCTGCACTAAATTGATCTGGTCCTGAGCTTTTTTTGGTTGGGAGACTTTGAATGACTGCTTCTGTTTCCTTAGAGGTTATGGGATGGTTTAGATGGTTTCGGTTAGTCTGGCTAAGGGTTAATCTATCTTGTTGATTTTCTCAAAGAACTAGCTCCTGGTTTTGCTAATTCCTTGTATAGTTCTTTTTGTTTCTATTTGGTTGATTTCAGCCCTGAGTTTGATTATTTCCTGCCATCTACTCCTTTTGGGTGTATTTTGCTTCTTTTTGTGTGCTGTTAAACTGCTAGTGTATGCTCTCTCCATTTTCTTTTTGGAGGCACTCAGAACTATGAATTTGCCTCTTAGCACTGCTTTCATTGTGTCTCATAAGTCTGGGTATGTTGTGCCTTCATTTTTATTAAATTCTTAAGTCTTTAATTTTTTTCTTTATTCCTTGACCAAATTATCATTGAGTAGGGTGCTCTTTTTTTCATGTGTATGTGGGCTTTCCTCAGAACATTATTAAACTTGGGGGCTTTGATCAGAATATTTTGTCTTGGCCTTCTGTTCTTTCTCGCTGTCTTTTCCCTTACAGCCCCAGTTTGCCTTTCAGGAAGTTATGAAAGTGACTGCAGTTCTGGTGTGACCGCAGGCAGTCACACTCAAAGGGCTTCTACCTGTTTACCCGTGTTCATTTGTATTTTTTTAAAGGGAGTTATTTAGGTCCTTCTTAAAGTCCTCTTTCATCATCATGAGAAATGATTTTAAATCAGAGTCTTGCTTTTCTGGTCTCTTGCAGTATCCAGTGATCACTGTGTTGGGAGAATTGGGTTCTGATAATGCCAATTAGCCTTGGTTTCTGTTGCTTATGTTCTTGTTCTTGCCTTTCACCATCTGGTTATCTCTGATATTAGCTGGTCTTGCTGTCTCTGACTGTTCCTTGTCCCTCCTGCAAGCCAGTGTTTCAGTACTTCTGGTAGACCAGTTCTCTTTGTGAGGAATTTGTGTATGAAGAGCTGTGGTATAGGGTCAGTTTTGGGATGTAGACAAAAAGCAGAAGGATCCTGTCCCCAGCTGTTCCTTGCTTTCTTTGTCCTGATGGCTCTGGGAGGGTCCCTCTTGGGCCAGGAATTTGAGTAGAAGTGGTGGTATTACATGTGCTAGCAGGTGTATTGGCTCTCTTGGGAGACCAGCTCTCTCCTGGTGGTATTTGTTTATGTAGCACTGTGGCACAGGACCAGCTCTGGGTGTTGAGGGAAACTGGAAGACTTCTGTCCTTGGCTGGTCCTTAATTGCTTGTCCTGAGGGTTCTGGGAGAGTCCCTCTGAGCAGCAGTGTCGGTTTTACCTGCACTCATAAGTTTGTCTGCACTACTGGGAGGCTAGTTCTCTCCTTGTGCTATTTGTGGAACCCTCAACCTGGTATTTTCTTAAGCCTCAACAATGGTGCATATATCCCAGAGAACTAGTCAAAATGAAACTCAAGTTGGATAGAGAACTGTCTGTCCTGGACATGGAATGATGTTCAATTAAACTCATAAAAAGAACACTAACAATATCTGTAAAATTATATACAAATACTCATATGTCAAAATATATACTCAACTTACTAATAACAGACAGACAAATTTTACTTTAAAAGACAATTTTTGAGCTTCTGCAATGATAACTCAGTTGGTAAAGTAATTATTGGGAAGGTATAAGAACTTGAGTTTGATTTCCAGCATCTACATACAAAATCCTGATGTGAGGACCCCAGCTTGTAATCTCACTTATTAGAAGGTAGAGAAAAGCAACCCCCCACCAATTTCTAGCTTGCCAGAAAAACTGGTAAGCCCCATGTCCCAGTGTGAGAACAAGTCTCAAAAATCAAGGCGGAAAATTCCTGAGAAACAATACCTAAGGTTGTCCTTGGGTCTTCACAAGCACATGTACAGACACACAGACACACAGACACATAAACATAGACACACACACAGAGAAAGAGGGTCAGAGAGACAGAGACAGAGATTTCTTTGGCCTAAAAAATTAAAATCATTCCAACCACTTACTTGGTGAAGTCCACTCCATCTGTCTCTGTGAAGGGTCAAGTATTAGTGAAAAATTCATCACTATAAACTCAGCTTGCAAAGTTATAGTCTTTCAAAAGTCCTCTCTCAACAGAGAAAATTTCAGGTTTCATTTAAAACAAATTTTCCTTTTGGAAAGTTGTTAGCATGAGTTCTAAAAGTAAAAGCTCTTTTAGCCTGGCATTGCGAAAATTATTTTTCCAGATTTTTTTGGCAGTGGTTTACCAGAGGGGAAAATGTTTTGCAATGCGGTTCTCCTTCCATAGTCAGCCTGTCTGTACATTTGGCAGGTACCACATAGTCCACTGGGGCTCAGCACTGTTGGATAATGATGAGACAGCATCCATGGTTCCAAATGGAAACACTTCTAGAGCCACCAGATCTCCCTTGTTCTCAGATATTTTGAAATAAACATTGGCAGCATTTATTGGCAGGACATTGGAATGCATCAGCAGCAGGCTTTGGTTTTAAACAGATGATGCTGTGTTTTCCTCTGGATGATTCAAAAGTATAAATCTAAAGTTATCTAAAGGTAAAGATAGCAGATTACAATAACCTAGGACCAGAACTTCAGTGATGTTCCCATTCCCCCAGAGTGTGGTGAAAGTGGACCATGTTTTTTTTTTTTAAATCTTTCCCCCACATCAGGCACAGCATTTCCTTCAGTCCACAAACATCCTCCAAGTGAATGGGGGTTTGTGGCTGGTTTTGTTTGGAACAGAACAATTGTTTTCCTTTGGTAGATTAGGACTGAATCTCTTTCTCTTAATAGACTGTGAGCATGAAGACATGAAGCAGTAAGAGGTAAATAACACAAGAAAAGGGTCAGCACTGTCGGTGCTACTCAGGTGTTTTAAGTAAAAATTAAAATTAACGTTTGTTGGACAAATCCCACTTTCTGGAGAAATAGGGGACAATCTATATTGATAGAAATCTAAAGATAAGTACTGAAAATGTGAAATGAGTTGATGATCACATAGAGTAACTTCGCACATTGTCTTGGTGATGTGAGTAACTGATAATGCTTTGGTTGTTGATGTTTTGGTTGACCTCCCTTGGTTGAGTCAATTGTGAAAGAGCAATTCCTCTCTTTCTGATGATGCGCTTGGCACCACTTAGCCCATTTCCTTATTTCTTCATGGAGATAGCTCTTTATAAATTTTTTATGTTATATTGCTTCAATCTTCATCTGAAGTAATGTCTATGAATATCTTTAAAACCATAATGTGTCATAGAACCATAGTGGACTTTGTGGTTAGGTTTAGGTAGCATGGCAATTGTGGCTTGACCTCCTACTTCTTTTCTTGACAAGGTTTCAGAAAGCCCAGGAGGGCCCCAGACTCACTTTCTAGTCAAAGAGGACCTTGAACTTCTGACTCTTCAGGGTTATATCCCAGATGCTGAGATTATGAACATTTTCTATCACACCTGGTTTATGTGATGCTGATGATTTAATCCAGGGCTTTTCAAGTGCTAGGCAAGTACCTTATCAACTGAGTTACATTTCCGGCCATTTTCTTCTTAACATTATTTGTCCTTTCTCATATACTTCCACACAGAGCTGCCAGAAGTTATTTATGCTGGCAAAATGATTTTCTGAGTCCATTTATCTAAGAGAACAGAAGTTAAAGGATTGGAGTGGAGGTATCAAAGAGGAGGAGGGGCTATTTTGCACTCTTCTCCAAATTTTCTATAAGTGTTTCTTATAGAAAGAAGTGGATAATAGTGCAGGACAGTAGGATTTCTCTGAATGTGCTTTTTAAAAAATTGGAGAATTGAGGGCTGAAGAAATGACTCAGCAGTTAAAAAGGCTTGCAGCTCTTGCAGAGGACAAGAGTTTGGTTCCCAGAACCCACTTTGAGTGGTTCACAATTGCTAGTAACTCAAGACCCAGAAAAATCTAATTTAATACTTGAAGCATATGTGTGTGTGTGTGTGTGTGCGCGCACACACACACACACACACACACACACACACACACAAGTCTATAAAAATGGAGAACTCAAATCTACTTTTCAGAAGAAGTTTTATTCCAAACCACAACATGTACAGGAAATAAAGGTTAAAACAGCATGCACACTCTCTTCCTTTCTTTAGCGCCATTTGTGTTAGGATTACCTAAGAGGGAAATCAGTATTTCACAGAAAGCAGCTTTAAACTCATTATCCTAACCATGTCTTCTAGAGGATGAGTGAAGAAGGAAAACAGATAGACTCACACTGAAGGAACCTGTTATTCCAGACATGTATCCCAAGTTATTGCACTTTGCTTTAGCCATACAAGGTGGCCACGTTCAGCATAATACATTACAGCAAGTGGAAATGTGAGGGTCTCACATTCCTAGGTGGCAGGATCATAGGAAAAATATCCAAACTAATTGGGAATTCTAGAGATTAGTCTTAGGCTAAAGACAAAATCTGGTCCATCTGCATGCAACACAGCCCCCTTCCATTTTGCTTTGGGAATAATAGGCACTTAAGCATTGTATATTGATTCTAAGACCACATTGTTTGTCTGGGCAGGGTAAGTGTCTGATAGACCTGCTCTACCAGAGGCCACACTGGCTTCCAGAAATCCAGGTACCTAACCTTCGAACAAGCAATTTTCTATATACAACTGTCGTAAATTGCATTTTGTAGCCTACAAAAAGAAGTGTTTGGTAAATTGGATGATTCCACTTAATATACTTAGTTTTTTACTATGTTTTGTTTGTTTTTTATTAATGGTATACACACCTTTCTGAAAATTAGGTATTGCATTTCCTTTATTTGTCTTGTTTAAAGTATGAGATTAAAGACACTTTGCAACATTAGCAGTATAAAATACAAATTAATGATGAGATGAGTCAAGAATTCAGCTGTCTCTCAATTTGTTATATGAGATTTTTATAAAAATATCTTTTGTCTTGGAATCAAATAAAAGACAAAGATTGTGATGGTGAAATAGGATAAGACATATGTAAAATTTTCATCTGTTACTGCCATAAAATGACTCTATTTGGGTCAACACTCTTTCTACACTTATGTATGACATTTTCTGTCAGAATTACAAAAGGAAAAGATAGCTGCGGTAAATTAAATCAGAGATATCAGCATAAAGGAAAAGTTGATTTCCTGTTCTGACCCTAAAAGCCAGCATGCAAACTGCTCTTTCAAAATACTCTTGGCTCCTTCTGATCTCATCTACAACAATGCAACCAGAGCCAATCCAGACCTCTTGCCAAAAACACCCATAAAACCGAACAAAATGCATGAAGTGACTTTTTCCAGGAAATGAAAAAAGTTTGAGCAGGGCTGAATGCCTGAGAGCTTAAATCCCCAGGAAGTTCAACTCTCTCTCTGAGAAAACTTTCATGCCACTGTGCAGGAAGATAAAGCCAAGAAATATTATGCGCATAGTGACTGGTCTCAACGTTCGTTGGTCTAACATGTAAATACAACCCAGAAAATGAAAATTGGGTGGAAAGCAGGGAACGAAATAGCTCAAAGTTACTAAAATGTCAAGGGATATAGCAACCTAAAATTCAAGAGAGTGAACAAATGCCTATGTGGTCAATACAAGTAATATACCCACACTCCAGACTTCTAGATAGTAAGACTTCTATAAGTCATCCACGGAGAGAGCAGCCTGTTACTATGAGGGAATGACAACAAGGCTGGCAAAATGACCCTCTGATCAGACAGAGGGGACCTGATTCCACACAGATGACATTTTATTTTATTTTTTGTTTTGGTTTGGTTTGGTTTGGTTTTTCAAGACAGGGTTTCTCTGTGTAGCCCTGGCTGTCCTGGAACTCACTCTGTAGACCAGGCTGGCCTCAAACTCAGAAATCCGCCTGTCCCTGCCCCCCAAGTGCTGGGATTAAAGGTGTGTGCCACCACTGCCTGGCTTAGATGGCAATTTTTTTTTTTTT
>NC_034593.1:16825091-16858077 GCF_900095145.1 Mus pahari | reverse complement strand
CCAAGTTTCTGGGCTAATATCCGCTTATCAGTGAGTACATATCTAGTGACTTCTTTTGTGATTGGGTTACCTCACTAAGGATGATATCCTCCAAAGATGGCAATTTTTAAAGGGCTGAAAAGATGGAGAAAAAAAAAAAAAAAAAAAAAAACTATGACTAAAATCTTAAAGCTAAAATTAAACGTAATGGCTAATAGCAGCCACACCTACCCTGGGCTATACCCTCAGCTCAGAACCACATACAGCAAAAGGGGTTTTGTAGGTGTGTTAAGTTTACAGACTTTGAGATGTGGGAAATTACAATGAATTTATGAAGGTAGAAAAATTAAAATCACACTGATCTTTAAATCCAGAAAATTTCTCCTGTGGAAAAACTGTGGTCAGAAGGTAGCAATAGAAGAAAGAAAATAGAGGAAAGGTCAAAGAGATACAGTGTTCCAAAGCCTGAAGTTGCCCAAGAGCCAAGGAATGAAGGTGGCTTTTAGAGACTTTAAAAGCCAAGGATATTATTCTCTGCTAGAAATTCCAGAGAGAACATAGGTCTTTAGATACTGACATCAGCCCAGTGAGACCTATGGTAAGTTTTAGAACAGTAAGAATAATATTTTAAAGTGTTTTTAGGCCAGAAAAGTATGCCAATTTGATATGGCAGAAAGAAGAAACAACCATGATACCTTACCAGATGAGGAAGAAATTCAGACATCATTGCATAGACAAAGATTAGAATATCAAAACTCATATTTTACAGATCCTTAGCATAAGGCATTTCCACAAAGCAAAATGTGCAAGAGTTTGTTGTGAACAGAATTAAAACTTGAAAGTGCTAAGGGATGTGTTTTCAACTGAAAGGAAATGAAATTAGGCTTAGGGGACAGAATGAAGAGAGGTCTGGGATCTTGCTTATGGGTGGAGTGCTTGCCAAGCACACGTGGCACCTTGGGTTCAATTTCCATAGAAGCATGAAAGCAAAGAAGGAGAAAGGGGCAGGATAAATGTTCCTTGTTGCTGCCGCTTTCACTACAGTATGGTGGGAGCAACACATTTTCCATCGCTCTGTATCCTTGACAATCAATGTTCTCTAGATGCAATGTAATAAACGGAAAATTAAGCATGACCAGTTATAACCCATATGTAAGCACGAGAAAGCTGATAAGACTTTGCAAAGAGGACTTCAGACTGGGATCATTACCAGAAGTCAAAGGGAGCATTCAGAATAATCAAAGATGTAATGCAGAAAGAAGGCACAACAATTCTAAATCTATATGTGCTCAAGGAAAAGGTTTGTGATACATGAAATAAAAATCTCATTGAAACGTAGGAAAGAAATCTACGAATTCAGTTAATGTTTTAAAACGTCTTTCCTCTGTAAAGGATAGAGAAGCAACCAAAAAAAAAAAAAAAAAAAAGCAGCAATCACACAAACACAGCCCTGAGCCACATCATGAGCCATCATATACTAAGCACAATTATAAACACCAAAATGGATAATTGCAGACTCACAATCCCTGAGAAGGTTCACAGAGAATTCACTGAGAGCAAGTCCTGGGGACTATTGGATCACATTTCATTAAACAGCACCAACACCATCATACAATAAAGAAAAATTATTCAATTCACCTGGACTAAACAAACACTAATCTGGAAAAGCTGCATTTCAACAGCCATATATGGCGAATGCTTTTAAAACTTGCCACATGGCTCAAGAGTCTGCTGCCTGGTGGAACGCAGGTGTGAGGTGGGCTGAAAATGCTTGAGTTGGTCTCTCTCCCTTTACTCACCCATCTGATGCGGGGGAAACATCTTAGAAATGCCTCCCAGAAGTGATTAACGACTGTCCTACTGAGAAATCATCAGCAGGTTTTTCCTGTGTGATTCATCTTTTGTGGTTGTGTTTGAAACCACATTTAAAAACTCAAGTAAATACACACATTAGAGAATTCTCAAAAGCTTCAACCAGGAAGGTTGATATCATTGAAGGAAGCCAAGAGAAAAATTTTAGTCTGATTTTGGCTGCAAATAAAGGAAACAAAGAAATAAAGACAGTAGAGGCCATAGAGGACAATAATAATAATGATAAAAATAAAAATAAAAATTAAAAAGACGTGCACAGCTAATGCCTAACTAATAGAGCTTTGATGCTGCGCCTCAAAGACACACTTTTGTTTTTATTAGTTTTTTTTCCTCTGTTCTCCTTTGGGTTGGTTTCTTTTGTCTTTAGGTTGATTGTAAAATGGGCTGAGTACTAAGCAGGGCAGTAATACCAAGGAGAACAAGGCAGATCTCTGCTGAGGTGTTTCTCTTTTTCTAGAATTTTCCAAAAATCTACCCATGTCTCATTCGCTGGGTAATGTTGAGGAAAGCAGAACTATTCACACACTATAAAAAGGCTATCTCTGAAACTGGGGCCAATGCCCACAAAGACCACGGCTGGGCAAACAGATGATATTAGCTTTTGTTTGTTTGTTTGTTTTGTTTTTTTGTTTGTTTAGTTTTTTTAAAGACATGGTGGATGGCGGGAATCACTCAATCAGTAAAGAACATTCTCAGCAAAGCACTTCTGGAAGTTTATCCAAAGTATAGGTTTTAGCCTAAACTTTTAGCACTATCTGATGAGAGCTTCTTTGGGGTCACATGATATAGTCCCTGTATTCCTATCTCAGAATCTGCATAAAACCTACTGTTAAGAATCCTATGCTGCCATGTCTGTATTTTACCCAGTCTGGCAGTTTCAAAGGAATTTGGAAATAGTTCTACCTGAAGACCCAGCTATACCACTCCACCATCCCATGAAGATACTTGTTCATTATGTTCATAATATTAAGTTCATATTATGACTTTATTCATAATAGCCAGAAACTGAAAAGAAACCTCTATGCTCTTCAACAGGTAAAGAAAATGTTGTTTATTTACACAATGGAATACTNCTTAGCTATTAAAAACAAGAACATCATGAATTTTGCAGGCAAATGGATGGAACTAGAAAATATTATCCTGAGTGAGGTAATCCCAACCCACAAGGACATGAATGCTATGTACTCATTTATGTGGATATTAGCCAAAAGACATAGGATACCCATGCTACATGCCATAGACCCAAATAAGCTAAGCAAGAAGGAAGGGTCAAGGGAAGATTCTTGAATTTTACTTAGAAGGGAGGATTAAGTAGTCAAAGGAGGCAGATAGAGGAAAGGAACAGGGTGGGAGAGGGGAGAGGAAGGAGAATGGGAGTGTTCAGGATCAGGTGTGGGGAGGGACAGGAGGAATGGCCAAATAGGCCAGGAGAATGAATAGAAATTGCCGGCTGGTGGAGGTGACATGGGGGTGAAGGTTGAATATCATCAGATGGATGAGGCTCCCAGGAGTTTATAGGGGTGACTTTAGGCAAGCCTCTTAGCAGTGGGGATATTAAACCTGAAGTGGCCACCTTCTGTAGACAGGCAAAAGTACAGTGGAGGGATAAGGACACCTACCCATCTATAAAACTTTTGACCCAAAATTTGTCCTATATACAAGAAATTCCGGGAAAAAGATGAAGCAGAGACTTGTGGCCCAACTTGAATAGTCAAATACCAATCCCTGACTCTATTAATAATACTCTGTTATGCTTGCAAATGGGAGCCTAGCATAACTATCCTCTGAGAGGCTCAATCCAGCAGATGACAAGTAGATGCAGACACCCACAGCCAAACACTGGATGGAGCTTGGAGAGTCTTAAGAAAGACTTGGGGAAAGATTGAGGGCCACAGAAGTGATAGGAACTCTACAGGAAGACCAATAGAGTCAAGTAACCTGGACCATTTGGGGCTCTCAGAGATGGAACCACCAAATCAAAGAACATACACCGACTGGACCTAACCCCACCTCCCCATGCATATGTAGCAGATGCACAGCTTGGTCTTTATGTGGGTCAGCCAACAACTGGAGCAGGGGCCTGTCTCTAAAGCTGTTTCCTGTCTGTGGATTCCAATCTAATTTAGCTGTCTCGACTGGCCTCAGTGGGAGAGAAGATGCCACTAGCCCTGTAGAAACTTGATGTGCCACGGTGGGAGGATACTCAGGGGGTTTCTACACTGCTTGAGGAGTATAGGAGTGGGTATTTGAGAGGGGACTGTATGTAGGAGGGCTGGGAGGGGGCAGTGATCAGGATGTGAATTATAAGTTAGTAATTATAAGAAAACCCACGCGGGCGGTGGTGGCACATGCCTTTAATCCCAGCACTTGGGTGGCTGAGGCAGGCAGATTTCTGTGTTCAAGGCCAGCCTGGTCTACAAAGTGAGTTCCAGGACAGCCAGAGCTATACAGAGAAACCCTGTCTCGGAAAAATAAAAAAAGAAGGAAAAGAAGAGAAACCCCACAATGCCAAACAGGCTCCCACACCAACAGTACCCGAGGAGGCACTGCACTCGTCTCACTGACAGCTTATATTGATCTGTCACTTTGAACATCAAAGAGAGAATGGAAAGAAACCTAAGGAGGAGACATCATTTTCTCCTGTTTTAGGAGATGTATCTTGCTCCATTGTTTTTGTTGATCATATAATTTTTTCAAGTTCATTTCATGTTTTTTTTTCTTTACTAGGAATACAAACTTGACCTTGGCTTTAAGGTCAAAGCCTGTTCAGACTGTGTAGTCAGCAGAAACCAGGAGAAAAAGAAATCAATACAAAGTATATTAGAGAAGAAAAAGGAAAGAGGGCTACAGAAGCTCTGGGAAGTCTGACAGAAATTGAAACCAAGTGTGGGAGTATTTAATGTGACAGGCCAGTGATTCCTTTCTCCTTCATCCCCCTGTCCTCCTCCCAGGCTAAGGACTGCAGTGGTTTAAAGACTAGCTGGCTATCTATGCATTTTCAGAAGAGAAATGCTACTTTCAACCTTCAGAATTAGGATTCCTGTCTCCTTTACCTCCAAACACAATTTTGTCTTGAAGCATTGGAAATGATTCTTCTACACCTCTAGTGTGGAACATAGACTCTTAAGGCCTTATTCTGAAAGTTAAACTGACATTCATGCAGCTTTTTATGACGGTATTAGTATCTCCTGGTACTAAAGGAGCTATGTATAAAAGAACAGTGGAAATTTGATCATGGAATTCTACAGCTGGGCATGGTGGCACACAATGCCAGTGTTTGGAAAGGAAGGGCAGGGGGATGGGGAGTTCCAAGTCATCCTCAACTCTATTGTGATTGTGGATCAATCCTGAGATGTCTTAAACATTCTCTCTCTCTCTCTCTCTCTCTCTCTCTCTCTCTCTCTCTCNTCTCTCTCTCTCTCTCTCTCTCTCTCTCTCTCTCTCTCTCTCTCTCACACACACACACACACCCTAAGGTAAGCAACCAAGCAGGCAGGCAGGCAATCAACCACCAACAACAGATAAAACTATATCAGAATCTATCCAGAGATCAGACAGCAAAGAACTTCAAAAGAAATATGAAAGAAGTAAAGATATACCCCCCCACCAAAAAACCCCAAAACTCAAACAAAACAAAACAAAACAAAACAAAACAAAACAAAACAGTGAGATTGGTCTCCACTTAAGGGAAAATATCTCTTTTTCTCCTGTCACCATTGATACTAATAACAAACCAGGCACAAAAAGCACACATTATTTTGTTGAAGCTCAGTATTTTAACAAAATTTACTAAACTATAGAAGGTTTCAGAGAAAAGAATTAACCATGTATATGTTTATGTGTACTATGTCTCTCTACATTGTAAATGTAAAAAGATCAATAGGGATTCCATGCTGTTGTCATGGAGAAGCGGTTTGCCTGAGTTTAAGTAATTTTTGAGCCAAATTACATAGTGCTAGCTTAAAAACATGAATCCCTTCACCAGAAAAGCAATGGACATTAACCCTTCTGTAGTATCTAAATGGAGCATGCTGTGCTGGGGATAGAGAGCAGGGTACTGGCTACAGTATACAGACGACTGCATATAGAGCTATGAGCAGTGGTTTCATAGAGAAGTGGATACTGACTGCAGATATGATGTTGGAAAGACAACAGAAAGGAGCTGAGACCAGGCCGAGAGCATGGACTATGATTGGGATGGTCATTGGTGATGATTTTGCCCATATTAAATTGAAGGTGAGCAAATGTGAAAAGTCACTCCTTCCAGGAAACATGTGACATAATGCTTTGAAAAAGATCTGTATCAGGGACTGAATTGGGGAAGACATAGGTTAAGCTGCTACTATTGTCCGTACAGGTTCAGGTTGTTTCTACTCTAACGTTCTATCTGGAACCTGACAGGTCTCCATCGGAGGTCACAGAAGAAAACAAAAGCAGAAAAGACATTTCTAAGCTTAGTTGAATCTATGTTATTTAGTTCGTGAAAAATCAGTGGGGAAACAAGAACGACTCTCCGGGCTAACATTGATTTTCCTTATATTTATTTTTTCAGTCTGAACCCTCCAGGCAAAAACTCACTTGGCTTCAACTAATTTGCAAATACCGTCACTCACTGCTGTTTTGTTACCCATTTCTCAAATCTCAATTAACTGTGATGACAGTGTATTTGCCAGAAAACCATAGAAAGGTTTTTCTGGACTAGAGGTCCTCACTCATTTCTGCTCGTGACCTTGGCAAGTGGGGTCAAAACATCCATTACTGAGACTGAGTTTTAATTTAAAAGGTTATCAAGAGAGTCAGCTAAACAATTATAAAATATTTTATGAACACATACTGTAGTACACAGGCACAGGAATCACTCAGAACTGTACATACAATGAAGACTTCTGGGTGTTTTAAAGGATGATTTAAGGCTTGCATTTAGGCCACCCTTAGATAGACAGAAAGGTTGTCTTCTCTTTGCATTTTGCATGAAAACCCTAGATATCAGTGGGAATGATGTGCAAGTCTTCATGCTGCTTCATAGACTACTTGTTCCCTGGTAAACTAGAAGATAAAGGCAAGTCACAGTTCTTTCTTTCAGGAGAAACCCTAGGTTTTCCTTATTTCTTCCATACTTTTCCCTTCAGTATCAGTAAATCTTATAAAAATGTATGTGTTATTACTTTAAGAGGATCACAGATTCTTGCATCTTTATTCATCACAGATTATTAAAGAAATCTTTAAGTGTAAAGAGCTACTCATTTACATAATAGATGCTCAATAAATCTATAAAGCACAGAAGTAGACCTCAGTAGTTCTTGCTCCTGGGTTGTTAGTTCTGCTTGCCACCACTTCAGAAACCCTCAGTAAACTGTGAGGAGAGAGACATCCATAAGTAAATATTCTGGCAATGTAGGTCATACCATATTGCCACTGTTGATGGACTCTCATAGCATGCTGCTCCATGCTGTTTGGGATGCAAGTCATATGTTTGTACCATGGATCCACATTGTATATAATCTTCACCTGGTGGCTATCTATATTTCCAGGTTGCTAACTGAAATCTTCTATTAACTTCCATTTTACTCAACAATGACCCCAAAACAAAAGAGTATTGATGTCAGTAACTAACATCTGCCAGAGGAGCCATAAAATGCTTGTTTAAGTGAGAAGCCAAAAGTTCACTTTGTATGAAATGAAACATTTGGAAGTGTGGTTGATCAGATCTATTTTCTGTTTATTTGTTTGCATGTTTGCTTAAGCAATTATTTCTCACTATACTGCACAGGGTAGATGTGAACTCTTAGGCTCACGTGATCCTTTTGGTCTCAGTTTCTTGAGTATCTGGAACTGTGAGCTGCAGCTGAAGGTTGCTAGATCAATGGTCAGAATAAATCTTCTGACAATAAACTGGAAAGAAGAAAAATGAAATTATGGAGCTTAAGGTTTTGGGTACAGTATGAGTTAGGTCCTTGGTAAACATGGAAAAGATGTTAAGCTTTGTTGATAGCTGCATTTTTCAGGCAACCCCTGGTATCTGGTAACATATTATCTTTATGACTTTCTTGCTCTACAGACCTTAAGAACTTAGGTCTGAATGGTTGAAAATTTTAAAGCGTATAGGCTTGCCACTGACAGCCAGGGCTGACTCTTGTCCCAGGGCCACAGTTGCCTATATTTCAACATTATCACAGAACCTTAGGCACCAGCTCATTCTTTAGCACCAAGAAGAACTCCAGATCCTTAGAGCTTCTTCATCACAGGTCTTCGGAGGGCGGAGAATGTGTGTAGCATTTTGATTGACAGTGTTGCACCTATCAGCTATCGAGGCCTTACCTGGGCTCTGAGAGTTGTGCTGCTTTGGATGCTACAGTGAAGGCTGAGCCACTCTTCTGAGCTCATGGTGTCTGCTCACACCCTCATCAAGCTGCTGGCTTCTGTCAGCATTAC
This sequence comes from Mus pahari, assembly GCF_900095145.1. Lineage (NCBI taxonomy): Eukaryota > Metazoa > Chordata > Mammalia > Rodentia > Muridae > Mus > Mus pahari. Next base: position 16,849,794 of record NC_034593.1, on the reverse strand, counting down.
CCATTACCCCTGACATTTACTGCCAAGCTCCCTGGGAGACAGAAGGGTGGGGAGTCAGCTTGATTAGATAGTGTTAAAATGGGACAGTCTCTCTCTCTCTCTCTCTCTCTCTCTCTCTCTCNCTCCCTCTCTCTCCAGTATAATCTTTTCACTCCTATAGTTAGAAGCCACGTTCTCAGTGGCAACCCAAAGGCCTCGGTGACTGTTTGTTCCCCATTTGTCTCTGAGAAAACATCAACTAGAAGAAATTTCCAATGTCTACCATCCTCGTAGAAGGCACTGCTGGCAAGAAGGGCCCTGGAGTCTTGGCTATTCTCAGACTCTCTGTCTACCCAAAATCTGGGGTCTTACAATGCCTCATCCTCAAGGCTGCAGGTCTGCTAATAGAGTGTATTGTCTTAGTCAGGGTTTCTATTCCTGCAAACATCATGACCAAGAAGCAAGTTGGGGGAAAAGGGTTTATTTGGCTTACATTTCTATACTGCTGTTGATCACCAAAGGATGCAGGACTGGAACTCAAGCAGGTCAGGGAGCAGGAGCTGATACAGAAGCCATGGAGGGATGTTCTTTACTGGCTTGCCTCCCCTGGCTTGCCTCCCCTGGCTTGCTCAGCCTGCACTCTTATAGAATCCAAGACTTATAGCCCAGAGATGGCACCACCCACAAGGGGCCTCTCCCCCTTGATCACTAATTGAGAAAATGCCCCACAGCTGAATCTCATGGGGGCATTTCCCCAACTGAAGCTCCTTTCTCTGTGATTACTCCAGCTGTGTCAAGTTGACACAAAACCAGCCAGTACATGTACGAAAAGACAAGCCAGATGTTGTGGTGCACGCCTTTAATCCAGGCACTTGGGAGGCAGAGGCAGGTGGATTTCTGAGTTTGAGGCCAGCCTGGTCTACAAAGTGAGTTCCAGGATAGCCAGGGTTACACAGAGAAATCGTGTCTTGAAAAACAAACAAACAAAAAACAAAAACAAAAACAAAACAACAACAACAACAAAACCTGCTATAGGCTTTCTTGGGAGAACAATTTGTTTGTTGAATGTTTTCAAGTTATTTAGGGATATGGGCATAGGCAAGATCACATTTTGTGTTAGACTTGGGTTTTGTAGTAAATGAAGGCATGCTGCTATAAGCTGTGCTTAGTTAGCTACACAGGTATGGTCACCTGCATCAGCTCCATCCCAGCATTCTTTCAGAAAGCCCCAGTTGTAACTTTGTACTTTACAGACCCAGCAGATACTCCTTTCCCCAGAGTTTCTGCTGCTGTCTGCCACTGTTCACCTTCTTAAGCATCTCCATGCCCTGGAGCCTGGTCCAAGCCCACTTGCTCAATCCCCTACCCCCACACCCCAGTTGGAAGCACTGTGGGACATGACAACTACTTTACTCCTGTAGTTAGTCATGAGTCTCCCCGAGGTGAAGATAAATAGCATGGTCCTAGAAGTATGTTATCAGTGGGATTGGGAGTTGGCCACAGAAGAAGGACCCACACTCAAGGCTCCTCTTTGCACTTTCAGACTTGGGCTTGGGCAAGCCCATCTTTTACCTCTCAGGCGAACTCTTTTTCAGGAGCCATACAAACCTCATGGGCACTTTACCGGCCATCTTCTGACCTTTCTCCGTCATTTCTGTACTACTAAATTGATCTTTTCTCCACTAGGAAAGAACCTGGGTGCATCCTCCTCTTCAAACCATGAGATTCGTGTCCACAACTTTACGTGCAGTTCTTTTCTAAAGGTCAGAGTGTTTGGAAATTCTTCCCATGTTAGCAGTGGTTTTTCCCATCCCCTCACCCAGACTTAGCTATTGTTAAATCTCCTGTGAATACCATCTTAAGGGATACTTTATGAATAAACAAAAGAACTGAAGTACTTTAACTAATGTTCTGGAGCAACACAGAGCATCTGTTACATTCCTAAGGCCTATTATATGTGAGAGTTGGTTTATATTTAAGGAGATGAAAGTCCAAAGCAAGAAGAATGGGTCAGCTTTACATACTTTCATGTCATTGAGGAAACAAAGAACAAAAGTTAATGAGCTATAGCGTTGGCTTGTGAAATAGGATTCCTAGGACTTAAAATAAAATGTTATAACTGAAAGACCTTTTACTTTTCTGTCTCCTGATATATTACTTCCAATACACAAATCCTTGTATTCTTTCCCCCAAACTATCAGGCTTCTCATCAACCTGATCATGCCAGCATTGTTCTATGTAGTGCTAAGTATCAGAATGCTTAGGACATGAACAAATGCAATTCTAGTCACACATTCAACATGTGTTTATTTTTTATTATAGGATAGATGTTGGAGTGACAAAGGATCAAGATGTAGATTTTGCTGAAGAGTAGTGGGTAATTTTTCTGAAGACCCTATATTAGTGAACAGTCACACCCAGAAGTCAGGCAGGAGTTACACTGATCATAAATCAATAACCTCATTTCAGGACTCAAACACAGAAATGGTGAATAAAGCTCCGCATGGCCCCAGGCAGTATCGACAGAAGCAACAGAGGAGTTATAATAGCAGGCAGCAAGAGTTCTGCTTCTGAGAGCAAAAGAAAATTCTCCCTTTTCTCAGTCTCTCATTGCAGCAGCATTTAGATGGTTTTAAAAAACACCCCCAGATACACTATTTATTTTAAAGTACCATCCACTGATGCTTTGGTCAAAAATGGCAAGGGCTGAGAGACGTCAGTCTGGGAAAAAGGAGTGGGCTTTAAGGAGTTATTGGTCTTTATTGATGTTAGTGGTGGTATATGTATGTTTTGTATATGTGTAATATAGGTGTGTGGATATGTGGATGTGTATCTATATGTGGGTGCACACAATGTTGGTGTGTGCAAACAAACCATTGTAACATATGTAGAGGTCCAAGGACACTTTAGTGTTATATTTCTCTCCTTATATCTTTATATGACTTATGATGGTTGAATTAAGGATACCAGGTTTGTGCAACATGTACTATGAGTTATTGAACCATCTCACTGTCCATCAGGATTCAGTTAGCTGATCTAACTCACTGGTCCTCATATGTGCCTTATCTACATAACTGAATTGTTCATTTGCCATTTCTCCACAGTTTGCAGAAGCTTTTAGAAAGAATTAGAAGATAATATTTCATTACTACCTTACAGACTTTCTAAGGACTTGGAAGATGCAAGCTAGGTGAGGCTGGGTGGTAGAGTGGTTAGGAGCAGAACGCTGAATCCACTAGACCTAGAGTTTTTCCTTGCTCTATCAGATAGTCGTGCTGCCATTTTTGGAAGTTTATATCTCAGTGCCTTCCTTTTCTTATCTGTCATATAGAAGAATAAAAACAGCACTCTCTTAGGGTTGTGAGGATAAACCCTTGATAAGTTTTTCATGTGGCTGATGCCCTCTGCAAAGTACTGTATACATTTTTATCACTATATGCCAGTTCTTCTTGGTCTTTTAAGGATCTTATGTAGACGAAGATGGCTCAAAATTCCTACTTAGTCAGTGATGAACTCATCAGGCCACTGAGTGAGAGCTGGGATTATGTATGTATGTATATATATATATATATATATATATATATATATATATATATATATCACCCAATTTGGTTTATGTTGTGTTGGGGATGGAACCCAGGATTTCCTACAAGGGAAAGTAACAGGACAGGCAGTCTACCAACTGAGCTACCTACACCCTCAGACCTGAATGAATATTCTTATAGGGTAATCATAATCTTGATGAGAATTACTTATCTTCTCAATCTCTCACTGTTTTTTTTTCTCCAAAAAATTACAAGGTGAGTAGGAAGATAGTGATGATGAGACCAACAAAAGCATGAGCTTTTTAAAAAGCAAGAACAAAATTTAAGAAAAAAAAGAGTTATTAAAACCATGATTGATAATAATAAAGAAAAGAAAATATTTTATATCAAGTATGAAAGTACTTAATCAAAAATAAATTTCAATCAAGAATATTGAGTTATTTGCAATTGGATTATATCTTCTATCTACATTTATAAATAGGTTTGACATGGGAATAATTTAAGTAATAAAAGTATTAATATTTTGTAGTTAAATTAAAATCAGTAGAAAAAATAAGTGAAGAAAAAAAGAAAGACTGGAAAAGAAAGAGACTTTTGGTGTGAAATCATACATTAAACTGTAGGGGCTTACCCGAAGTGGCCTGCCAAGCACCGGATATCTGAAGGACATTAAGGTCAGTAACAGAGGTGCTGCAATGCATATAGGTCACTACATAAAGAACAGCAGCAGCTCAACAGTTCTGACTCCCAAGAAATGTGATTCCTCTTACATCACTTGCTTTCTATATTCACAAGACACTTGTAGTCTGCTTATCAATAGATTCATCTGGCAGTTGTGTACAGAGCCCTTGAACCTCAGAAATGACCAAATTAGATGCTATAGAGAACAGATACCTTCCTAAGAAGATCCCAAGAGATGTAGCTAAGAGTGGTGGTAAGTAATTCATTAATGAATCAAGTTCAAAGTCCTTGTTTGTGACAAGAACAACATGCATACTCCTCAAAGAAGTAATCTAGATTGTTACAGAAAACTCTGAAATACCCTGGATCAGGTGGTGTAATAAGTTAAGCTCTTCATATTTTGGAATGTATCAACTTCCTTAATTTCTTAATGGTGGTTTTTAAATACTTAATGATTTCTCTAATGTAGATTTCAAAAGCCACAGACTGCAGTATCAATTCATAGCCAACTCAGGACTTTTATGGTAATAGGAGAAACTTGGCACAAATAGCACAAACCTATAGATAATTCTATCCTCTGACCTGGAGGATGACTTAGATGATGTACTTAGACAGTAGCTCAGTCTTAGCTCATGTTAGCTCTTCATCTCCAGTTGTCTAAAAATTGTTTTATATTTGACAGACACACACACCTAAATTAACCTTTCTCTTAAAGTGTATGCATTATATATTCATTGAACATTAATGGCAATTTTAATAAGTATAGGTTTCTTAAAAAGGAGAAATTTGATTTTTTAATGGACAAGAATTCATGGTTTAAGTGGGTAAACATTTATAAAGAAATGATTACAGTAAATGGCAAGTGAAAATAGATATGTAAATGAAAAAACGTTCACTTCATGGTAGTGCTGAGAAAAGGCCACACTTGCTTGAAATTTCTTCTTACAATTCCAATTTTTGCTAGGTGAAGATGGTGGTATAGGGTGACATTCTTCCCAGTTTGAGGAAATGCTCCAAGAATGTCACCTAGTCCATTAACCTACCTCACAAGGCAGAACCTGAATGGGCTACGTAGAGCAGTCATTAGAAAAGTCACTCTTTCACTTCAAAATGTTTGCTTGACAGTTGGTAGTAACATTTCACACAATTTTGACAAGAGATCAGAACTGTCTGTTATGACACAAATGTTGTAGATTAGAAGATAACACAATCCTGTAACTCACCAAGAAGGTGGAAGCCTCTTAGAAGAGGCCAGGCTAAACCTGAGAACTTGGCTGAGAGGAGACTGGTGGGAGCGGGGATGGCTTGACAGTTCAACTACAAACTCTTGCTGGGCAACTACCATGAGGCGGGTTCTTGAACTACAGGGTAGCACTAGGGTAGGGAGAAGGCAGCTGGCTGATCTGTGGATCTATGGATCAACTTGATTCGAGGGGTGAGCTGGTGAGGTCTGGAAATAAGGGAGATGGGAATAAGAAAAAAATTACAGCTTGGTTAAAGGTGTTTAGAAAGAGTGGTGGGTTTTTATATCTGAAAAATTTAAAAACAAGAGTCATTTCAGGCTTTTGAGTATGGAGCATAATTGCAGAGAAAAGTCCAAAGAGACAGTATCTCTTGGGGGTGGTTAAAGAAGAAGATGTAGCTGGCAATGTAAAGTCCCTCATTGCCCCCTTTTCCAGACGGTCTTCCCATAGTCATCAATCAATACAAGAAGAAATGAGGCAGAAGGGATTTGGATAAGAATAAATGAAGGGAACTTGTCTTCCAACCAGCCTCCTTTCTTATATCATAACAATGTGTGCATGTGTCTAGGCTTAGCATCCTGGTCTAGGGCCAGTTAGGAGGGTGCGAAAGAGAAGGTATGCAGCTTAGCACTTCCCATGTGGCAATCACAGAATTGGCATGTTAGACTCATAGAAGAACCAAGAATAAACTACTAAAACCCATGCTGTTGCTTAACCAAGAAGGACACTGAGGGCTCAAGATGAAAGTGGCTCACACAACAAACCAACCCACTGGCCAAAAGGAAGATTAAAAAAAAGAGAGAGGAAAGAAAAGAAAAGAAAAGGGAAGGGAAGGGAAGGGGAGGGGAGGGGAGGGGAGGGGAGAGGAGAGGAGAGGAGAGGAGAGGAGAGAAGAGAAGAGAAGAAAAGAAAAGAAAAGAAAAGAAAAGAAAAGAAAAGAAAAGAAAAGAAAAGAAAAGAAAAGAAAANAGAGAAGAGAAGAAAAGAAAAGAAAAGAAAAGAAAAGAAAAGAAAAGAAAAGAAAAGAAAAGAAAAGAAAAGAAAAGAAAAGAAAAGAAAAGGCCTGGCTTTGAGCCCAGCTGGTTCTTTTCAGGCTCTGGTTCTCCTCCAGATCCTATTTGTCTTGATGAGGTTGGCAATTCCCAGCTAGTTTCCTGCTCATGCTACACACCATGAATCATTTTCTGTTTAGTTCCCAGGTTCTATGTGTATATATGTATCCCTGGACAGAGAAGCTCAGGGAAACACACAGGAGGACAATTTAAAGAACATTTTGTACCTTCCCATCATTTTTTCTCTATTTTCCTTAGCAGGAGAACAATCCCGTTGTTCTATGTCATGGTGGTAAGGAACAGGTAGGGATGAGAATTGAAAAGAGCATTTCTAGAGTCACTGGCACAGATGGTCGGTCCAAAAACAGACAGTTGAAAGGTGAATCATGCACGTCTAGGTATAAGTGGTAAGCAGGCAAGCCTCTATACTCTCTTATACTTACATCTGAAAACCAGGGAGATTTGAATGTGACATGAACCCCAGAGGCTTCAGTGTTTGAGCACTTAGCTCCAACTGATGGTATTGGTTTTTGGCAAGTTTCAAGACCTTTAAGAGATGGAATCTTGCCATACTGTGGCCACTCCTTCATGACCTGAAATTATTTTTTTTTTTAAAACTTTTCACTGATTCTTTGTGAGGTTCATACCATGCCCCTAAATCCTCCTCTTCTCCCAGTTCCTTCATATATACCCTCCATCCTTGGTTATTTTGTTGTTGCCCTGTGTCATGGAGATCCTGCAGCTTTAAATCTGTAGGACCTGCCATTTCACGTGCTCCAGTAATTCATAGATGAGGTAGATGTTCTGGTGGGCCAGCTCAAAGCCCTGGATATGGGCCTGGGTGGTAGCTGAATTGATCAGCCCTCCAGCTCTCCTGTACCACACCACCAGAATGAGCTCTCTAGCAATGCCTTGATTTGCTCATCCAATGCCACCACCAGCAGGACAGGGTCTGCTCTCCTGCTTTCATGACCTTGCCGCTGGCTCATATGTGCCCATGCCACCAGAGTCAGCTCCACTGTGCTCTCCAGTTGAAGTACAGGGGCTGATCTCTTGAGTACTACAGCCAATCAGGAGAGGGGCCAGTTTTCCCATCCTCATGACCCTGGGGTCAGCTCTCCCAGGGCTCCAATGATGGCCTCAGGTGGTATTGGTAGGAGGCAGTGCCCATGCCAGCTCATGCTAGGCAAATGGCAGGGCCAGCTAGGGCCAGCTCACCTGTCTCTCCCCACCAGGGTCAGCTGTATTGAGCTGTTCAGATGAGGACCAGAGTCTGCTCTCCCAAGTCCTGAGGAATGCCTAGACCATTTCCTGTTCTCTCACTGTTGCTAGGTTAAAGAAGCATTCTGCTGCCATGTTCTGTAAGTCAAAATCAACCCCTTCTTCCTTGTTTCTTTCAGATTCTTGGTTATGGCAAGGAGATAAGTGAACTCTTACATTTGGGAAAGCTGAAGACCAGTGGGTACCTGAGGCTGTTAGAGATGCTGTCAAATTGCTCAGCTGAGGATAGCAAGGCTAGAGTTTCAAAGCGGTGTTTAAGAGAGTAACTCAAAGAAACACTTGGGAATGGTATTAAGAAGTAGTTAGAATCACGGTATAGGGTTCATTATTTTAAAAGGCAAATTCATTCTTATATTAATGAAATCATTTTGGTGTAACTTCTCCACTGACCCTCTGACTGGGGTATCCAGGTATAGATCACATGAAACATTAAAAAAATTTTTCAACAGGCCTCTAAATAATTAATATTTGCTCACATAAAATGATTCCCTAGAATAAGTAAAGACTGCATGGCTTAAACAATAAATTTGTTTTTTCATTGGTTGTTTTTATAAATAAAATTTACACCATGCGAAATTGCAGAATGCTCACTTATGGACATTTGGCTACTTACATGCTCCTGTGCATTTATTATTATGTGTATACATGACGATGCACTCTTTATCGTTTAAGGGTATAGGTATGTGTTGATAATAAACAGTTAAATATCTCAGGATTACATTCATTTGCAATGCACATCCAATGCACAGTGGGTTTTTATTCTCATAGCAGAGTTGGGGTTTATCTACATGGTTTATATTTTATATTTGAGAGAAGCTAAGTAGCAGAAACATTACAACACAGACAATGGTATTAGCATATTCAATGTTCAGCTCGGCTCTCACTGCTTTACACATGTAATTAGGTTGTTTCCATGGAAATGATCTAATTATGGGCTTCTCCTTGGCTTGGTAATCACATTTTCTGTGCTTTGGCAGAGGTGTTTTCCTTGTTTTGTTGAACAGCTCCACTTGACAAGATGTTCTCTCCAAAGATGAATAATAATTTTTCCTGAGAGAGAAAAATAATTTTTATAATGAAACACACTGTTAAAGGTGACTTCAAAAGAGGTTATAGACGTGGAGCAGATCCTGCCAATAATAAAACAGCTATTACCCTTGAAAACACAATCTTTTTTTAGTGTGCATGTGTGTGTGTGTGTGTGTGTGTGTGTGTATGTGTACTGTTGTTGTTAATGATGAAAATCATAGGAGGTTTTTATTTTGAAGAATTGCACATTTGAAATATATTACTTCCTATAGGAGTATACTTATACTTAAATACGTATTAATTATATGTATAACAGACTAACAGACTAAAGGAAATGTTATGCTGAAAGAGAGAGAGAGAGAGAGAGAGAGAGAGAGAGAGAGAGAGAGAGAGAGAGAGATCCAAAGGCAGACACATTGCAGAAAGAGTACTGAAACCCATATTCAGTAAGAATATTCAATCACAGAAGGCTATTCATGAAGAGATACTTGCTTATTGTTGCCATGGCAGTTGGGAGCACCTTAAAAAATCAATTAAGACTTATTTTGGGAGAGATCCAAATATAGACCTTTCTGTGTATAAAGGAAACAGGAGATGGAAAAGTTGCTGAGGAGACTCCATGTCACCTGGTTCCCTTAAAAACACTAGGAGACAGGAGACAGGAGACAGGAGACAGGCAGGAGTTTAACTCTTATGCATTGTGAGATTCCAGTCCACTGTAAGAGAACTTCACAGGAAGTCCTTAAGCCAGACACTGTGTAGACCCATCGGGGGTTAGCAAGATGGATGGGGTCCAAAGTCCACAACATCCTTTGTCCAGATACTTGTAACCCTAGCACTGACAATCAAATACTCTGTCCTTTAATAGCTATGGAGATTACTTCAAACATAAAAGGAGAATACTTCAGGAAGTATGCCCGAGCTCTCTCCTGATTATCATTTTTGTAGGTAATAAAGGGGGGGAGATATAATTGACTAAAGGGTACAGTGCTTGAAAATGATTATAACGATAACTGGGTTTTCTATTTATACCAAACCAACCCTTATTAAATGCCATAAGGCTTGGGTTTTAGAATTATATAGCACAGTTTTCCTCCAGTAAAAATGGCATTCTATTTATTTACTCCTCTTCATGTGGCAGGGGCTGTGCATGGGTCTGTGAATGAGGTGATGAATCAGCAAGATGTCAGTGCTAGCCTCAATTTCCTTATCACTGAGCAGAAAAAATACATCAGCAAACAAAACAAAACCTGCCTGTTTTTACGTCTAGTCTAAGCCATGTATGTAGGAAGATGCAAGTCGGACTGGCAGCAAAAGAGAGGGAGGACGATGAATGATATTCATTCTAGCAGAGGGGATAGCACGGAACACAGGCCAGGCATCACAGATAAACTAGACAAGATGGGAGCCCTCTTGGCACAGAGGGTATGATGAGGGATGAGGCTAGAGGACACTCGGGATCACTGTGTCACAACGCTGGTAAATCATGTTGACATGCTTGTTCCCTGAGCACATTTGGTCTCCATTAGGTTTCAAGCGTGGGAACAGCCAGTGTTGCCTGGATGACGGTTGGGGGTGACCTGCTGTCACCCTTTGAGTCTAGTTTTGATGCAGTTAATTTTATAGAATGGTATTTTCATTGTGAAACACCAAGGATGCCTGCAGGGACTTGCATCCTATATGGCCTTAGGTGAACCACTCCCTCTTTCTAGAAATGTGAGTTTTTGTTTTTGTTTTTGTTTTGTTTTTTTCTGTTTTCTTTTACTTTATTCCTCCCGTGACAAGGTATGCACCAGGTTAGCTTGTTTACAGATAAGGTTAGAGTGTGAGCACATGTGTGCCTAGGAGCCCATTACCTTTAACTGCAGAGAGCTATCCTGCATATCACGTGTTGGTCTAAGACTATTGATTCCACCTTGTTTCCCAATGTGAGATATTGCTTTCCAGGGGCACTTAGGCAGAAGTGCCAGTTGTCTTCCCAGAGTGGTAGGATGACATCCTAGGCTGTCCTTCACCTTCACATGCACATACACATACAAGTACATATACACACATGTGCAGCCAACACCCCCTTACATACGCACTCACAAAACATTTTTTGAAAAGAAAAATACAGAAAGGTCAGTAATCTGTTAACAGTTCATGGAACAGTCTTTTATTTTATTTTATTTTATTTTATTTTTTTACATTCTAGTCATTACCTGCTTCCTGTCTGCCCTTCCACAGTTACACATCCCATTCCTATACTCCCTTGTCTCCAAGACCATGTCTCTTCTCCCCACCCCACCTCTCTCCACCCTACTCTCCAGCACCCCCTATCCTCCATCTCCCACCCTCCAACCCCTCCTGCCAGGCCTCCCCACTCCCTGGAGCCTCAAGTCTCCCAAGAGTTAGGTGTGTCTTCTCTCACTGAGGCCAGACCAGGCAGCCCTCTTCTGTATATGTGTCAAGGGCCTCATTCCAGCTAGTACATGCTGCTTGGTTAGTGGCTCAGGGGTCCAAGTTAGTTGAGACTTCTGTTCTTCCTAGGGGATCATCCTCCTCTTCAGCTTCTTCCAGCTTTTCCCAATTCAACCACAGGGATCCCCAACTTCAGTCCATTGGTTGAGTGTAAGTATCTGCATCTGTTTCAGTCAGCTGCTTAAGGACAACCATGCTATGTTCCTGTCTGTAAGCACACCATAGCATTAGCAACAGTGTCAGGCCTTGGAGCCTCCCCCTGAGATAGATCCAAGTTGGAATGGTGTCTGAGTGAATGAAGCAGTCTTGAAAGTTAAACTTAGAATACCCAAGATACATTTTGCAAAACACAAGAAAACCAAGAAGGATGACCATCGTGTGGATACGTCATTCCTCCTTAGAATAAGGAACAAAATACCCATGAAAGGATATAGATACAAAGACAAAATTTAGAGCTAAGATGAAAGGATGGACTATCCAGAGACTACCCCATCCGGGAATCCATCCCATCATCAGCCACCAAACCCAGATACTATTGCACATGCCAGCAAGATTCTGCTGAAGGGACCTTGATATAGTGGCCTCTTGTGAGGCTATGCCAGTGCCTGGCAAACACAGAAGTGGATGCTCACAGTCAGCTATTGGACAGAGCACAGAGCCCCCAATGGAGGAGCTAGAGAAAGTACCCAAGGAGCTGAAGGGGGATGCCTGTAGGTGGAACAATATGAACTAACCAATACCCACTGAGCTTGTGTCTCTAGCTGCATATGTAGCTGAAGATGGCCTAATTGGCCATCATTGGGAAGAGAGGCCCCTTGGTCTTGCAAACTTTATATGACCCAGCACAGGGGAATACCAGGGCCAAGTAGAGTGAGTGGGTGGGTAGGGGAGCAGGGGTGAGGGTGGGGTATAGGGAACTTTCGGGATAGTATTTGAAATGTAAATAAAGAAAATAATTATAATAATAAAAAAAGAAAAAAAGTTAACCAGAGATATTCAGCCCCAAATTCAGTTTTTTTCATAGAGAATTTAGTCTATTAATAATAGTTTTAAAAAGTTACTACCATCAATCAGACTAATGTAAAAAGTGTTGTGTTTAATGTGTGTAGGTAATACTGCATACTGAAGAAAAGTTACCATACATTTACTGAATACAACAAGGAATTTCATGTAATCAGATTGAAAAATTATGAACCAGATGTTCATTCTAGGTGCAGGGTTTATGATGGTATTCATGGTAAGTATGCTAATGAGCTACATTTAGATAAAAGCAGAGGGACTCTTATCCTTGAGAAGTGTGGCAACAGAAACTTAGTGGGACTGGAATCTTTGTCTCCAATATTCATAATACCTAAAGTCTAATTTTTGTCTAATATGTGATATAAACATTCCAAGCGGAAATAAGATGATACGAAAATTTAGTAGAACCCCTATGACTTATTGTGTTATTGTTTTCTGTAAAAATGAAGGCTGGGTGCTCTAGCTGGCCCATGTAGTCTGGTATTGTCCCATTCAATATGCTTTCTTGACATTTCAAATATTTTTGGATTTGAATTAATAAATGAATGTGGTGTCAAAGTGTTACAGATAATTCATCCATTCCATTATGAGCAGACCCAAGTCACTTACAACATACAATACAGATCCTGCTGGGAAGTCTAATACAGGAAATAACCCTGTGGGCAGTGAGATGCATGACTGCCAAGAAATATTTGCTGGACTAAGTTATTCACTAAAGATTGATCAAAATATTCCTCTCTTCTATAATTAATTTTATAAGCATCTACATGTCTGGATTGATACCAGAAAAATGGAAAGTGCCAAAATAACACTCCATTTCTCATGGAGTTAAATATAACTCAAGAGTCTAGGTAGTTTGTGTGTGTATGCATGTGCTCATGTGTATGCCTGTATATGTGTGTGTGTGTGTGTGTGTTTATGAGTGTGTGTGTGTCTGTGTGGTAGATATCAGAAAACAATTTTGTGTATCATCCCTCAGGCAGCCTTTCCCTTTGAGACAGAACTTCTCACATAGGTTAAAGTAAGCAGCCAGCAGATATCTGTCAGTCTGTCTTGTGGCTGCTTGGATTATAAATGTGTATCACTGTAATCAACTTTTCATAAGGCTTCTTGGAATCTAATCCCCGGTTCTCACATTTTACCAGGTGAGCATGTGGATTTTATTTTTAAAATGGTACATTAGATGGGGTCTAATTATCTGCTGGGGTTACAGTCATACAGCATTTATTGTCCTTAGGATTTCATGCTCAACACTGGAAAGACTCTATGAAAGCAAATTGCTGCACCTTAGAGCAGACACACAAGAGGTATAACTGTAGCTAGCATCTAGTCCCACTTTGCTTACCGTCTTTTAGAAAAATGCAAAGGTCGATAGATTAAGATAGTTACAGCTATTGGAAAAACGAAGACTATTTCTTTTCTGCCCCTATTTCCTCCAGGATATTCTGGCTGTGGATTGTTCATTCTCTCTATGGAATGTACTTCAGTAACTCCAAGTGACTGGCACCCTTTGCACTGTGGCTTAGCCCTGAATTGCTCACCCCTAAAGCCCTTTCCAGTTTTATGTGATGCTCTTTGTATCTGCTTCATCCTTAGTTATGGCAACCTGTGTATAAGGAATAGAACAGCCTCAGGTCTCAGGGCTCAGAAAACTGTCCTCCTCAGCATCATTATGCAGACCTTGCCTTGGATCAATAAATGAATAGATGAATAAATGAATAAATCAATGTGAATTCAAGACTCACTGAGTTTTCTCTTTCCCTCCTTCCCCAATTCCTTCTTTTCCCTTTTCCTCATTCTTCCCCTATCTCCCTCTCTATTAGTCTCTCTCTGATGCAGCTTTCTCTGTTTTCTTTCTTCATCAAATCACCCTAGGCCCCACCCTCTTCTTTCTTTCTTTCTTTCTTTTTTTTTTTTTTTAATCATCCAGCCTTTCTCCCATATCCATTTCTTCCCCTAACTTTCTTTTACAATCTCTCAGATATCATCATGGAACCCTACTGTACCTGGAGCTGCAGCCGGAGTGGGGACAGGACTGTGGGTGAACGGGCTTGTTTTTATGTGAATGTTTGCCTTTTACTGTCCTTTTTTGTGAGGCCGACTCTGCCTGGCCCAGTGTAACCTCCATCCTCACTCTCTTCTTTCCACTGTAAACCTCTGTCCATACCCGTCTCTAAGGTCACACACACTGAGGAGAAATAACTGTCAGGCAGCATGAAGTTATTTAATGATGACTTAACAGAGCCTGGGAATAAGGTCCTGTGAGCAATTTGTTATATATTTAATTTAGGAAAGATTGTTACAGTATCAGAGGAGGAAAGGAGGAAAATATATGGCTACCCATAAAAATGCAGTAAAAACATGCATATAACCCTTCTGTTATGTGGAAATACTGTCATTCTGTGATTAAAGGAGGGCAGCAAAGTGGATGCTTTTGAGTGCTGTGCCAGGGTGGCATAGGGGGGTGAAGAGAGATCCAGCCTGTGGGTTTTATCTTTTCTGGAGCACCGAGAAATGAAAATGTCAACGTCTAGGAGAGTAGAAATTCTGAGCTTCTAAAAGGACGGCCCTATGAATGGTGAACCAGATGGGCCATGAAATGAACCTGAATTTAAAGCCATATGAAACCTGTTTTCCATAGCCTGACAGATTAGCAGGAGCTAAGGTCTAAGTCTCATGATCTCTCTCTCTCTCTCTCTCTCTCTCTCTCTCTCTCTCTCTCTCTCTCTCTCTCTCTCTCTCTCTCTCTCTCTNTGTGTGTGTGTGTGTGTGTGTGTGTGTGTGTGTGTGTGTGTGTGTATGTACACATACATTTGACAAAACCCATTGCAATGTCTGTATTTTCTTTCAGGAATTCTTAGAACCCTTTTACAAGTGAATCATCCCAGAATGTCCAGAAAGTTAGGTCAATTTTGGATCCAGGAACAACATTAGTGGTGTGAATGGAGCATGCCCTTGTACCTTGTAAGTTGTAACTGGCATTTCCTGTACATCACTCATTAAACCGCTAAACTAGGAATCAATAAATACTCCAGTATTGTCTTATTTATGGCTAATAATAAATGATGTCTATTGTTAACTCTTGCTTTCAGCTGCCCCTCATTAGTAAGGGGTCCACTTTGGATTTTTGTTTCTCTGTTTTGATTTTTGGGATACAGCCCAAGCTGTCTTGGAACTCATGATATAGACCTGACTGGCCTTGAACTCACAAAGAACTTCCTGCCTCTGCCTTCTTAGTGCTAGAATTAAAAGCATGAGTCGCTATACCCAGCCCCAATTTCAGATCTTGATCCAGGCCATACCCAGAATTAAAAGCAGGCCCCTATGAGAGAATGTTCATTCATCTAAGATATAAATACTTTATGCTATAATGGGAACACAATGGAGAAACATCTACTGATTATGTTTTGTAGTATTCTAGCTCCAAAGGCCAGCTTGAACCTCTTTTCAGATACTAGGGTGACCCAGAGAAAGCACAAGGTATCACTGAGGTGAGTTTGGTTTCTATGATTGCTGTTCTCAATTGTCAAATCGATGAGATCTAGAATCACCTGGGAGATAGACCTAGGATGTACCTTCAGAGTTTTATGTTGATTTGGTCAGTTGACATGAAAAGACACTCCTCTTATGTGTGGTCTTATCCTCATAGGTGGGAAGCTGGAACAGAAGAGAGCTAGCTAAAAACAAATATTCATTAATATCTGATTTCTGATTACAGGTACAATGTGAGGAAGCCCCAGGCTCTTGCTGCTATGATTTCCCCACATGAATGGTCTAGAATTTCAAACTGTGAGCCACATACATACTTCATTTCTAAGTTGCTTTTGTTAGGGCAACAGAAAAGTAACTAAGAATATTATCTCAGTATCCATATCTGCAATAACTGGCTGGGTACTGTGTCAACTTGGGCATGCCCTCCTGTTGGTTCATCTTGAAATGGGTAAGCTGGGGCTGGAGAGACAGCTTAGAGATTAAGACCACGTACTGTTCTGGCTCCTGATGGCAGTTTGGCCAAATTAGAGAGGCTCACAACTACCTATAACTCCAGGGGATCCAATGCCTTCTTCTGGACTCCTCTGTCACTTCGCTTACATACATAAGCATACATTTACACACCTATGTATACATAATTAAAAACAAAGTCTTAAATGAATAAGTTCTGAAAAATGGATAGATCGTTATATACTACAGAAAAAATATGTTTTATACCATTTGTTTAGTACAAGAGCTTAAATTTTCCCCATACTCTCCATATTGTGTTGAAAATGTGACTTTGGGTAAAGAGGTGTTTTGAGCAGTGAGGAGGATCTTCGTGGGAGATTCCTAAGATGCTTAGCTTCTGAATTTGTAATTCTGACTCTTAAACAGTAACTTTCATACCATTAAACCATTTGAGGTTTAATTTCAACTTACTCTCATTGTAATTTAGTACTGATTCATCATAGTTTGTTTTGTAAATGCCAATCACTTCCTACCATTCTGGTATTTTATTTGCTGGCAATCTGGAAATATTTACCTTCTGCAGTTGTTCATTAGTGATAGTCCCAGTATTTTAAGATTGTGACATGTTTGCTGAGAGGCCCCACAGTCCTTGCAGCCAACTGGACAGTGCACTGGAGAGGACAACAGAATCCTCCTACGTGATGCTCATGTCCAACTTTGGATTCTTATACCTTAAACTATTGAGTTAATTTCATAAAAACAAACCAAACCAAAACAAACAAACAAGCAAGCAAAAAACAAAAAACAAAAAACAAAAAACCACAGGTGGAAGTGAGACTTATGGAGGTTATTGTTTGCAAAGAACTGAAACACTGATAGTTCCACTAATCTGGTCTTAGCATTCTATGCTCAGATGGCAACTAAACCTTGGTTTATAACTTGTGTCCTAAATATAGACAAACAGAAGTAAGATTTAAGCCTGTGTTCATTGTAGAGACTGTCATTATACTACACAATGTGCCTCTGGGACAGAGGCTAGTGTCATTCATACAGAATGGGTAGAAGAAAAAAATTTTTTTAAATCTTACTCTTGATAATAATTTAAATTATTAGCAAATACATACATACATACATACATACATACATACATACATACATACATTCATACATAAAAGGAGACACAGAGATGTTTGTAGGAAGTGATCAAGGATACTAGCAGTTGTAAAATGCATAGTTTTACAAGTGGGAGACAATTGATGTGACAGTTCTCAAATGTTGATTAGATGATCTTAGTGCCTCTCCGAAGTGGCAAGGCCAGGAGCCACAAAGGATGAGGAGAAAGTGACAATTCCTTCTATCCTTTGGCTCACTTTCACCTAGTCACTCTTAGAGAATATTGCAGCTTTGCTAGACCTATAGATTTAGAGAATCAGGAAAAGGAGGCAGACAAAGAGTATACAGAAGCGTTGCTGTGCAGTACATGGAGCAACCCTCTCTCAATCTCAGCTCATGTCACCTCAGACTTTTCATGATGAAAACAAGAAAATATTTCCTTAGTGACTGCCAAGTCAGGTCTTCAAATGAATCTGTGTCCAGCCATTTCAGTTTGTCACTCAATGTACATCAGCAAAACCAAACATTATTTTCTCCTTTCAGTGGATCAGGAATTAGACATGTATGATGGTGAGCTTGATTGTCAGTTCCATGTAACTTTGTGCTGCCTGCAGAGCATCTCAATGAAAGGGTATTTATATTGGGTTGGCCCAGGGACATGCCTGTCAGGGCTTGTCTTAATTAAGTTAATTGGCTGGGAAGATGCAGTCCCAATGCAGGCTATACTATCCTCTAGCCACCTGTATAAGGATGGTGACATCTAGCTTGTACAAACAAGCATACGAGCATATGCACATTCATTTCACTCTGCATTTGACTATAGATGTGACTGGCTGCATCAAGTTGCAAGTTATAATGTCCTTTTTGTTTGTTTGTTTGTTGTTTATTTTGTTTTTGTTTTTCTGTTGTTGTTTTTTTGTTTTGTTTTGTTTTTCGAGACAGGGTTTCTCTGTCCTGGAACTCACTCTGTAGACCAGGCTGGCCTCAAACTCAGAAATCTGCCTGCCTTTGCCTCCCGAGTGCTGGGATTAAAGGCGTGCACCACCATGCCTGGCTTAGCTATAACGTTCTTAAAATGAGAGTTTGAAACCTAAACCTGGAACTGTGAATTGAAATAAACCTCTTTCTTCTTTAAGTCACTTTTGTCACTTTTTTTTTTTTTTACAAATTTTTTATTAGATATTTTCTTTATTTACTTTTCAAATGCTATCCCAAAAGTTCCCTATACCCTCCCCCACCCCTGCTCCCCTACCCACCCACTCCCAATTCATGGCCCTGCCATTCCCCTGTACTGGGGCATATAGTGTTTGCAAGACCAAGGGCCTCTCTTCCCATTGATGACTGACTAGGCCATCTTCTGCTACATATGCAGCTAGAGACGCGTGCTCTGGGGTTACTGGTTAGTTCATATTGTTGTTTTTTCACCTATAGGGTTGCAGACCCCTTCAGCTCCTTGGGTATTTCTTTAACTCCTCCATTGGGGACCCTGTGTTCCATCCAATAGCTAACTGTGAGCATCCGCTTCTGTGTTTGCCAAGCACTGGCATAGCCTCACAAGAGACCGTTATAACAGGGTCCCTTCAGCAAAATCTTGCTGGCATGTGCAATAGTGTCTGGGTTTGGTGGCTGATGATGGGATGGATCCCCGGGTGGAGTAGTCTCTGGATAGTCCATCCTTTTATCTTAGCTCCAAACTTTGCCTCTGTAACTCCTTTCATGGGTATTTTGTTCCCTATTCTAAGGAGGAATGAAGTATCCACACGTTGGTCTTCCTTCTTCTTGGTTTTCTTGCATTTTTTTGTCAGGGTGTTTTAATGACAGTAACAGAAAGGAAACTAGAATGCTGTGAGAATAGCTCATGAGATATTATTTGCATACACCAGATGCACAGATTCAATAACTCTCCATATCACATATTCCTTCAAAGGCTGAATTTTTGAAAAAAATCTGGACCTGTGAGTCCGAGAAAGCATGTGCAAAAGCAGGTGTTGGTGAAAAACCTAAACAGAATAAACAATAAAAACAGGGGGCAACCATTAGAACATTGCTGAAATGTGAAATGTGTGATGTCTCTTACACAGCTTTTCCTGTTTTCATATTGGCCCTGAAGGACAAGTATTCTATATTTTACAAATACAGAAATTGAAGTCCTTTGGGCCCTTTGTAGTCACCAGGAGAACTCTGTCTGTAGAATAAGAACAGGATTAAGAAACTCTCTTGTCAGAGAATGAACAAAACAGTCATTCCTACTACATCTTCGGATAGATAGAAGCAAAGAAAAAAAATGCAACTCAGGAATTCAAAGGCTTGGAAACTGGGGTAGGGAAGAACAAGCTTTAGGCTGTGGGGTTCTTGGCTTCTTAACATTTGGCCACAGATTGAAAATTAGGGGTGCGTGGAAGTATAAGCTGCTCAAGCATCTCTGGTCTGAGGTGGCTTTGTGGCTTGTCTTTCTGGGTTGGAGATTTTCAGCAAGTCAGTTATACCTTGCTCTGAGGTTAGACTGGTTCCAAAGCAAGCCATGGTGAAGCATTTGCTAGGTGTATTTTCTACTCCAGTCAAAGTATGTTCTAGAATAAGCTGCTTCTGTTGCGTGAGCCTTAGCTCCAAGGAATAGTGAAAGCACAGATGTAGACTGAGATTTTCATAGACTATAATTTTTTGAGAGGTTTATAGACAGAAGCACAACCCTAGATGGCAGCCAGGCCAAGTGAATCCCTGATATTTGAGATAGAAAGATAGGGGTCTATAATATGGTCAGAACAAATGACTTTATCCAAGCTAGAATATACTTTACCTTTGATAAGCTAATCTCAAAAGCTGAAATGTGTCTGACAAAGTTCAGCTAGCATGTTTGTCACAGTGCACTCTAATGGTTTTGTCTATTTATAGGATGCTGGGAAACTATGATGGAAAAACCAACAGGGGTTATTCAGGGGCAATTGTGGTATTTACCACTCAAGGCTATTGAAACCCTTTCAAGCTGACTCTGCACAAGGAGGGAACTAGGCTGTTTACCAAGTAGCAAATCCCAGACTCAGGTCAGATGCTCTGTCTAGGAATAGAGAATTTTCCCTTTATGACCTTGTCTTTGTGTTGGGATTATATGAATGAGCATGACCAAGGCTGTCTGTAGGGAGAAACCCAAGCAATAGACAAATCTATCTATCCATCTATCTATGTCAATCAATCTCTATTTAAATATCTAGTGTATGTGGATGTTGTCATCTGTCATGTGCTCTAGACCTTGCTTCTCAAGACAGAGTCTTGGCTTGGACCTCAGCAATGTTAGCAGGCTAGGGAGCTGGAGGATCTGCCTATCTCCATTGCTGAGAGTACAAGCTCAAACCCTAATTCTATCTTTTCAGTATGGTTTCTGTGGAATTGAACTCAAATTTCCAACCTTGAAAATACTTTACCAGATGTAGAGAGTGAAACCATTTGTAGTTATAAACACATTACATGATATTACTAATAAGGCATAGCTGTAAGATACCCATGCATGTGTTAAAATGATTTAATGAGAATTTGGCTGGTTTATTTATAATATCCAGAAGCTGGAAAGAACCCAGATGGCCCTCAACAGAGGAATTTATACAGAAAATGTGGTACATTTACACAATGGAGTAATAGCTATTAAAAACAATGAATTTATGAAATTCTTAGGCAAATGGATGGATCTGGAGGATATCATCCTAAGTTAGGTAACCCAATCATAAAAGAATCACACATGATATGCACTCCCTGATAAGTGGATATTAGCCCAGAAGCTCAGAATCCTTCTTATAAGTGGGAACAAAAATACCCATGAGGGGAGTTGCAGAGACAAAATCTGGAGCAGAGACTGAAGGAACAACCATCCAGAGACTGCACCACTTGGGGATTCATTCCATAAACAACCACCAAACCCAGACACTATGGCAGATGCCAACAAGAGCTTGCTGACAGGAGCCTGATATAGCTGTCTCTGTCTTCTGTCTTTGTCAGTGCCTGGCAAATACAGACGTGGATGCTCACAATCATCCATTGGCTGGAGCATAAGGTCCCCAATGAAGTAGCTAGTGAAAGTACCCCAGGACCTGAAGGAGTTTAAAGTCCCATAGGAGGAACATTAACGTGAACTAACCAGTATCCCCAGAGCTCCTTGGAACTAATAACACCAATCAAAGAAATCACATGGTGGAACTTGTGGCTCTAGCTGTATATGTAGCAGAGGATGGCCTAGTCGGTCATCAATGGGAGTAGAGATCCTTGGTCCTGTGAAGGTTCTATGCCCCAGTTTAGGGAAATGCCAGGGCCAGGAATGGGTGTGGGTGGGTTGGGGAGCAGGGGGAGGGGAGATTGGATATGGGATTTTCGGAGGGGAAACTAGGAAAGGGGATAACATTTGAAATGTAAATAAAGAAAATATCTAATCAAAATAAAAGAATTTGGCTGGTGATCTCAGGCATTTTATTTTCAAATGTGAAATATTTACCTAATCATAAAAGCAATTTTAGGAGAATGAAAAGAAAACCTAGAGACTGACTGGAAACATTTGCAACAGACATTTGATAAAGGATTACTTTCCAAAATAGTTGAAGAATTCTTACATTCAATAACAAGAAATTGAATGACCTTTTTAAGAAATGGCCAAAGACTTGAGCAGATACTTCACAGAAGAGAGTGAAAGGGGGCTAAACTGCACCTCAGAGTTTAAAAGAACTTGCCATTCTTGCTGGGACACTGCCTAGGTTCCCAGAACCCATATCAGAAGGCTTCCAACTGCCTGTAACTCCAATTCTTGGGTATTTGGTTCCCTCCTCTGGCTTCTGCAATACTGCACCCATATGGTGCTTAGATAGATAGGGCCACACACCACAAATACACACACATTAATTTTTTTTAAAAAAGGAAATGAATAGATAGCAAGTAAGCATATGAAAAGTTGTTAGGATAGTTCAGATAAAAAAAAACTGAGATACAACTATGATATACCTCCATATGTATAAATATATAAGATATATGTATATATGCATAAGATAGGCAAAATTTACTGGCACACCCAACATATTACAAAAGAATCTTCACTTCATTCTTGCTTCATACAAAACTAAACAGAATCTCATCTAATTCAGCAACTGAATTCTTGATGCTCATTCCAAATAAATTGACAAGATGAATCCTTGCAGTATTAACATCAGTGTGTACTTATAACTACCCAGTCTTGAATTAAAAAAAATTGTCCTGGGTAAGTAAGCTGTAGCACATGCAGATGATAGGGTCTTTTAACTTTTTTTTCACTGTGTGTGTGTGTGTGTGTGTGTGTGTGTGTGTGTAGTGGAATATGCTTCAGAAAAAGGGTATTGGATCGTCTGCAACTGCAGCGTCTGGTGAGCCACCTAACATGGATTCTGGACACTGAACTGAGGTCCTTTTCAATAGATACACAATTCTTAACCACTGAAGTTTCCCTTCCACAAGCCCCCATTTCCCTGCTTTAAAAAATTAATTAGAAACATTTTTTGGAGAATACAATATTATTCAGAGATAAAATGAATTACCATAAATCCACAGAGACTGACAGAGGAGTCTGAAATTTACAGAACAAGTCAAAATAGCCAATCTGAAAGGAATGTGTTGTGAGTTCTTGTGTGTCACATAGGACAATAGAAGACATTTCAAAGACATCAAAACTTTGGGAAAAGTTAAAATGTCTTGGTTGCCAGAAGTTGAAGGGAAGCAAGATAAGGTGAGTGGTAAAGCCACCCTCAATAAGACAATTCATGTCATTTTATATCAGGAAACATAGGACAGGCACCAGGAAGGAGTTCTGGTGTCAAAATGTTAGTCTCCAGGCAAAGTATGTATGTCATCATTGATTTTTATCAACTGTGATTAATATCTTTTCTGATGCCCTGAATGTTGACAATGGACAAGCTTGTGAATTTGTGGGAATAGAAGGCTTAAAAAGTCTTGCTGTGTTTCTGCACTAAAATCTTCTGTGAACTGAAAATTGTTGTAAGGAATAAAGCTCTCAGGAAACAAAAATGATCTAAATTTTCATAATGCAGGGACGATCACTCTGACTGCCACATACATCTTCATCTTTCGTTCAGGGAGTCTGTACCCTGTATACCAGATGGTATTATGCACTAACAATGTAACAGTTAGGTAAACAGATAGAAAATCCTTATTTTGTGGGGCTTATGTTCTACCTGGGTTGGGAGCTGGGATAGTCAATAAACAAGTACAGCATACACTATCTTTGAGTATAATAAATGCTACAAATGTAAGAAAGCACAGCAGAAAGGAGACAGAGGGAAAGTGATTACATTGTAAATAGTGTGCTCAGGTGACATTTTCTAGCATGGCTTGGCTTTCAGTTACAGGGAGATGGAAAGATATCAGGTGGTTGTGAACTTAAGAGCACTGTGTTCTGGCCTCTGTAAGGTGGTTGTTCTCTATTTCATTTTGAGAATAGAGAATGTAGGAGATACTCAGCACAGGGAAACATAGGCCATAAGTCAGAGGAGCAATCTTATCCAGGGTAACATAACTGGGGGTAAGTACATGGGATCTGGGAAAGCTGACAATGGGCAAGATGTGGGATATAAAACCTATGCTGGAGTCAGAGATTGCTCCAAGTCCTGAATATCTGGAAGTAGAGAATTGCCATGGATTAAATAGACTTAGAGTTTTAAAAAGTGTCAGTTTTAGCTTCAGTACCTCAGGAGCTTGTTTTGGATTTGAGATGGTTTCTTTTTATCCAATTCAAGGTTTGGATAGATGCGTGTACAGAAATGCACATCCATATTAGGTAAAAATACTCAGTGAGGAATCTTTAGCTTAATTGTTGTATCTGTTGTGTTGTGTTGTGTTGTGTTGTGCCATGAAATGTCTGTGAACCTCCGAAGGCCAATCAAGGAGTCAATACAATGCGATCCCACAAAGGTCTTTATTCACAAGCTCAAGCTTGGACTCAACTCACCCCCCCCCCCAACCCACAGGAGGGTTTTGATGGAGAAAAGTCCCAAACATTCATCTGGACAAAGTTGTAAAGGAAATGCCAAGCGAGGGGTGAGTGTTTGTAGCCTGACAAGCATCTAATTGGGTGTCTACTGTGGCTGATGTTCAGAGACAAACCATAAACTTAACTTTGATTTCCTCCTGATTGGTGGTTGTCAGGAAGTGAAGTGTCAGGGGTGGGCTTGTGACCTCGGGGTGTAGATTTGTTGTGGGGAAAACTTGGAAATTTGTTCTAGATGCAGGTTTTGTTGGTTGGTAGCCTGGAAACTGGTGTTAGACAAAGGTCTTGTTGCAGGTAGCCTGGAAACTGGTGTTAGACAAAGGTCTTGTTGCAGGTAGCCTGGAAACT
>NC_034593.1:16817648-16825016 GCF_900095145.1 Mus pahari | reverse complement strand
GGTAGCCTGGAAACTGGTGTTAGACAAAGGTCTTGTTGCAGGTAGCCTGGAAACTGGTGTTAGACAAAGGTCTTGTTGCAGGTAGCCTGGAAACTAGTGTTAGGTATTGGCCTGTTAGTTTATTTGAATGTAACCTTAGGTCAGGTTCTCTAAGATGGAATTCGATCCCAAAAGATTTGATCTGTGTTGAAAACTATGAGGCTGGCTGAGCGCAGAGGAGGTGAGGAGGGATGATAGAGGGCTTAGCTATGCAGCTCTACAGAAGGTTTGGAACAGCAGCATGAAAAGGTTCTCTTGCCTACACACATTTTGATATGATTATCACTTAGTGTAGTGTTTGAGCTTGCTCTCATCCACACACCAGTTATGCTTTCTCTTTTTATCACCTATTTTACAACACATTTTTAATGGCTTTTAAATGAATGCTTCACAGCATATGCATCCAATTCTTTATTATTAGCTTTCTATTTTCTAATCTTTTACATTTTCAATATATATATATATATATATATATATATAATTATTTTAACATAAATTTTATAAAAAAGAGTGAAATCTTTTATTGCATTTTGTCAAAATATTTTCTGTAAGTTACAATAAGAAAGTTTTACAAGGAAACACTCTTTCCCCACATCCTTCCCAAATGAGTTTTTTTTTTTTCAGTGTCTGTATTATTGAACAGTCTGACAGTAAAAATGAACAAATATAAACCATCATCTTGTTTTAGTATCTGTTATAGCAAACTGGATATTTTCTGATTTGTCAGCCATTTGAAGACCATGCTGCTTAGCTTCAGTCTAGTTGGCGATTATGATAACCATGGAGCAAGTTCTGTCTCGGCAGCAGTTCAGCTCACATGGTGCGGGCCCCAGCTCTATAAGGACTAGCATTCTCTGCTCTTGGTTCTCTAGTGAATGTGACTGGACATGGCCTTCTTTAGAGATACTTCCTTAAGCTGTTACTGATTTCCAACATTGCTGTCGACAAATGATGTATAAGAGCATAATTTTCTGCTGCTGTCCTGCCCAAATTTGTGTTTAGGAGCTTGATGTTCATTGTGTTACAGCCAAGCAAAGGTTAGTCAGCAGAAATATGCTACACTTCTCAATGCCTTATTCTTTTTGTTCTATTTAAGAAATTCTTTTCTGACTAGTAGTTAGCAATTGGTCACTCCAGAAAAATTAACACCAGGAGCTTTTCCACCATATTTGGAACTTGGAAAATAATTTAAACTATTTTTATTTCAGTATTATTTGTCCTAAATATTTTAGGCTTTGGCAAAACCAGAGATTTCTATGCCAAGCCTGCCCACCTTCATTTTCTAACCCATATGCTTTAAAAAAGAAATTCAATATACCTGGCTCTGGTTTCTTTACTCTTAAGTTGTCAAAAGTAGTTTACTGAGACATGATTAAGGCTCATAAGAATCTGGGACTTTCCCTTTTTGATGGAAGCAGGAAATATCATTTTGCTGACTGTATATTGAACTTGGACTTCAAGGGTATAAAATTTAATCTAGAAATCTCAAAATCGTAAGTTAAGGGAATAGCTATTTTGCCTCTCTCTTTTCTCTGGTTATTATTTTTATTTTATTCTCTAATCTTTTTTATGAAATAATTCAAAGCTTATAGAAACATATTGATTAGCTATATTCAAAAGTGTAAAGACTGCATTAGAATTAAAGCACTGAACTTTCTAAATTTCTGAACAAACCAAAGGTAAATGATATCAATAACATTTTAAGGGTCTGTTTGAAAATACCTTTTAGCACTTTTCCTTTGAGGAGCACAGATCTGTCCTAATTATCCAGTTAGTATTCATCGCAGGTCTGCAGATTGCTTGGTGAGTCAGCACATATTCCTCTGTTCCTGATGCAGCCCACTGTTAAACTGAGAATCATATGATTTTCTTTATTTTTAATTTAATCATGTGATTATTTAATCTTAACCCTGATGTCTCTTTTATATCTTTATGTTTAAAAGAGTCAGTCTCTATGTGGTATGAGTGCACACCCAGGTATACTGTTTTTTGTTCTGTTTGTTTTTTGTTGCTATTTTGTTTATTTGGTTGGTTGGTTTTTGTTGTTGTTTTGTTTTTCAAAAACAGGGTCTCACTATGTAGCTCTGCACCTCACTATGTAGACCAGGTTAGACTCAAACTCATTGTCCCGCCTCACCAGTGCTGGGATTAAAGGAGTGCATTGCTACCCCCAATTCTCAGTATGCACTGTTACCTACTGAGCCTTTTATCCATCTTTATTATGGAAATTTCAAGTGATTTTTTTAAGAATTATTTTTCTTCTTAATTTTTCAGTCTTAAGATGTCACACCAAACGTGTTATATGTTCTCTTTCATACAAATATATAGGAATAAGAGGGATGAATAAGAGGAAAATTTTGTCTGTTCATTTGTTTATTAAATGATTAAATATGTAGTTTATGCTCAAAATAACAATTGTCACATAACAGAATAGGAAAACTCCCAGGAGATGAGGGGGTGTTATCCATAACACTGGGATAGAGGACATGCTGAACAAAGATAAAAGAGAACAGAAGTCACATCTTGAGTTTGTACAAGCAGAACGCATGAGGGGAGAGCAGAGGTAGCAGTAAGATTGGTTACCTCCAGATGGAAGATGGGGTGAAGGTCTCTGGCAGTAAAGGTAAGGCTGTGGTCTTATTCACTGGTGACAACCCAGGAAGGAAGAGAAGCTTTACTCCTGATAGAGCATCTGTGGACCACGTTTATTTGTTGCTTTTCTGTTGCTGTAATGAAACTTGATTACTAAAGATCCAGACAAACAAGTTCTTACACATGTGGATCTAATGTTGACTCTTTAGATTTGTGTGTTTAACTTGGAGAATCCAGACTTCTATAATGAACATAATAACCTATATAGGGTGATTCCAATTAATATATATCAATATATTAGCATATGTTAATTTTATACTATATGAATATATGTATATATATATATATGAATGTATATATATAAAATATGTAAAAATCACAGATTTACATGTAGATTTTAAAAATATCCCAGCATTAGCTATCACTCTGCTCCAGAGCCAGGTATAGGACACATCATCTTGAGTTTCATTCAGGGGTGTCCTGAAGACCCCCTCAGACAATACAGGCCATTGGTGTTGCTTTGGGTGGCTCATCGGAATTTGATTATAAGCCACTATTGCCAAAGATACCAAACACTGGTCAGAGGACATGGAGCAATCAGTTTGTTCTGACACTGAGACGTTTTCCCTGTTGGCTAGATTTTACAGTCCTGGAAAGTGCTAGAGAGGCTGTAAAGGAGAAATGTGAAAATGAGCTATGAACTCTGTAAAATTCAATAATGAGTCATGTGGAAAAATATAGCAATGGGGTGATAGGGGAAGGAATGTTATTGAGGACACCAACTGCCTTCTGATTTGATTTAACGTCCATGCTGCAGAAGGAACCCATGCTTAGAACTGAGAATCTGGGAAAGAAAGCATGGATGGGGAGCTCACTAGCCTCAGAGGTGAGCCTAATGCTGTTACCTTGCTAAATACCCTATAAAGCCACATCTCTATACCTGCAGATAAGTGCAACTTTCTGACCTCATCAGACAAATTTCTTGGTGCAATGGATGATGAATAATATAGAAACTCACAACTGATCAAAATTCAGAGAGTAAATGATAGTGTAGTGCTTATCTACAAACAGGATCTATCTTTTGCCGGCTCTCTAAGGCTCAGGGTGCATCAGAGACGGAAAGAGTGCAAGAGCCAGAAATTGGGGGCGGACTGGAATAAACATGCCTTCTGGGTATGATGGGAATAAATTCACAGTGGCTGTGGTTGCCTGCACAAGATTAATCCAGTAAACATTCTAGTATGGAGTGGGAAGGGACTCTTGAGCCCCACTCCTAACTGAGGA
This sequence comes from Mus pahari, assembly GCF_900095145.1. Classification (NCBI taxonomy): domain Eukaryota; kingdom Metazoa; phylum Chordata; class Mammalia; order Rodentia; family Muridae; genus Mus; species Mus pahari. Next base: position 16,821,101 of record NC_034593.1, on the reverse strand, counting down.
GCTATGCAGAGGTGATAGCTTCTGGGAAAGGGCCAGTCAGTTTTCTTTAAGTGTGTGGCCCCTGGTGGATTAGTGACACTTCAGTGGACACTAAGACACAGGAGTCTATAGTCAGTAAAAAACAGAGTCAATGGGCTGGTAAATTAAAAAAGAATCAAAGAAGAGCTTATGGGGATAGAAAGATATGTGGATCCAGAGGGAGCTAAGGGAAAGATGTGGAGGCAAAAATGGTCAAAATACATTGTATGAGATTCACAAAGTATTATTTTTAAAAATATTTATTACTAAAAATATATAATTATTAGAAAAAGGCAGTAAACTACTGAAAATTACCAAAAAAAGGTGGTTCTAGCATCCTTAAATCTACAAATCAGCTATTATACCTGCTACTATGTAATTCTATAACCTTGTAGACATTTCCTCATTTTCTTATGTAAACCTTATCACACTAAGTGTACATTTATACTTCCTTTTTTTAAAAAATCAGGATAGCTTTGAAAAATAGCAGTTAAGTCATGATTATATATTCTTCTTATTAATTAATATATTTCATCCTCTGAGGTTGTCACCATAGAGCTTGTAGGAATATTATGTCTAATTTGAACAAGAAAGCCAAACATGCATAGCTTTTTAACATTCTGGTCATGCCTACAAGATCTTCTTTATATTGTCTGGAGGATGAGGCTGAGTACTTTCCCTTTAAATATGGAGTGTTACTTTAATACTTAATATTTATGACTCTCATAATTACTCTTATAAAAGATCCACTATTACAAGAAACTTCAGCTCTTGGGTTAATAATCCTGCATTTTAATGAGCTCTAGGTAATTATGCTTTGAAGCCCAAGACTTCTTTTCAAAAATTATAAATTGAGGTTCTTTTTTAATAACTATGTAATTTTAATTTCATGTTGAAGAGCAATGAAAATTTTCACATTATAACACAACTGTAATTTTAGAGGGAAAAATCAGTAATGGACTGGGTAATTTTAATTTAGGTCACTTTTACATAAGATAATCAAAATATACTAGAAAAATTTTCCTCAGAAGCTACACTATTAATCTATTACTTACCTTGAAAGGAGAACATACCAATAGGGAAGGTCTTTGGGACAGTTAATTTTCTGCTTTATAAGAAGGGATCTGTCAAACCAACTCTCTAGTGTTAAAGGAAGGACAGACATTCTGGCGGCTAGCTTCCCTCTAGCCATGACATGTAGCTACCAGAGACAGGGGTTTTGATTCTTAAAGTAAATGCTGAGCTCTCCCCATGGAGAGCTAATTTCAGGATGACAACTGACCTGTCCTATAGCAGGTGTTTTGATTTCCTTCCTCTAAAAGTCCAGTTGTTTTCTGAACCTTGGGATTTAGTGCAGGTAAAGTTTCCAGCTCTGCTAAACCAGGATGACATTCTCAGACAAATGTATCTTGTCCACTTGACTTGTTTTGAGAGTCAGCCAGTGAAGTGCCTCGATGCTTCTCTATCCAGTGTCACTGGCCTTAGAATATGTAAAGTTCTGGCTCTGTGTAGCTGGTATGAACAACACTGTCCAGATGGTGTTGTTTCCTGATAAGTACGGGATTCTCTACAACGTAAGGTTGGGATCCCAACTTGAAACTTTTCTTCTCCCATTTACCTGCTCTCACGATGTTTTTCAAGCAACATGGTGTTCAAGAGCAAGTCTGAGGAGGTACACTTATCTCTGGGTAGATTGCTGAGCTTCAGTTTGATGCTGAGATTGTTAAGCAGGTCAATGATTGCCAATAATAATTCATTAATAGTCAGTTTTATACTTGGTGATGGTTGCAATTAATTATCAATTTTGTAAACACTAAGAGTCACTTACGGGACAAATCTTTGCTCATATCTGTGAGAGTTTCTTGATTGGGTTAATTGAGAGGAGAAACCTACCTTACATTTGAAAGGCACCATTCTATGGGCTAAGAGAAAGAGAAAGAAAGAAAGAAAGAAAGAAAGAAAGAAAGAAAGAAAGAAAGAAAGAAAGAAAGAAAGAAAAAGGTAGATGAATGAATATTAACATTCATTGAACTCTACTTTCTTACTGTGGGTAGAGTGTGTCAATTTGCCTCAAGATCTTGCCTCCAGGAATTCCAGCCTTGGAGGACTGTATATAGAATAAGGCCTTTCTCCTTAAGCCGTTCTCTGTAAAATAATTATTATACCAATGGAAAAGGTAACTAACATAGCCACTTTGTTTCTATTTGTTTCTATGCAGCAGTTCCTCTGGACAGTTTACCAGATGGACACTACCTGTCAAGGTCATTTTCCCAAAAACAGATGCTTCTTTTTCTTGAAAAATTTCATAAACAGTTCACAGATTACTTTTACCTTTTGAAAATTTTTGTTATGAAAGAGATTCATTTTTAAAGATTTATCTATTTATTTTATGTGTATGAGTACACTGTAGGTGTCTTCAGACACCCCAGAAGAGGGCATGAGATCCCATTACAGATGTTTTTGAGCCATCATGTGGTTGCTGGGAGTTAAACTCAGGACCTCTGGAGGAGCAGTCAGCGCTCATAGCCACTGAGCCATCTCTCCAGCCCCCGAGACTCATTTTATAATGAGATTGACTAGAACAAAAACTATCCAACCACAGCAGGACTAAGTTTATGAAGAAGCTTTTTACTAAACTTTTTGTTTGTATTTGTTGTTAGTATGCATATGAGAAGCATTTCTAAAGATTAGAAAGTAATGCCCAACAAAATAAAAACTAAGACAGAAGTCAATGTTTACACCGACTTCTGTGATGCACTTGTAGTATCATTCTAGGTCTGGTCCTTCAGTGAGTAACCCATCTGACAACAAATTAACAAATAAGAAGCTTTATTCAGTTACTGACTCTGGGATACTCATGGCTTCAGGGCTACCCCTGAGGGTGATTTCAAGATGCAATACCAAATTACATTAGTTGGGATGTTTATAAAGGCAAAACTTACAAGATTAGGTGCTTCTTGCCTTCACACATCAGGGGCAAGCACACATGGTAATGTACTTGCTGCCTGGGCATAATTAGGCACATATCTCACCTACATGCTGTCAAGTACATATCCCACATACATGTACACAGGGGCTAGCAAACTTGTTAACAGAAATGAAAACACACTGTTTATACACAATTGGGCAGTTGATAATCAGCTTCAGCATAGTAGCTGGATATAAAATTAACTCAAACAAATCAGTGGTCTCTCTCTACATAAAGGACAAACAGGATGAGAAAGAAATTAGGGAAACAACACCCTTCACAATAGTAACAAATAATATACAATACATTGGTGTGACTCTAACTGAGGAAGTGAAAGATTTGTATGACAAGAACTTCAAGTCTCTGAAGAAAGAAATTGAAGAAGATCTCAAAAGATGGAATGAACTCCCATGCTCATGGATTGGCAGTATTAATATAGTGAAAATGGCTATCCTGCCTAAAGCAAT